>NC_087145.1:5271459-5878524 GCF_030705265.1 Helicoverpa armigera | reverse complement strand
TAATCCATTTTCACGGTAAATCATTACATTTACAAACTCGTAACATCATACCATGCATCATCAGACAAAAGCAATTTCTCCATAAAATACCAATCTCAAAAGCGTTCGTTTTATATTAATTTTCGAAAATCCAAGATGGCGGCCATCATTAAAATTTTCTCTTAAACTCCCGTCCCCTAATTAAAAAATCGTGTCGAAGGGCAAATAAAATCAATTCCACCCCTTTTCGAGTTCCGAGGAGTTTTTCTTACCCCTGCACCCGTTTTCGTCGTAGGTAATTATATTTATATAAGTAATGAGTAAAAAGTTTTGATGGACCGATCTGGGGCATTATTTTGACGGATTTTTTTGGGAGGATTTGTGAATAAATTTTACTAACATAAATGAGCACCTATTACCATTTTTCCGTAGGTATCTAATATACCATGAAAAATATCCTAAATGGATGGATGTAAAAAAACTACGTCGTCACTAAAAATAGATTTTGAATTTAGTAGCTCTCTACGATTGCCTAAAAGTTACTAATTATTTCAATTGAAAGAAAGCTAAAATATTTTAAAGTACCTACCCGGGTGGCGCCGCGGGTTTTTTTAAGTTTTTAATCAGTTCAGTAACCTAAAAAAGATTTAAAATACAAAAATACTCTTATTTAAAAATTATGTAGAACAACAAAATTAGGGCAAGAAACAATAAAACTTAAATTTCAAAACAAAATGAGCGCTCATTTCAAATAATATTTTTTACGAAGCTTCGGCCATATTGTAACCCCACTCCCTGAGACGCCCACGACAGAAAAACCTTTAGAATTGAACAAAAATGTCCGCGCCAATGAGGGGTTGCTTGTAAAAATATAATCAATAGCGAGCGGGGGAGGGTTGAAAAAAGTTTCAAAAGAATTAGTTGTAAGTCTGCTGGTTGTAGATTGAAGAATGCGAACGCGATGTACTTAATACAAGAAAATATACATATTTCATACTTATTAAAACAATGGATTCGATTTTTGTGTTTAACTGTACCTGCTGTAGGTATACTTTTCTATTTATGTAAGATATGTTTTACTGTTATTTGCTCTGTTTGAATGTAAAAATAAACTGACTACAAAAGACCTTGTTATTTTTTTTACATTTTAATAATTTCCACTAAATAGGTACTCACCATTGAAAAGTGATTCCATGTTGCTCTTTTGATACTTGAGCAGTATTCAATAATACCCAAGTAGACAGTCGACTTGAAAACACGAGTTTTTCTTTACTTTTCAGTGGAAATGCGTTTACCTAAGCTTAAAGCTACACTTTGACTCTCGCATAGTGAAAATATGGAAACCATTTTCAAATTCAACACTGAATCTGCAACCTACTTTTAACCCCAAAATGCCACTATGGGGTCAAAATTACCAACTGTTACAATTTTTACTTTTCAAAATGTTACTTCCGAAACTACACTTCACCGACATGGTCAAAATACAACTGAAGTTAACCCTATCAAAGCGATGGGGTCAAAAAAGTTGTCTTACCGGTTATCTTGCCACAGGGACAAAGGACAGAAGGGTGCAAACTGGACATAAAAGAATCACCTTTTGCTAAAAAAGGGAACGGACGCGCTACTAATAATAGTGGAATGTACCTATTATAATATTTGGACCTATTTAAGTATCCAATGGGTCGGCTATTGTGATTTTTGCGGAACTGACCTGACCGGTTTTGGGTTAGGGTTGTGCTGTGTTTGAATTTGTCGATAGATTTAGTGATGAGATATTTATATGGAAAGTAATTAAGAACGTGCCACTTGATAATTTCTTCTTAGTAATGCTAGTCAAGTAAATGTGTAATGAAGATTATCATGAGGACTGGACACCGGTCACTCCCAAGTACTGCCTCGGGATTGTTCCCTACTCAAGTTGACGAAATCTTTTATTTATCGTGACAGTGACAGGTCATTAATTATTATCAATTTTAATAAAGAAAAATCGCCCTGAAAATATATTTATATTTTGTAGATTCAATATCATTTGTATATTTTGTAGAATTTATTATATACCTTTTTATTCACTATCGATAATTCTAGAACCATCTAAAACCATCGACACGCATATCGATAGACCAGACAACGTGTCCAACGGTCCACATAAAAAAAAACAACAATTAAAAAGCGAAGAATTGTCCAGGGGTACAATGTGCCTGATTTGCATTCTCACCGGACCGGTTCTCACGGCGGCAGTGAAGGGTTGCAGCCGGCCATAGCGTATGTCTTCATTTCACACCTCACGGCTTAGCCAATTTAGTCGCATATAAAACCGTTGGATTTTAAATCATTTTTATTTTGAGGTTTTTATTAAATTAATAATGATGTAGGTTGGTCAGAGTGATAAAAGGGTTAAGATGCTTTTTATTGTCTGATTGGTTACTTTTGTGTAACATGGCTTGTATTAAGTAATTGTTGAAAACTAGTCTTTTTTTAAGCGGACCATTGCTCACCCTGAAACAAAAATGTCGAATCAACAAAATCAACGAATATTTTTGATCCGAACTTTTCATTAGGTACATGAAACACATTAAGTATTGTCCAGACTGTCAAACCAGTACCTACTTACTGTTTTTATTAAATTCTAAGTTATTTATAGAAACAAAATAAAATAAAAAAAAAAACTAACTAAGTAATAGGTAACTAGGTTGACGTGTTTACTCGTAAGTAAGCTTGTAACCGATTACTTAATTGACTACGTCGCTACGTAGCTGTGACACTACCGCTACGAATTACGCAGGCGATGAAAACTGGGAAATATTATTTGTATCCATGTGATTATTATTTAAAAGCAATGTGATACAATTGACCGTTTTAATTTTATTTATTAGGTCGACCAACAAATTGTTTACACTAGGTTTCTATCTATAAAGAAATATGAAGTATGCTTAGGTATGCTTAGTTGCATAACTGTTGCATAGTTTTTGCTTATGCTCGGCTATGGGTAATCCTTCATTTAAAGGATATTTAAACAAGTAATTTTGTCCACCAATAAGTTCCTAACGAACATCAATCACCATAACAAGTGCTAAAAGTAATGATCATAAACATAAGCGTTTTGTGTGTTTGTCATACATACACTCCAACAAAATAAATTGTCGGTAAATAAAGAATACCTACTAGGAGAATGAAATCATCTCGAAGAAACCTGGACTATAAAGTCTGAAATCACCAACCCGCATTGAGCAAGCGTGGTGATTAATGCTTAATCCTTCTCCTTGTGAGAGGAGGCCTGTGCCCAGTGGGACGATAAAAAGGCTAATCATGAAAGAATGTAGATGCGTAGTGGTCACCCATCCGTATTAGTTCAGCAAATATTGCTTAACTTTATCTACCTGACTTACATTGGTGTTATTAGTTTCACAGTTCAAAATCATAACGAGCTCAATAACGGCTATCTGCTTAATAACAATTTCTGTCCCTTTGTCAGAACATTTCTCAGGTTGCCTACTCAAAGACACCGGAAGATGAGCAGATGAATACAAAACTACCCACTGGTCCAAATGATCATTTTTTACCAGCATCTTGCCCATTGTCCTTTATTCTTAAAGACAAATATTATTGTAAGTCCCCCTTGGTAATAGCGCGATAATATGCAATTAATTTGAATAATAATGCACAGGGGTCTGATTGACCCGCGGTTTTTTTCTTGAGAGCGATTAAGGGTTGTCTTTTGAGGGTTATGGACATCTTAAGAGATAAATGTAACGGTTTGATAGTGTATTTGGCGGTTGAGATTATTTTTAAGTAATAGTTTTTGATTGATTTTCTATTACCTAAATCAGGCACCAATTAGCGACTTCACGCATAGTTTTAATTAAATTACGCACAAGGGTAGTACCTTAATATTTCCATGAAGTTTCACAGTCTTTACAATGAAGTTTCACGAACCATTCAGATATTTTTACAGGACAGAATATAGTTATGTTACTTTCGGCATTAATTCCAGCTATTCATAATGATGAGCTTTTATACGGCACGTCTAATGTCTGTATGTATAAGCTATATTACTCAGCAGATAAACAAACATGTAACCATTTCATATTTTGTCAATTAAGATTTTCGCACGCGCAAGTCGGTTATCAAAAAAAGAACTCTACAATTTAACTAACGTCCAGCAGTAAACATTTTTTTTTTCTTAGCCCTTATACACCTCTCGATCCTGAGAGTGCTCCCCCCACCAGTCAGGGTTGTAGGCGTCCAGATCGTCACGCCACCTCTTCCGGGGACTACCCCGTCTGCGGTGGCCATCCTGTGGTATCCACTGAGCAACAACATTGGCCCACCTGTCTGGATGCATTCGGCTGACGTGCCCAGCCCAGTCCCATTTTAATTTTGCTGTTTTTGGCCCACATCGAAGATTCCTGTTTTGGAGCGTACTTGCGTACTCAGTCTATCCGCTTGATACCCAAAATACTACGCTCCAAACTTATGTATATTAAAAATAAGATAACGTAAAAAAGTTCATTATCTATCACTGTTTTATGGTTTTTATTAATTATCATATTTGTACCAAAGAAACCTCAATTTGTTAAGCGACATCTATTATCCAATAGCAGAACTAAAAGCGGTTGCGCCATCTAGTGTGTAATAGCAACAACATTTAACGCCATCTAGTGATGAATGGCTTACGTTAAATAGCGACCTCAGCGGGGAATAGCGGAACTAAAATACTTAGATGCGCCATCTGTTGTTGAATAGAATGACTAAAGTTTGAAGTAATAAAACACGACTAAAATAATTAAAATAAAGCAAGTTATTTTTTATTTTATAGACTCGTAATCTTAACTGAGTATTTTTTTACTCTAATTATATCGTTATGAATAAGGTATTTTTTTACTTCTATATCAATCAACAGAATAATTATAATTTTCTTTGTTCAAGCTACTCGCTGCTAGATGGCACTAGTAGTCCATCCGACACCCCTGTTTGTACAAAGCGCCCTTTCATAAAATGAAGGGTGTCGATGCCACGATCTTACCCGACTCGTTACCTTACTAGACAAATAGAAAGTGGGTATAAAAGTATTATTTTTTTTATTTCGATGACTTTACTTTCAAATCTTAAAGTATTCGTGAATGTGATTTCGGAAGTTTTCTTTGAGTGCAGCTTGTTCTTAGATAAAAAACTATTTATGTCTTCATGGAAATTTTATTTATTAAATGAATCTTTCGTTTAAAAAATATATTCATTCGGTACAGAACATCGTTTAATTTTAGGTGCTTTACTGACTTTTAAAGGTTTCTCGGCTTAAATTGAGTAAAAATTGGTTTTTCCACATGGTAATTCAGCACCTCTTAGATATTGCTCTTCTAATAAGATAATATTTAGGACATACAATACACCTAAACACAATAATAATGCACAAATTGCTATATAGCTACTATCTTAGACATGGGAGGCTGTAGCTAATAATATAAGACTAATTAGTTTAAATATAAGCATGTTGCTTGATATTGAGATGATTTAATTTTGATGCGGTTTTCCTTCATCGAACCGATGGTTAATTTATTTCAAACATCACATCGATAGTAGGCAAGGTTGTTTGAGCCCGATAGATGAAATGGTGGAAAAATAACAATGTTAAAAAATACGCAAAAAACGACTGTTAATTTCCTAACGATTTTAATTCGACTTGTAAACATGTGGCCAGTTACTTAAAATAGTGATAATAATTAATTAAACAATGCAACCTTATTTATAGTGTTTAAAAAATATGACAACATTTTTCCGTCAGTCAATATCCCAAAGCTGCCGAAAGCAAAACCACCTTAATCCGCAAAATTAACCCTCCAAATTCCCACGCTTAAAAAAACACGATAAAAAATAAATAAAACAAACAAGTTCACCTCATAAAGTCAAGCTCTGACTGACCAGCAAATTGCTTGACAAATTACACTTTTTTCACGTTAAAAAAGTGCCGACATACCGCCGTTTAAACACTGAATTAATCACGCCAATAACCCACAGGATATCCGGGTAAAAAAAATCTGTTAACATCCGAGCCCGGGTAAAAAATGCTTGAGCACTTAAAAAGTCATTTATATTCCCTTGTCGTGTTGGAAAAAAGAAGTAAAATATGCTCCGTAGGGAAGGGTTAAGGGGAGAATCTGATATGCTTATTTTCCGGTTAATTTTGGTTTTTCCGCTCTTAGTAGGGGGTTTTCTTGTGTTGTGTAATTAGCTGGATAACTGTTTTTGTAATTTTGTGTGGCCATATGGGCCTGCTATTTACTGGGTAAGTGAATAACCCTTAGGGAGAGCCAGCCAAAATGAAACACCATGAGTTGAGCACGTGGATAAATAGGTATAGCCGCATGGGTTCATCTATCATAAGGATAAGTAAAGCTTGGTGCTGTCGCTCTATGGATGGTCGACCTCCTATCTCATGATGAGGTCCTTTATGTTTCGGAAGACGCTTTAAATTAGGGACTCCAGCCATTGCGGTTAGGTAGCCAGAAGACAGAAAGATTAACAACTATTTTATATATTCACGGTGTATCGGGTTGGCCGTTGGCGACTGCCTATTTGATTTCAACAGGTTAGGTCACTGAGTCGAGATCAGCCAGGCAGTCGCACCTTGTAAAATACTGGTAGGTACTCAGTTGAATAGACTGACTTCTTCTTTCATATTCTGCACTGTGACTTCATCATAAAAATTCTTTCTAGCCACATCGTCTTTCACACAATTAATTAAACAATATCAATTAAAAATAAATACTAAGAATATACCACGCCACAAGAAGACGTTTCCTCTCACAAGACGCACAATTTTTATCCTCACCACCATCTTCCACATTACCTATCCGCAATCCATCTGGCAGCCGTTTCTATCCCCGTCCCATCCGGGGCGATGTTGTCCGGCGTCCGGAGTCCGGGACAACAAGTTACTTAGCCGCCCCCGTCCGAGCGGCCGGACAGTGGCCGGTCCGTCCCGAGGGTGAGTTAAGTTTGAGGTACACAGGGAAATATGAGGCGAATTTTTAATGTAGATTTTTTGGATTTTTTTTAATTGGTTTGTTATTTTAAAATTTTGCAATTAGATTGAGGATTTACCACGCAAATAGTTGTTACAACACTAATAATTTGTATTTCTTAAGCTTTTGTGAGCATAATGTTGGTTTTTGTATATTATCATAAGAGAATCGCCTTAGAATAGTTGGAGAATATTATTTTGTATCTAACCTACGCTACAGAAGCATACAAAATATTTAATACCTACATATTATCCTGGACAAGGTCGTGCACACATTTTTTACTACTAACAACCAAATTACCTAATTTTGTCTTATTTATAAAGGTACATTTATTACCCATAATAAAATCGCCCTTGTGCCTAATTATTGCAATAAGTGCACGCGTTCTTCAGTTCTCTTTTTTTTTCATTATTCAAAAAATACCATTACACTTGCCAACAACATCTCATTTATTAAATAACCAAAAAACTCCCACTGTGCCTCAACCCTTAACAGCTCGTTAGCATTCATTGGCGTTTATTTTACTTTTTTCCGCATTTTTTTTTATTTTGCGCTCGTTTACACGCTCCGAGGGACCGTTCACACGACACCAATGATTTTTATAATTCAATTTAGGGTTTATTTTCGAGTTTATGGTAATAAACTCCCGGAAGCATAATAAACACTTTTTCAAATAAAAATGGAGATTTTTTTCGTGTTTTTACATGAATATAATGGAGTCGTTTAGGGCTTTTTTGTTGGTATCATACATGTTAATGTTTGAGGGATTCTTGCATGTAAAAAGTGTTGTTTGAATTTAATGAGGGGATTTTTTACGGACTGTCTGACTAGAAGGTTACAATCTAAATGAAGGTTATGGTGATACTTTAAAAGTTAAGTGAACAATCATAATTCCTACGTAAACTTTTTTTCAATTTCGAGTGATTACTCTAACGTGGTATTGTACGAATAGGTTACATAGCTCGACTCTTGGCAAAGTCTATAATGTGTTATTGGGCCTATTGACGAATCAAAAGCTATCTTTGCAGCAAATATATATACTCTAAGTATATTCCGCATATTTGGTACAGTTTTTGAGGTATACCTAATAATTGGTAATCGTTGTCAAGGATTTATTTTTCTGTTTTTTTTCTCTCTCCTTTTTCCGCACACAATTTTGGTGTTACTGCTGCTTTTATATACCAGAGAATTACGTCATACTTTTTCCCTTGGTGATATATTTCTAAATCCTGCTGCAACTCTTCAAAAGGAATGTATGTAAGAATTCAGTTCCAAGTGGTTAAATCAAGTATACAACGAAGGTAGTTTTTTCTAACTAGAACATGATCTTATAAGCCGAAATTAGACTACAATTTAATTTAAATAAAAACATATTTTATGAAGAGCACTGTTAGGTCTTTGCTAACAACTGCTCTATATTCTGAGACTTTTTAAAATATTATTTAAATGTACCTGCATATCTCGATGTAACGTATACTGATAAACTGTGAAAGAAAATACCGACGAACCATGAAAAATAAAAATCTATAACTGACTTTAATTATGCGTGGACATGCCTTCTCTTTATGAGAACTTTTACTCGCCTGTGTAAATATAAAAATATCTATGATATAATATATGTGCGAGTGTAGGTAGATGACTTCTTTAAACAATTTTGTAGCCATCATAACCATTCTGCCTTTATCACAATTTCAGATCAGGGCAGCATATCTTCTTCAGAACTCTTCTATCTGATGTTGTCTCCCAAATAACATTCGTTATCATCTTTCACACAGCTCATTCATCGTTTATTTGATTACCAGTATCTAAATTTACCCAGGTTTTTATTCAAAATACTTCACTAAATCCTACTTATATTATAAATCCTACTTATATCCTACTTTATTATAAATGTGAAAGTTTGTGAGAATGTATGGATGTATGTTTGTTATTCAATCACGCAAAAATGGCTTGACCGATTAGCTTGAAATTTGGTATGTAGATAGGTGATACCCTGGATTAACACATAGGCTGTTTTTTAACAACACACCACGCGGGCGAAGCCGCTGGCGGAAGCTAGTATAGTATAAATTAAATTCGCGGATGTAAGTAGCCATCTTATCGTTGCGGGGCGCTTGCGGGTGCTTGCGGGGCGTTGCGGGGAAACTCTGGGCCGTCCGAGATCGTAATCAATTTAATTGGAAATTTCCTTTGATTAAACGCAAAGACGTTGTTAGAAGTTGACCTAATAAAACAGGTAGGGTCCGCAAGTTTGTGTTTGTTTTTGGGTGTATTTTCTTAACTGACTATTTATTATTTGGAGTCGATACAAAGAAGTTAACTTCATCCTTTTTTGCGTTCTGTGTGAAACCGTGGTTTCAGGATTGTTGGTCTTTAAAACTATTTCAGTGACGGCAAACGAAATGCAATTTTTTCAATATATATTCGCTCCAACTTTTCAGTTTCTATTTCAAAAAGATTCGCTCTGAATTTCCACATGTTAAAAAATACGGGAAGTGCATAAATATTCAGTTTCCTATACGTTACAAAGTCAAATAATTTATTTCATCAAGACCTTTACAAAAACTTATTATCGGCAAAAATATAACTAAGTTTGATTCTAGTTGCCCATTGCAAAAGTAGCTTCCTATGGAGAAGAACGGGCAAGAAACTCCATGGTACACTACACTTGTCATAAATCCATAGACAATAATTATATTTTTATAATTATATTTTTATTTGTTACACCATTTGATGTAGGTATCTTCACTTTACCGAAGCCAATTTAATACATTGCAACTACCCCGTATTATTTCATTATTTGAAACAAAATAAACAGTACTAACCAAAAACTGTTTTGCCAACGCTACCAAACGCGTATATCTTAAAATTTCCACCCAGTGAATCTTGCGGCGGACCAAGATTATGGCAATAAAATTTATGTATCGCAGCAAGTTTGCTTTGCTGACGGTACATAAGGCTATGTTGTGATGTAATGAATTCTTGCTACTTTAGGTTATGTTAAAAATTTTGTATTGGATAGTATTGGATAGTTAGGGATAGGAGCTAAGTTTAGGATAGTTGGGTCTTATTGAAATTTTGTAAGGCGTGGGAGTTTTTGCTAGGGGATTTTTGGAGTGAGGGTTATAGGAAAGCGTTTTTGGTTCGATACTAAAGAAATCCAGGCGTTGGATAGATGGTCAGGTACCAGGTATCACCAGGTTTTTGTTTTTTGTTTGTTCGAGTTAAGTTTTTAAGTAATTTTTTCACTTTTGCTATAGCAGCGAAAATCTGTCTGTTCGTACCTAATGTAAAAAAAAATCGGATAAAGTAACTGATAGATCTGCGTAAACGTAAACGCTATATAAACGTCAAACAAAGCGAGCTAGTGAATTATGATGACTTATAAAAATATTGAAAGAGGAAGAAAGAATATAAGATGTTTGCTAAGAGGCGTTGTAACAGGTTCTTGGACTCAAACATGACACCTTTTTTGAACAGTTGCAAGTATTTATCGCATTCATAATCCATTTTCATTTTAGCTTAGCTTCAGCCTCAGTAAAATGACAGTGACAATTTTATCTTTGAAACTTGTCGATCAACAATATATTTATGGTATAGTCAATATTTGAGTCATTCCCGTTGGATCCCACTTTTTTATGTGGGTATTCCCAATGGATCCCATTCGCTATTCCCATTGAATCCCACGGTTAGATGTCAATATTGTACCTACTTAGAAGAAAAATGTTATACGAAAAATACATATTTTTAAGCGACTTCCCAAAAAGGAGGAGGTTGTTATATAATTCGTATGTTTATATTTTTTCAAATACAATAGATAAGTACCTATCTTAACACAAAAAGTTTTCTCCCCAATGATCTACCTACTATTTATTGGAGAACTAGAAATTGAGATATAGCACACCCATATTTTACCATCCAAACATCCATTTCGCACTAAATAAATGAACGTCAAAGCGTAATATACGTAATTACCGTCTTTGTACATACATACATACATACAGACAAGACGATGTATATAATAAATATGTAGAGCGAGGCGCGAGGCACGAGGCGACGTAAAATTTGCGGGGGTGCCGTGTCGAGCGCTCTGGGGAGTGGTGTAAGTGCGATTTTTGTACTTAGTTTATCTTAAAGGGGAACAAAAGAAAAGTAATAACTAGTTTTACTGTGTTAATATGTAGGTGTTTTCGTGTTACATAATCTGTCTACAATATCTACTTATTCTAGCTGTTTCATAGCGAGATTGTTAAAAGAAATAATATAAATAAATATTATATTTTTATGCCGTTATTTTTAAATAATGATTCGCTAAAAACCTTTCTATACATTTCGATCTTGAGTATCAAGCTGGATGTCCTTCCAACCGAGATCAATTCAGATACACTCCTGCTTGGTTCCATAAAAATGAAGCTTTCATAATACTTATACAATCAGGGATTTAGCATAAATGAGTGCACCGACTGATACGTAAACGATCACTTTATGGTTTTACAGCGGCTTTTGATATTTTAATATTCTTGACATAAACTTGTCAAACTGCAAAACATTACATGTTAGTGATATAGGTGTAATAATTTATATAAGTACCTACTCGACATATTCCGATTAAAATTTTGCACGAACCCCTATCTACAAGAACAGCTCTCGCGTCTTGGTACAGCATATAAGTCGATCGCGGGGTGGTTTTTACATTCACCCCACAAGAGTACCCACCCCACCGCGAATCTCCTTCAACCACCCCTTCTATACACGCCAAAACCACCCCTGTAGCTTACGAAATAAGGTGGAATATCGCTTGTATGTTTTAGACGAAGTTTCCCCGGTTATAACCCTACCATCTTATATTAATATCATCTTGGGAGTCTCCACATATGATGAAGTTTTATGTTGTATGGAGATTATGTAGGTTTAGTGTCTATGTGTGACTATTCATGGTAGAATTACTGTCTTATCTGTGAGGATTAATGAATAATAATGAGGGAAGGAAAAAGGGATCGCGGTGTAGGTAGTAGGCACATAGAACCTTCGAGATTTCTCGGCTATTTGCTTATAAGTAGTCTTTTCTTTTCATAATCTTGGAGACGGTAATCCAGTCTTTTTAGATGCAGAACCAGTGCTTTACATGGAGCAACTGTCTAACTGTAGCCTCAGCCTAAGAATTTTACGGCTATCATCATCTTCCTGCCCTGTTCCCAAGTCATTTGGAGTCGGCGCAAAAATGTCTTTTTCTTCCATTCGTCTCTGTCTGACGTCATACTTACATCCACTCCCTTCTGCTTCATGTCCTCTTTCAGGCAATCAATCCATCTTCTCCTCGGTCTACCTCTGCCTCTCCATCCTTCCACATTCATACTTAGCACACTCTTTTCTAAGAATTTTCACTCTTTCTAAGAATTTTACGGCTATATTGATACCTAAAAATTTATAGTTATTACGTTACATAAGTACAAAAAAGTTAAACACGTTTGACACGTCTTTCGTATGATAGATGATATATAAACGAATCAACATCTTCGTATTCACATCTCAAGTTGTATCATCTTTCATACAATGTATCCTCCCCACATACACATTTCCTTTGTCTTGTAACATACTAGCTTTTGCTCGCTGATTTACAACACAACAGAGTAGTATAAGTATTATGTAGTAGCGAAGGATTATTTTTAAATATTTATGATATTGTTATTAACGGATAAACAGACATTCCATATGTGTTTAAAAACCTATTCTTGTGTTTGTTTTTTTTTTTATATATATAAAAACCATGCCAAACTTATTTTATTTGTGATAGCACTATAAATCTTTACACAAACCGACTTTTTACCACGTAGTTGGTTGTCTTGAAGGACCACACAATCTTTAAGGCCTTGCGTAAGTTACTACAAAAACTTAAACATCTATTGAACACTTGTCTAAAAAAAGGGTGGCTGCAAAATGGACCTTATTTCAACGTCATAATCTGTCATCATTTTAGACAAGTGTTCAACAGACTAGACGTTTAAAAGTTTTTGTAGTACCTAAGGACATTAGTGTTTAAAACATATCTAAATTAAGTAACTCATCTCGAGAAACGACATAACGACGTAACACAAAGGGATAACTTTAAATAGACGTAAAATTAAAACAACTAACCAGAAAAGGGGAAAAGGTAGCCCTTACGTTAATAATAAATTTCAAACGTATGGGTTTTTCGTGAAACGGCAGTCGGACGCGCCCTCTATCAAAACAGGAACTATGGCTGTGGCATTAATGTAGGATTATGAATCGTGTAGACAGGAGCATTCTTTGAAGAAGGAAAAAGGTGAAAAGCGACGACTGGGTTTTTTCCTAATTTAACACTAAAAAATACTTTTAAATGCAAAAAGCTTTAAAGATAGTATATGATATTAAATTAAAAGAGGTTTCGGAGATAGTGACATTCAGAATATATGAGTACCTACGTATGGATTTATCATTGTCAATTTATTAGGGAGCAATTCTCTGTGGATTACGAGTATTCACTTGATAGTTGGTATTTTTAAGTTAGCGAATGTGTTAAACTAGAAAAATGCGAAGGCATGAAAGTTACTCAACCATTAATTATAGTGAATGTACTAAAATACTTTCCTAAGTATACCTAAAAGACAGTTCATCAGCCCAAAACTACCAGAATAAAGTCTATAATGTTTAGTGGTGTTTTAGGCTCTATAAAACAGCTTCGAAGTCCGTTCTTTAACAAAAATGGATTAGCATAGATTGTTAGCAAAAGGATTAAATAAAAATAGATGACGATTTTATTTACGAATTGTATAACTTGAAATGAAATTTTAAATAGTTATTCGTGATAATAAGTACCGTATTTCAAGTAAAAACGTTGAATAATACTTTTCTTGAAGTTACGTACATAACACTGTTATGTGAGTTTTCCCTTTATCGATATGAAATTAATTAGCACATACGAAGCCGTTGCTCTAATGTAACAACATTCTATTAATAAGTAGTAAATTAACCTTGGATTATATTAATCACTGGACAAGGGATTGTAGAAATATCTGTTGAGAACTGATTTTAGTCAATTTAAAGATTTTACGTGCCAATTCTTTTCCATCCTAGACATATTTTTTAAGAACTGATTGGAGTTTATTTAAAGATTTTAAATGTTCTTTTTAACAGCTATGTTAGGATCGGCTTCTACAACTTAAGTAGGTCCCTGTAACTCTTATTTTGTGATTCAGATTTTTGTAAGATTGGTAGTCAGACTTTACAAGCTTCGGCCGACCAAACATTTTTGAATGATAGCTGGGCGGTGTTTTTTTTTTTACTTTAGATTGCTAAAGCAAGTTTTTACGAAACGTCAAAAGCTAGGTGCAAGGTTCCCAAAAATTGGGCCTTATGGTGAAGAGCTGACAAGAAGCTCTATGGACATTCTTTCAATAAATATTGTCTTACACTTGCAATAGCATAATTTTATATATTTTCAAAACGACCTATTCATATTATTATAGAAAATTAGAAATCCTACCCTTGGGGATTCATAAAATTCGTATGTATTAAAAATCAGCGTTCACCTCCTAGGGGACTGACTTATCATGCAAAACTCATACGCACTAACAAAAACATCCTTTTCTACCCAAAAACCCGCCAAATTAAAACTAAATCGCGCGACCCGAATTCAAATTTCGAACACCCCCCGCACACAACTACAGAAACAAAAACACCAATGAACGGCGCGCATTTAAATTTGGAACGCAACTATAAAATCGCAGGTATCGTCAACCCACGGTAAGAATTGTATTTTGCAAAAATATATGCGATAGTTATAGTACGTCCCGACCCCTTGGCTGAGGGGGTTGGGAGCAGGAAATGGGGTTGAAGTAGCAGGGAGTTTCTGCGTCGGGCGGGGTGTCTCCTAAAAACGGTTAAGTAGCTCCCCCTACCCTCTATAACTATTTTATGCGGTCCCCTTAGAAAGACAGCGGAGATGGGGCCTCGCGATACGCTATAGGCGTAGTTAGGATGGGGGAAGTGAAATTTTAATATGTCTAGTCGGTTAAGAATTCATGGCGGATTTATAATTAAATGCCTAATTAGGGTATTGCGTTGTTTTCATAATATGAGACGCGTATGAATTTTAACTTGTCTGGTAATCTGGGTTTTGTTTTCATGGGATGCCATAGCGTGGGTGACTGTTGTTATTTATTTATAGAATTGCGCAATTAGTGTGATTGCTAAAGTACATAAATGTAATATTTATACGATTTAAAATAATATGAGACCGCAATTTCAATGCTTATGTACATGTATGTTAAGTACATCAATATTTTACGTAAGTCAATTACATTTCACGCTGTGTATTTTTAATAAGATAACGAATAAAACTTACAGTGAGTATTTACACAAGACTCACATCAGTTTAACACTTCACTTCGACACTTTTCAGTTAGCTCCACTTTTTATTACTGTTGAAGGCACATTAGACAAGACATTGTAAGACGCTATTTTAAGTTCACATCACACATAATTTCACAAAGACACATTTATTACATCTTCACTTCCTAATTTAATTCACGTAAGTTTAATAAAAACACCGAAACTACTAAATAAACTTCACTACTACTTTAACTATCCGACACTTCTAACTATCAAATCACTACTGACAGGTTACACTTACAACGAAATCCTTCTTTACACATTTTATTTTTTTATTGTTATCTATTCAAATGCCCAAAATTCACCTGTGTCACCCCAATTTTCTCATAAAACAGGTTACATCAACTTGATATTGTCAAGTTCTTAAGGAATGACAATGAGAGTCCAAAGATTTCAAAGAAACTGGTTCAAGTCTACCTACGTGGGAATTTTAATGTAAAAACTTGAACCTGTCCAAAGTTAATTGTTGTGTTTAATAGGGTGTGATGTTTAAAAAAACATAAAAAATTAAGAGGGATCAAAAACTGACACTAATATTTTTTTATAAAATTATTTTATTGTCTTTTTAAAATTGTTTTTATGATATTATTTTTTTACTAAAAAAAAAACAATGATTGCGATAATCAATCATATAATTCAAATTGGTTAAATAGTATTTTGAGAGTATTTTATTATCTAGCAAAAATATTAGAACTATGGATAAATAAATGAATGTGAAACAATCATTCAATGGATTACTTGAATACCTTTAGAAAAAAACTTGTAATGCTGGAAGAAAGATCAAAACCCAAAAAAGTCTAAGACCGAAAACCCTACAGCTAAAAGTATTTTCTCATAACCTCTTAGTTCTCATGACCCTAAAACTCAAATAAACTGGAAATCCATACAACTTAACCCGAATCCTGATAAAATAAATTCTTATAAATCAAACTGGTTTCAAAAAAACTAGATTGATTCTTCTATAAAGACAGGTTGTCCAAGAATTGTCCAAGAGATACAATTTTTGAACTCAAATTCCCACACGGCTGTCGGCTATCAAAGTCCCTCGCTTTTTTCAAAACCTGTCGTATTTATAAAGGGATGGTCAGATACACAAATAAAAATTAAGATACGGATTGTAAAAAAACTGGTTTTTGTTGAAGGGTGTTGAGACAGTCTTGGACATTTCTTTGATATTTTTTTCTTGACAAAAAGTATCTTTTTATGTGGAACAATTTCTGTACTACAAACTTGATTTGTATGAAGTGTACAACTTTGACGTAGCTTTGTGAATTAGTAACTTATTCTACAAGATTTTGCGCAAAGGTTTAAGCAATTTATTTTCATAAGAGAACTTATGTGAGAACATGTGCGGTTGACACGGAATAAATATTACATCAAAATAAAAAAATATTGAAATTTTCCGTCCGAAACCGCGTTACGCCAAATGTTTGCGACTCCCGCCCGGCTGCTTATACTCATGTAAAAAGCCAACGTCTAAGGCGCACGGAACAGCGCGGGGGTGAGAGGGTGAGGGGGGGGAGGCACCGCGGCTCATGTATACACCTGAGCTGTCTCTGTGTGCGTGCACCAGATGTAAATGTGAGCTTATATTTTCATTTCAATAGTTTTTGCATTGCATCGGTGGGTGTGAGTTTGCGTGTGTGCGTTAATGCCGTATTGATTCAGCCTCTACGGCAACTTGGCAAGTTTATGATCTTTAAGATGCGTATTTCAGATATAAAAGTTTCCAGCCCACTGAATAAATATAGCGGCTTGGAACTTTGGTAAGTGGTTATAAATATCTATTGTCTAACTTTGTACTTTAGATTGCGATGAAATATTTAGAGAATTCAGCGTAAACTCTGTGTAATTTAATTGAATAGCTAGAACGCTCTCGTTGGGATCATCTGCTTTATTTACAAGATCGGGTTTAGCGGAAATATAAAGTTGCTATTGAATATTGCGCAAAATTAAATTCTATGGTTCTCAGTTAATAATAATAATTTATTAAAGATTCAATGCATAAACATCATATATTTTTCTACAAAGGTACAATACCGAAAGTAGGTTTTGTGCAATTTTTGTGTTTCTTACAAAATAATGTTACACTGTGCTCAGTGAATGTCTGTGCTATTTCAGGCTAGTTATGAGAAAATTTAATAAAGCTGATTATAAGGGACCGTTTATCATAGAAAATCTATTGTGATAGTCATAATATGATCGAGTACGGATACAAAAGTCGTCATACAAAATGTTTAGCCATGAGCCGACTGCCGGTAAAGATGTATGGTAAATGGCAAAAATAGATAGCACCGTGACCAAAAATAGTACATAATAATGAAGGCGGTTTTTTTAGATGTGATGAAGTAATGGTCTTGACTGTAAAGGTGAAAAAGTGATAAATGTTACTTTACTATTGCGTTTTATTCTCAATTTGAACACAAAAGTAATTTATTAAAATGAATTAACCAAACAACATGTCAATTTTCTACTTCTCATGCATTATTCAGAATTATGCAATATCTACCCAAAACAATCTCAATGACTATTTTCAACATTGCTATAACTATCCAAAATCTAAACAATAACACTTTACCAAACGAAATGGTTTTCATCTCTAAAAAAACCACTAAAACAATCTACAACAAAATGTTGACGACCCCACACCGCACACCGGCGGAGTTTGAAAAAGCGAGCGTCTAAGGAGGCGAGGGGCGCGGGAGGCACTTATATTTTAAGATGGCTTCCGAGCGAGCGGGAATATCGACGCGCGACCCCCGCCCCGCGCCTCGCCCCCGCACTTACGTCGCTATTCACTACCACACTGATTTGTTAGTGAGGGTACAACTTTTTTGAGCGCGAATTTTTAGGACGATTTTATTTCAGGAACTTGACGAGGTTTGGTAAGAATTGAGGACGATTTCCCGGTTAAATGACGAGAATCGATTGGTTTTGTTAAGAGACGGTTAGGTTAGCTATGAAGCTTATGTTACGAAAACTAGCATCTGTAAGATTCCTTTCAGATACTCGGATTTGGTCGCTTGATTTTGCGAGTCAACACGGCAAAAAACTTGTCGCATGCAAAAATGCAAACTCAGCCACGTAGGTACCTCGCGGATGCGAAGAAATAGAGCAAAACATTCGCTACCCTAAAAACGCCATAAGCAATACCTAATTATAATTTTGTCTAAATAAAAAAAGGTGGAGGAATATATTAATTTAATTAAAATTAAGTATAATAATTGAAATTAAATCTAAAATTAAAATTAGACGTATAAGTAGGTAAATCTAAAATTATGCTAAGTTAATATTAAATTACAAGTACCCTAAGTACTTGTAGTTCATGATTAGGTAAAATCTAAAATTAATCTAAGCATTAAAATAATGGAAGTATAATTTAAACATTAATAAAATATCTAATTTTAAAATTCCATGATTATAATAATTCACGATTTTCTAATATCTAAATTAAGAAAAATATAACAATTAGATCTACAACATACTTGCTACGAAATCAATATTTAAAATTACCCTAAATGCTTAAAAATAAAAATGATTAAAATTAACTGCTGCTCTTGCTAGGGGTGCTCCTAGCAGTTTTCTTTTTAACAATAGATGTTCTCTTGAAAGTTGACAAATTAGCCTCGAGCATTGCATCAATATCTTGCATCTCTGCACACCATGTAGGCAAATAGTTACCTTCCAGCCTAACGTTAACCAGACCCTTTGGGTTCCTATTCATCTCTTTCTGCGCCACCAGCACATCACGCAACTTCACCACGCTGGCAATAGTAAGATCATTGAAAGCTACGTTCAGATAACAGAGAGTGTTATTACCGCGACAACAGAGTTCATCGTCTCGCATAACAGTGTTATTACGATCAAAGGGATCGAACAAGGGTCCCATCAGTTCCTGGACTATCGCTTCTGCTCTTTCATTGAGCGACATGCCAGCATCTGCATGTGTTGAACTTTTATCTCTGAAAGGCGTTGATTGCTTCCTCTTAATTGTGGTCGACGCTTGTGATTTAACAGCCTTACCTTTTTTTGTTGACTTCTTTTCACTGTCCATTATTCTGAGATCGTTAATAGTAATGAGAAATAAGTCCTTCTTCTCTTTCAAGTATATCATAAGCCTTGATTTTTTATCGAACGTTTCCTGGCTAGTTAGGGGAAATTCTATTAATATGTCAAAAATGTAACCGGCTCCTACGTCGGTAATCTGATTGTCAGATAGATTTAAGTAAGCGAGACGTCGGTTTGAACGTAATGCTTCTGCTAAGTATTTTGCACCAACGTCTGTGATTTCGTTAGTCGACAAGTTAAGCACGGTTAATGATTTAGACGCAGGACAAGGATAAATAATTCTTTCAGCTATCAGTCTAATAACTTCATCATTAAGATTACATTTTGCTAAGGACAAATGTTTTAGGATAGGCTCATTCAATAGAATGTAATAATTAGCTTCAACAACATCCGTATTATCTAAACATAATTCTGTGACTTTAGATACAGGTAGGAGTTGAGATATGTCGTAGATCGTGCCCACGCGCAAGCCACAGTCGATCGTAATAGATGTCAAGTATTTGTACATAGGGACTAGTAGTGTTATTATTTTAATTACTTCTCTTGGTATGTACTTGTTTTTTACAAATTTGATTTGTACTAGGTTCATGAACTGATCATAGATTGCATGTATGTTGACGATATCGTCGGCTCCGGAGACGAGTGATGGGATGTTATAATTGCCGCTGGAACTTTGGGAACTACCGTCTTCTGATGGAGACCGTTTCTTTGCTTTTTTTGGTTTCTTTATTTTGGTGCGATCGCTTGCTACTACGCTTACATATTCACCTGTAGTAATTAAAGACTTTATATAACATGGGCACTACAAACGCGTATGTGGCCTATACAACTTCCCGCACCTCCTTATTCATACTTATAGGTATCAGAGGGTTCACTCAAGAACACTTTATTATATGTGGACTGAAGGAAACAAATACTTACTCATAGCTGTTTTGGTAACGACAATCCTCATTTCGACAGCCATCTGGTTGCAAGCCCATGGTAAATAAGTATCGAAATCAGTTGGGCTTGGATGATTGTGCGTGTTTGCCTGCATGTGCATATGCATCCATTGTCCAGGATCTATCATGATACGAGTATAATTAGGAAAATATTTAATTTAATTATGTAAAATATAAAAAAATGATTGATGACTTTATGCCATACAAAGACTTTGATAGAATATTAATGATGACAGAGGTCAACATTTGTATTTATACTTTTTTGTTAATCTTGGTTTTGTCTTTGAGGTAGACATACTTCTTTCTTGTTTTGGCACCAACGAATCTTTGATGATTTTTACTGAGAATGATAAAATAATAACGGACGGGTTTTAAGTGCTAGGTTCCATTTTATCATTCGTGAGGCCAATATTTATAATTTAGTTTCTTTAGTAAAAAATCTGAATGATAAATAATAGCTTTAAGGTTTTGTATAAAGGAGGTTTTGATCCAGTCAAAAAAAATCTTATACACGACAGATTCTTTTTGACATCCGTCATTTTCACGTAATTTTCGATACAACCTATACTGACGATTATATTTTCTAAATATTATTTTGTTTTAAATGGAGAAGCAAAGCCGCCAAGTCGCTGATCGTCCACTTCCAGAGGACTTCGATAGTTATCTACCTTGGGCCTGTTTCCAACTATCTGTAGATGCAACTGTCATTATAACAAGGACCTTCCAAAGTAAGTAACTGAACTGTGTACTCTACTATACTTATATAACACCATACTTTGATCACGAGTAATTCATTTAATATTCATAGAATCTTTATGGCGTTCTACCAACGATATTATCAAGTTATTGTCTATCTTATTTACAGGTAATCTAAGAACATCTGCGGACCGCCAAAAAAATAAAGCCACTGGCAAATCTAAAGTAGCTAGTGAAACACTTTCTGATCCAGAGAGCCTCACAGGGGGCGGAGGTATTGGTTCAGGATTTACCAAAGGTATAAATATGCTTCAAAAACCTGTCTACATCGAAACGACTTATAACGACTTTTTGCATTTGGTACAAATAAAGTTTCTGAAAAACACTGAAATACCCAGAACGGTTATGAAAATCATTGGTTTTATACTACCGTACCAGAAAACATTAACAACGCTTGTAATCAATAGCGGACTAAGTGCAGGTGTAATTCATGAAATAGAAAGATTTTTGCCAACAACGAACATCACTGAAGTTTGTCTTGACGGTACTACGCTCGTTGAAGCAAATTATCACATTCTCTTAAACAAAGGAATCATAAAATATCTTTCTTTATCAAAATGCAAAATAAATGACGCTGTAGTGAAAAATATTGCTGCAAAGTTAATCCCTCCATGCGCAGCTTCAAAGTCCCTGTCTGCATTAAATTTGGCCACGAATAGAATCACTGATATTGGCGCGAATCATATAGCAAACATATTGCGGTACAATAGACACCTCACTTACTTAAATTTATCTGACAATATGATCACAGATGATGGAGTAAGTAAAATCTTTGACATGTTATTAGAATTTCCTCTAACAGATCGAGAAACGGTTGAAAGAAACAAAAACCGAATGAAATACTTACGAGCGAAAAAACAGCTTATTCTCAAAAACATTCAGGGCGTGCAAATGGATGATTTTGAAAAAAAAAGTAAAAGAAAAGCGACGAAACCAGCTCTTAGTAAGAAGAAAGAAAAGGTTCATTCTTTGTCTACTATAGGCAGAAGTTTGACTGATATTGAGCAGCATCATTGGGACAAAGCTGGAGTTATTGCTGAAGGTATCTTAGGACCTTTCGATGATCCCTTCGGTGCAGATAACACAGAAACGCGAGAAAATAAAGTATATTGTTTTGGGAATAATAAATTGGCATATTTAAACCTTGCTTATAACAACCTGACATACAGCAGTCTTAAGAGACTGCGTGACGTGGTAATGACACAAAATATTTTACGCAGAAATCCACACGGTTTGATCAATGTGAGGATCGAAGGTAACTATTTGCCTGAAGCTTGTACAGAGTTGGAAATGATTGATAATATTCTCGAGGCTGGTTTGGCTTCGTATAAAAGACCATCAGAAGTAAATAAGAAGAAAGTTGTTAGTTCTAAGAACAGCTCGAAGCCGTCTTGATGTCTTAAGGTCTGGCGACATAATGTTCTATTGCTAATCCATGTTTTAGTTTAAAAGTTTTTAGCTATACGGCAATTTAGATCTAATTTTGTAATAGCCTCCGTTTAGAATATTATGTTATTTTTAATGCAATTTCTATTTAGATGATGTAATTATTTATAATTACTTAATTTTTAATCGTATTGTTAATTTTAGACTTACCTTAATTTACATTGGTTTGATTATAATCATATTTTCAAATATTTTATAGAAAACATTAAAAAAATATGAAAAAGTGTTACTTAACCGGTCGTGAACATGGTCTAAGCGCTATGACGATATTTAATTGTATTTTAATTTTTAGATTTGACTGTAATTTTAGAAGTTTCTTTAGTCTTAATTAAAGATGTGTTCCTTTACTGATCGTTTCATTTACCTATCGTTACTTCTGTTTCCGAACCTTCGCTTCAAATCTAAGGCCCGAGTCACACCAGAATGCGACGCGAACGGCTGCTGATGTTTCAGCCCGCGGCTGCCAGCGGCGACGCAATCTTTTCAAGCTTGCACTGGAAGTGCTCGCCGAGTCGCTGGCGGGCCTAAGGCACTTGTCTCACCGGCAACGATTAACGAGTAACGAGTAGAGCTAGAACTAGAAACGAGTTAGCGAGACGCGGGGAGCGAGTGCGTAGTTCCGATATTTGTGTAGCTCGGCTATAAGCGAGTGTGCGAGAGGCGGGCGATTACTCGCATCTCTCGCTCGCTAGATACGCACTGTAGAGAAATGACCACTGGTTGCTCTCTCGGCGTGAGTTCTAAACGCTTGGCGAGTGTCGCCGAGCGAGTGTTATCTTTCATAGCTTTTGTCGCTCAGCGACAAACTAGTGAAGCGAGTGCTCGCCGGCAGTGTGAACAGTCAGCGATCAACTATTTGTATATGCATCTCTTTTGTTCACTTGGAAAGTATATCTATTGTACGTTTCTTGAGCGAGGAAATAGCCGATAGTTAGTCGTTTTCTCGTCGTTGGTGGGACAACTGCCTAATAGAGAATCAATACAATGCGCCTCTATTTAGTCGAAGTAGCGGCCACATAGCACAAACAAAATAAATGGTATTTATTTTGTGCCTATAGCAAATACTCAAGGGGAAAACGTTCGTCTGGTCTCGCCTTATAAAATCCCAAGCACAGTCGCACAGCAGTCTTTAAAACGCTAGCAAGTACCTACACCTCATTCAGTCAGTTCCTCTTACGTAAAAAGTTAAACAAATAACTGCGAATAACAAACTTTATTGAAACTATCGAAATTATCACTACAATAGTATCTAAAATTACATATCAAACTAAAATTAAGCGTAAAACAAATTAATGTAAATTAGGAGAATCTAAAAATAGTCGTTAAAACAAGTTATATATTAATTAGAGACTCGAAATTCAAAATATATAGAAATAACACAATTAACATAGTTATAAATGAAGACGTAATAAGAAAATCTTAAATTCATCATAAATCTAAAAACTTACAATATCAACACATTTCTATACCTTAAAATACGAATAAAATATTCTGATATATTTATCTTCTGGTACTGGTTCTCCTTTTGGAAATTTCTGAATTTCTCTTCAGAATGGGCATCTCAGCCTTCAGTATTTTGTCAATTTGAGATAATTCGGGACATGATTTAGGCAAATAGTTACCTTCCAGTCTCAAATTGACTAAACCTTTAGGTTTTCTTCCTAAAACGCTCTGTGTTGTCACAACTTCACACAACTTCTTGAGGCTGCTGTAGGTGATATTGTTGTAAGCTAAGTTCAAATAAGCTAAAGTATTGTTGCCAAGGCAGTATAGTTTATCATCTCTTCTTACAGTGCTTTCTAAACAGAAGGGATCTTTGAAGGGTCCGAGCATAGTCTCAGCCGCGAGCTCAGCTCTCTCAAAAAAATGCGTCTCCACGTTAGGAAAGCTTTTGGCAGCTGTTCCAGACGGATCTTTATCAAGCGTTTTCTTTTTTGTCGGCAATGTCTGCTTGACTACCTTTTTTCTTTGAGCACTCTTTCTGTCGAAATCCCCAGATTGTAGTTCTTTTAGAGTTTTCTGAATTAAGTCGGCTTTATCTCTTAAGTAAGTCATAAGTCTCTTATTTCTTTCGAAAGTTTCTTTGTCAGTTAAAGTGAACTCTAGTAATGTGTCAAAAATGCTGTTTGCTCCTTCATCGGTAATCATGTTATCTGCTAAGTTTAAGTAGCAGAGACGTCTGTTAGATCGAAGCATTTCTGCCAAATATTTTACTCCAATATCCGTAATTTTGTTTGTCGACAAGTTCAATGCTGACAGTGATTTTGAAGCTGGACAGGGAGTAGTTAACTTTTCAGCAATGTATTTCACTATATCATCATTAATTTTACATTTCGCCACAGAAAGATGTTTCAAGACCTCATTATTTAAGAGTAAGTAGTAGTTCCCTTCAGGCACGAAAGTGTAATCAAGACACAATTCCGTGATGTGAGATGTTGGTAAGAACTGTGATATTTCATACATTACTTCCGCATTTACTCCACTATTGAATACAATTGAAGACAGTGTTTTATGGTGTGGCAGCATAAGAGCAAGGACGGTCATGACCGCTCTCGGTATATAATAATTTTTAAGAAACTTTATTTGTACTAGCTCCATATATTCATCATATATTGTTTGAACATAGACCGGTCTGATGGATAAGATCATTGCTTTCTCCAGTATAGGAGACAGCTCGTCTGACGTATCGTCTAAATCTGTGGCTGAATCTGGATGTGGCTTAGGTTTGCTTTTTGGTTTAGACTTTGATTCTCTGCCTGACACGCTATGATATTGAGCTGTAACAACAAGGAAGTTGATGATTTATATATCTTATCAAAATAATCTTACTTTGCTACACTACTTTCACCATTCAGATATCGGTGTTCAAGCTGCTGGTGGATATGATAAAGATAAAAAGTATTGTAACAAGCCTTCTATAAAATATATACTATATGTATACAGTGGGCTGTTCTAAAACAAGGAACCCCAGGATAACTGGGTACAAAGAGTCTGTTCTAGGTCATGAAAAAAAAACGGAACTGAAAGCTATAGATGTATAATTCGTACTGGAGAGCTAATAAGCTAAAACTATTAATGTCAGGCAATAAGGAAAAAGGTCCAAATACTAACACTGGTGACCCTTGAAGACGATGATGGTGGCATCGACCCCAAGTTGAGAACACGCCCAAGGGAAGAAATGATCAAAATCCTGAGGAGATGGACCCCCACTATGTCTGAACGAGTGCTGTCGAGGTGATGCCATTTAAATTAATAATATAACTATATAGAAAAAATATTCTTCCTTGTAAATTGTCGAAAATTTCCCAGAAAATGACAGAAGTCAAAAATATAGTGTTTGAATGCTTTTTAATTCTGCCTTTTGGTGTTAAGAAGAGAAAGGAGTTTGTAATCCTAGCACATGTTGTTTAATATACTAGCTTCTGCCCCAGTTTCAACCGCGTCCGGGATGGTGACAAAAGCTATCGTACATCCTTCTCCCGGGCCTAAACTACGGTTCAGCCATTCAACTAACACGACTTTCTAATGTATATTATAATAAGAGAATATTTAGGTAAAGGGACTTAAGAGCCATTCGGCTAACATTAACAAGTGACTCGCACTCACTCGCGTTCGCCAAACTGGTGTGGCTACGAACGCTTAGCAAAACATAGCAGAATAGTGGAGGCAGCAGCGGACGAGACAGCAGAAGTGATAACAGAAATAGCAACGGTATAGCATGATCTTTATGAAGGTACACATCACCTGCCTTCTATGAAGAATTTCGCAAAATATTGCGTCTTGTTTTATAGAATGAGTGGCATAGACGAGACCACAACCACAAGACGCAGGTGAAACCACGGGAAACAGCCAGTTATTTAAGTTTTATATCAGCTGTCTCAGTGAGATCTAAATACATGAAAGACTTCTACAACATTTGCTGACATCCCCTGACCGAAAGATATTTTTTATTATTTCGACGTGGTCATTATGTTAAAATGCAAATAAAAAGATTCGTTTATTTTCAAGATTTTATTTAAACTTAAACAACACAAAATACATTTAAAAACTAGAATAACATTCTAATCTAAAATAAGACAAGTCATAAAAGTAAAATATCATAAATCTAAAAATATTATAAGTTCTAGAAAATACATTTATGTAACAATCAATTTAAAACATGCAAAAAAATTTGGGACCTAAAATAAAAATATTTGAAATGTTAACTAAACATGAGAAGAATATTCACAGAATGATGATAAACATTATTTTACTTTAATTTAACTTATCTGCAGTTTTGATGTTAGAATGAGAATGTCTCTTTTTTACCACAGTCGATTGTCTAGGCAAAGAGTAATATAAAGCTAATGAAAGTATTTCATCAATTTTTTGCAGTTCTTCACATTCAATAGGCATGAAATTACCTTCAATGACTACATTGATTAAACCTCTCGGTACCCTTTGCATGTTTCTCTGAGTCACCACAACTTCATACAAAACTTTCAGAGTAGCATAAGTCAGATCGTTGTAAGCAAGATTCAAATAACAAAGACCGTTATTACCATAGCAAAATGTAGTTTTACCAGTGGTATAAATTTTTTCTGCACTGAAGGGATCACTAAAAAAACCTATCTGACATTCAGCCAAAGAAGCGGCTCTTTCACGCAGTTCTCCACAGGGCTTTTCGAAACTACTGACTACGTGACATTCCTTGGACAATTCCTTTTCCAGTTGTTTATTTTTTCTCATTAACATAGTATGTAACGGTTTAGCAACCTTCTTTTTAACTGCTTTCTTATCTTGATCACTCTTTAAAAGTTCTTTAGCAATCGCGCCTATAAGACCATTCTTCTTTTTTAAATATTGTAATAACCTACCCTTACTATCTAGTACTTCTTGTTTAGTCAACACAAAACTCTTCAAAGTATTAAGAATGCTGATAGCTCCATCATCAGTAATCATATTGTCAGCTAAGTTTAGATAGCCTAGCTTTCTGTTCGTTCGCAGTGCATCTGCTAAATATTTAGCACCTATGTCTGTAATTCTGTTAGTTGCTAAGTTCAGGGCAGAAAGCTTATGAGACGCGGGATTCGGGTACACTATTTTAGAAGAGATAGTTTGTACTACAGTATCGTTTATTTTACATTTTGATAGCGAGAGATATTTTAAACAAGAGTGGTCCAACAAAATATGATAGTTGGCTTCAAGAAGAACAGTCCCGTCTAAAACCATTTCGGTTATGTGACTAATATTTATAAATTTAGATATCTCGTATATAGACTCCATGGCTAAACCACTGTTGATGGTTATCGACCTCAGTAACTTATGGTACGGGACGACCAGGCCAATTATTTTAAAAACTTCTCTAGGTATTGGTTTGTTGTTCATGAATTGTAATTGTATTAGGTTTCCATTGCTATCATAAAATGCTTCGATGGTGATGGGGATTTCTGAATTAATTGAGGATTTAGTGGCTTCTCTAACTACACTTATAGCGTCTTCCGATGAAGATGCCATGGATGTTGCTCTGGATTTTGTTTTCTTCTCTTTTTTGGGTCGCTCGGCAATAACACTCACATATTGTTCTGTAACATAATTCATATTGGTTAGTTTGATAGTATTCACTGCGTCACAATTAAATCGACCCGCGGTTTATCCTGCGTCTGAGGGATTTCACACAATATTAACAACAGCATCTACTTTCTCTCATTTACTTTCTGCATCCGATATATTTCTACATAAGCTAAATCTCTACCGGGCCTAAGATGGCCCACTGATCCAGGATTTTATTTCATGAAAATCCATCCAGTTGTTTTAGCATGATATAGTAACAAACACATCCTCATAGACTTTTGCAATAATATTAGCAAGATAATCAAATTGAATTTATATTGTGAAACTGATAGTGTAATTTTGAGACCTGCAGTCAGAAAGTCTTGACATCACCGTCCAATCCGTTCAATCCGTCTTTAGCGTGGGTGGTGATTACCGCACTTAACTTCTCTTTATGTCAAGCCTGTGTACCAACAAAAGGACAGTGTAAAGACTGATGATAAATACGAAACTTACTTAGAAGACTCCTGATGACGACGACTGTGGTCTCAACAGACAATTGCTGGCAGGCCCACGGCAGAAATTCATCAAAATCTGTAGGGGTTGGCCGTTGGGGATGCTTGCTATGCGCACTAGAGCTATCCATTTATAAATAGACCTTAGAAAAAATACTTATAGAAATAAAATATCTTCGAAAATTACGAGTACTTTAAATGACGGAACTCGTCATAATGACTCGTTTTCTTCTTTTTTGGTTTCTTTGTTTTGTGTCCTTGGAGAAGAGGTTTGTTGAAAGAGTTTTTAGTGAGCTATATTTTCAGTATTTTTTCGATGATCAAAAACATGTGGTTCTCCAAATTGAATCTATATTGAACAGCGTCTTCTACCATACAAATTGTTCTTCGTAAGATTGGAAAACTTTGAACGTAGCTACCAAATTCCCCGATAAGATATTTTGCCCACACAGTTGAGAATTATATGTAATTATGTAAATAAGTAAACGGTGAAGTAGCGAGTTATCACGGGGCGCAGCACCTCCCCCCCCTCACCCCTCACAACCTTCTGCCACCCCCCGCGAAAACTAGCAGCGATATAATAACTTCGTGTGGCTGGTTTTGAGGATGGAGATGGATCCTTTAATTCTATTTTTATCTTCGCAGTACGTAAAATTTCTCTTGCTGTTCAAAAATGTCTGTATTCATTATCTCCAATTAATAAGTTCTTGCATCATGAATTCACACACACTTCAAATTACACTCAGCGGCACGGAATTTGGCCCAAGCACATTTGGGCCTTATAACCATTATTTATATGAAAAATCAGAATTTTTATTTTAAAATTGTTTAATTTACTCATTTTCCAAAAGAAAATGACTAACAAACAACAGAATTGTGAGGATTTTCATTAAGTTAGAAAACAGAGTCCTTTACCGCAATAATCACCAGAAACTTAAAATTCAACTTTTTTAACAAAACAGAAACTTATCGAATTTTAATAATGGGTGTTTCTTCCCCTTGATCTGATGACTGCCTGCATACGATCTGGCATGCTCTGGATGATGTTTTTTACCTCCACCTGGGAGATCTCCTCCCAGGTAGCTACCAGCGCGGTTTTCAGTTCACTGAGAGTCTGTGGTGGGTTACGTCTTGCTTGGACCTGTCTTTTAAGCATGTTCCAGACATGTTCTACAGGATTCATGGATGGGTTTATTGCAGGCCAGTCCAATTTTTGAATACCGACCTCGAACAAGTAATCGGTTACGCAAAGAGCTGTGTGAGGTCGAGCATTGTCCTGCATTATACGGAATTCTTCACTTCCTATCCTTCCCTGACAGGGTAAAACATGATTTTGAAGGATTTCTTCAATATTCGGCACTGTTGTCAGACGGCTTTCGACAACCAATAATTCAGTACGGGCTTCTAAACTTATGCCTCGCCAAACCAAGATGGACCCACCATGAAAACCAACTGTTTGCTTGGTAGTGGTGGGAAGAAACCATTCTTCGCGCTTTCTCCATTCACGTTCACGGCCGTCTGGAGCTTTTAAGATGACTCTGCATTCATCGGTTCTTAAAATTTTACTCCATTGGTCACGCGTCCAATTTGCATGTTCTCTTGCAAACCTAAGTCTGGCTTTGCGATGCTGCGGGAGAAGTTCCGGGCCTCGAGTTGGTCTCCGAGTACGCAGATCCTGTTCCTCCATCCTTCTTCTTATTGTGCACTTACGGACGTTGACTTCTCTTGCTGTTTGCAAAGGCTGGCGTATCTCTAAAGCAGTGAGAAACCGATTTTTCATTATTGCACGTACGATAAATCGGTCGTCGTGCGCCGACGAACACCTTACACCCCCACTTTCTGGTCTTCTTGTGTAAAGGCCAGTCTGGTCATACATTTTCTATGCATATCTTTAACTTGTACGTGGTGCACTTAAAGTTTTAACCATCTTCCGCTGCGTACGCCCTTAACGTCTTAGCATCACTACTTGAGCAACTTAAGCTGCAGTAAGGGTGATTTTCAGATGAAATTGTGAAAAAAAGAGAAACAAAAAACGATCATAATCATTATTTTTTTTTGGAACGTGCTTAGTACTTCGGCAATTTCTATCTGAATTTAAACTTAACTTTCTGCTTTGTGTTCCAACAACGGAATCTGTTTCTAGTGTTATAAAAGTTAAACAGACACACATTTTTCTGTATTTTAATTAACAATTACGAAAGGACTGACAATATGTCATATGAAATTAGAATTTACAACAGCTATCTGGGCTGATATCTACTTGTGTTTGTTTGGGCCAAATTCCGTGCCGCTGAGTTAATAAACATCGGAACTGCAATAGAATAAAATCTACAATTGGCCACTGAATTTTGCATGTTGATGCCCTCGCTTTTCCGAACCAACCTAAAACACTATAGCTCGGTGTTTTTTTTATCGCTATCGTGATGTTTTCAAGATGAATTATGAGATTTCTATTTCACGACCATTTTGGGGTCTCCTTTCAGTGCCTTCTAGTCTTAAGGGATGCAGCTAAAGTACTGATGCTTACCTATGTAAATACAAAATGAAATAAAGTCTCCTCCACAGTAAGCCAGCAGTCGCTACGCGAGCTCTAAGAAGTGTTTCAAAGGCAGCCATCTTGGATCTCATCTCCTTACGTGGCGCGAGATAATGTATTAAAATATGTACATACCGACATGTAGGTATACTTGTGTATACATGCGGCTTGAGAGAGCGAGTATACATGTGAATGTATACTGTATACGCGAAGTATCAGAACGTGACATGCGATACATAATTTATATTAGTGGGTGTATATTTCGCGGTGGTTTTAATGACACTTTGTATTACTTATTTTCTTGTTTATGTTGCATTGTATTACCGAACAGATACTGAGGACCAAACCTAACTAACATAGGAATCACAATGAACTGCAGATTTTAGACACCCCTTTTGAGACTATAATTCCCATAGCAGATTTTTCAAGTGATTTATTATTCTTCGTCCCCGATCCAGATTGATTGTAAGTAGGATGCAGTGCGCAAGTTAGAGATCTAGATATTGAGTAAAGAGCATGATAATTATTGTGTTGTTGTTTGATTTGAATCCAAAACCATATAAAATATTTTATGGGTGAAGAATCCTTAATGACTCGTAACTCTGTCGTCTATCTGTAGAACCAATTTGAATGAAATTAAGTACAGGACAAGAACCTATATGAATATGAATATTATGAACCTGAGAAAGGACATAGGCTACTTAATTTTTTATCAGAGGGCAGGAAATTTCTCCCTAAAAATGCAGATGGAACCGTGAAGAACAGCTGGTTCCTTACATTAATAAATTAACATCTCAAATAACGCATTTCAACAAGGATTTACAGTAGAACTCTAGCATAAACTTGGAGTAAATATGAGAATTTCTTGCTTGAAGTAGGTTGCAAGCGGCATCAACGCGGAATCTTAAGAACGGAGCGTCGTCGGTTCGTTCCTTCTCAATCTAAGTTTGTTCTGGCTCTCGCTTCTTGATTAGGGTTGCTACTTATAAAATAAATAAAGACTCTACTAATATTTGTGATACAATTAATCCTCATTCGCGAATTATACGCACATTTTTGTGGCAAAAAGATTAACAAACGCACTATCTTATTAACACTATATTAGATAAATTAAAAATCTAGCTTTTCAATTACCTTTTTTTTTTCAATTCATTTATTTGCAATATTCTATACATTTAATATTCCATATTATAACTTATAGATCTCCCTAACGAATTTATCTATTTATATTATATATCTATTTATTTTATATATATTTTATATATAGGTATATTTCGCACCTGCAGCACCTGGAGCAACTGGTTATCTGGCCACCTCAAACCAGTCATTTGGGCGGACACCCTGATGCTTCTCCGTGAGACTGGTGATCAGACTTTCTGGCTTCCGTAACGACTGCCAAAGATGGTCACTTGACAGCTGGGATCCACCAATTTAACAAGCCCAACGGAGACACTTGTCTGGGCTCTAGGCTATCTATTATTAGCTAGAGATGACAAAAAGGTGTATAAAATATTGTATACTATTAAAAAAAAAAGGTTTTCTTTAACCAAGTCTTGCAACCCTACCTGTTCGAAATTCAAAACGGAACGCGGGGTGGTGGGGTTTCATAAGTAAGTACGTGTTTCTAAGTTCCCGATTATATTGTCGGTTGGAGAGTGCCTGATTTATTTGTGTTGCCACTAATTCGAAATATATTTCCCTCGTTGTGGGGTGAGGCTTGCAACTCTTAGTGTTCTGGGTAATTTATAGATGTAAGGACTTTTGGTTAAGATATTTTGATTTCGATAAGAGATTTTGTGGCGTGTTATAGTTGTTCGGAGTTGAATATGTTTGGGAATTTAAATTGTATTTAGTTTGTACTGTGTTAGTATTAACATGTTGGAATAATTATTGTTTATTGGGTTTACGTATTAGTTCATATCGATATGTAATGTATGAGCATTGTAAATCAGTGGTAGCAGCCTCGATAAAGTCTCAATTGCGAATATAATGTTAACATGTTTTAAACTATTGAATTAACTTAACTCTTTTCGACTTTAAAAAATAGCTATGTTATGTATGTATATAGGTACTTATAATTATGTATATTAAAGGTTTCATTCCGGTTGCTTTTCTTGAAAGCAAGACGACCAGCTATGATGAAGATCCGTTTTCTAAGAGGTGTCACTACAAATTTTCACAAAAGAAAATCCGGATACAATTTTACCCTGCCAAGGAATTGAATCTACGATTATCAAGGCATCCTTTAGTACCGCAAAGTACGTGAGTCTAGCTAATAAGAAAGAAAGCACCTTGACTGATCTACTACAAAACTACCTTATATACATAATCTTTAATAAGACTAGCCATCTAGACTTTTGCTTCTCTGGAAACCATCTTGAATAAAAATAAAACAATTTATTGGTTCAAGATTGGTATTTATTATTAGGTTTTGCATACAAGAATCCACAATATTTTCTTAAAAGCAATATAAAGTAAACCTATGATTCGATGAATGCGACACATCAAACATTAATTAGACTTGAACAACATCTTTATAACTTTGTACAATAAAATAAAACATTACAGCAGTACAATAAACCTAAAACAACAAAACCACTAACTCATCTACACCCCTCAAAATAACAATAAACTCACACCTTAGAATCTTATGCAAATATCTTAACGTACCCATGTAAAACTTTACTCAGTAAAACTAATTAATTCTACTATATATCCACGTTATATAAGGGAAATTTTGAGTGCTCCGTCTTCGCTGTGTCTCAGGTGGCATCTGCCCCACCCCACTGCCCCCCCGGGTGGGGTGAACCACCCCGCGACGGTTCTATTTTCGCGGGGAATAAGTAACTGTGGCGTTATGTTGGAACGTCGCTATTGATTTTCTTAGTTGCTTATAAGGCGTTGTAGGTGGGGCGGATAGGGGAAAGGTAGGCGTAGATAGTGACAGGTTTCAAATGGTAGGTGTTTTTGAAGAAGTTGTGAAGATTGTTTTTAAGTTTTGAGCGCTTTTTGATGTGATATAATTTAGTTGGCATATATTTTTTGTCGTACGCAGATGGTAATTTTGTAAGCTTAGAATGAAGTTACTTTATTAAAGATGCGGGTACCGTTATGGTGTAACAACTAGCTTGACGTGTTGACCTAAAGTCAGTACGATGAACAATTTCAGAGCATGGTGTTGGTATCTAAAGATGAACAAGGTTTTAATAATAATATAGCTTTTGGACTTTAATACAGATCGCCTCTATATATATTATAAGTTAAAATAGCATCAAATTAGAAACTATCACATGCTTTTTAAATTCATATCACTCACACACACAAGGCATAATAAACATGTATGTATCTGTAATCTATTATAGGCACTTTACATATCATACTGATACATTTTATGTACAACACTAATTCATTGTTCAACATCTTCAAGCCTCCACATAACACACACAAACACCAAAGAAGCTTTACTTATCCATAATACAGTGAACATTATAATAATTTTAATGGAATCTTGTTAATCCCACCACGGGGTAAATGGGGGTGCCGCGAGCCCCCCTCCTCCCCACCCCACCCCGCGTGCGTATAAAATTACATAAACAGAGCAGAAACTATAACATTATATCTAAGACGTTTCAATTTAATTGAAATTTTAATTAAATTAGTGTTCGCGTCTTGGAGGAGTTCAATTTTGGAATTAATTGGTGTTTCATTCTGGCTTCGTATTTTAGTGGTTTCGTGTTTTCAGTGAATATTGTATAGTAGCTACTTAATTAAAATTAAGGCTGAAATAGAAGGTATATTAAAAGACATTCTAATTTGAAGAGTGATCAGAAACACAACTTTTGAGCGACACATCCTGGGTTCAATTCGCGCGTGCAGAAAGTGCAAAATTTTCTGCTGTTTCACACTCCGTCATTTTGAGTCCCAACTCGTTTATCTGTATGTTTATATAGGTATAGGTATAAAGGAAAAAAAACCTACTCAGATCACATATTTCCAAAATCTTCTAAAACAAAACTAACTTCACATTCCATAAATCCGAACCCAAATCTCCGACCACAAACAATAAAATACCGCTCAATCAAAATTGTAACAAGCATACATATACAATGAAATAGTGTAACATTATTAGCAATAAAAGGGCCGGGACTCGAACCCGCTGCTCAGCTAATAAGAGCCGTCGTAACTGCGTATGAGCGTGGAAGGAATTTCATAAAGCCACTCAGTGGTGGAAGACAATGCTATGGTCTGTGGTTGTCAAAGTTTTATTGAGTATTGCCTACTCATGGGTTCAAAGAAAAACACAATGTTATACCTACCTTTTTGCGGCTGATTTCTGATTACAATGATGATTGGTTAAGTGCATAGAATAAACAAATTTTCAGAATACGAACTGTCAAATGTGTTATCTTGCCCACATTTTGGAGACTTGGGAAAATTATTTTCATGAAAATACCGATTTGTGTTTTGCATAGTTCTAGTAACAAAGTATCCGCCAAAATTGACAGTAAAGGTTGCGCGCATTTTATAAATGTTTCAATTCGTTACTAAGTATTTGCTCTAGGGACTAGACCCAAAGAAACATGTTTATTCGGCACAGTGCCGCTCACCAGTGATATCTCGCCAGACCAACTGAATAATGTTGACCAACTGGAATAAACCAATTTCATATACTTACCAAAAGATCAAGCATACTTATATTTTTGACTAACTAGGATAAGTCAATTTCATATGCTTATAAAGACGAGTACATAGTTTGAGAGCCGCTGTCTAAGAGGAAAGATGAGGCGGCATTCGCGAGGGAGCGTCCCTCAGTAATTACCTCCCGCGTGGGTACACACTGCGGTACCTCTTCAATATTTATAAGACGCTGATGAAGGAATATCTTATATTATATATAAATTATACCTATATAAATAAATCTATGTTACAAGCAGCAATATTTTAAGGGTGCCGTCAAAAAATCGTGAATATCTTAGTTTGTTTTATATACACCTGTGTCTAAAATTCATGCAAGCATTTATCAGCAAAGTCGTTTTGTATTAAGCATTTTTATGAATAAAATGAGAAAAAAAGATGTTCCATTGAGGGCGTTGTGGATTTAATCGTCCCACTGCAGGCCTCTTCTCAGACGAATAAGGCGTGCGCGTTAATCACCATGCTTGCTCTAAGCAGATTGAATTATGTCCCATGTAACAAACCTATCACTTAGAAAATGTAACAACATCAATTAAAGATTTAACTTTGTAGATAAGTACTATTGAAAACACTTGCGTGAAAAATTATTCCACACCACGAATTTCCATACCAATCACGAACACACCAAAATTACAATCCAATACATACAAAATGTACGCAACACAGTCGAAAAATCTCCCTTTGCAATGAAAATCGAAACAAAATAATAGTATTTTCGTTAAAAGCAGACAGGGCACCCTTTTCATTTGGTCCGGCGGGCTGTCCATTAATTACGACTGGCCGATAGTTTGGACAACTAATTCTTATGATAAATTGCTACGGCTATTGGTAAAAATTGCTTCGGCCATTTTGTGGGTAAATTCTTGTTTTTGATTCTTTTATTTAGTTTTAAACAAAAAATAGTGAAGGATTAGTAAATTGTATTGATAAAGGAAGATGCTGTATTTGAAGTTCGGAAAAAATAGCAATTAGGTAAAAAATTGGTAAAAAAAAACTACAAAGACTACGATGAATTCACTTTTTCAAAACGATATGTTCTCATTTATTTATATAAGCAATCCATACAACATTACTACGATTAATATAAAATAGAAACCATGTAGTTAAGTATTCAATAATAAAGTTAACAATTCAATAAAAAAACAGGTTTCTAACACAGACAGGCAAGTTATCTTTTGTAAAAGAAAGCTCGTTTTCAAGGAATGGGAATTTCTACCCTTTAGAGCTGATATAAAAGTGTTTTGTGATCTGATTTAACCTGTTTCTGTCAAGTTTTGTGACCGACAGGTCGTGGGTACGATGCTCGGGTTGTAAAAACAGTTTACTGATAGTAACTAGACTAGTTTTGTATCTCTATCTGGTCTTCTTGAGTATTATTATTGTAAACACGTTTTTTTGTAACCTTTATTCGAGTATGTGTGTGGGAAAAATCGGTTATTATGATACCATTCTTAACTTTTTTCTGTTTACGCATGGTGTACTTAAATCTATTCTTGTTTGTAAATGTAACATATTCTTGTTGCTTTCAGGACAGTTTCCGGTTTAGAAATATAAAAAAATACTATCTCATAAATATAGCTACAGGTACTCATTTCCTCAGGATACTCATTTCATATTATTATCTATTGTCATCTTTAGAAACATTGATCTTTACGACCTGAAAGATTAATCAAACGCACATACATAAACGTATATGACTGCCAAAAATAAATAGCAAAACAAAAAAACCCACTTCCTATCTCAAAATATCTACATAACTCACCCTTTACAACGATATAACCAAGTCGCCCCAACTGAACAATACCGATAGGTACCTCCGAAAATTATTTACCAAACACGAAACTACCCTCGGAACAAAACGGCCCGCATCACGGCTTCAAAACGAAAGGAAATTATCCAAGACTGATAAGAAGTGAGGAGACGTTTGCCCAAGTAATGTTTCCGTTTCTCCCCTTCTCAGGACGAGGGGAGAAAGGGCTTATCGTACAAAAGGTATCGAGTCCCGACTCTCCCCTCTTTACAGAATTTTCGTGCTTTCCTCTTGCGGGTGGGGGACCCCCCTTTTTGCGACGTACATTTTCATTTCCTTCATCTTTCTCCGCATTCGAGGTACGCAGGGATGGATTTGGGTGGTTTGTTTGGGCGAGTCCTTCTGTGAAAAGAGAATTAATAGTTTGTTAGTACTTTCTAAGTTAACATTTTGTTATTTTTTTAATTTCAATTTTTTAATACAAATAAACAGGGGAAAGTACCCAAATATGTAAAAGGAGACATTGGTACGGCTGCAACACATAGGCTTTATTTTCAGGACTCGAGATAGACCGCGAGAATTAAGTAAGTAGGTAATCAATGTCAATACCCATTGATATTGAGCAATGTACCTATTTTTGTTTCATTATAAGAATATCACTATTCAACTGAGAAAGGAAACACGTAAATTACCTACTACCATTTTTATTTACATACCTATAAAAAAACTTTTGTGTGTTTTTACAATTCAAAACATTACTATAGATAGTTCAACTCAGATTTGCGCGCGGCCCTATGTGTGCGTCGGCTTGTAAATATACAACTTTCATTCGTGTGACAGTGACGTCGTCCGAGCATGACGTGTTCTTATCACTTTTTCTTATGGGTACAGTCGTTTACGAAAATACTAGTTATTCGCGGAGAAATTATTAAGGAGTCAGATAAAGCGTTTCAAAAAATAAAACGACATTCAAAGCTTTTTATTATTAAATATAGTTTTTCATTATTTTTTCATACGTCTTTTCAAATTGACATTGACAGTATCTAAGAATTGAATACTCCTTAAGTACATATTTTCTAGCTCGGGGTACGTGGACAATAAATAAAAGTGTGGACTAAGAATGTAAAAACAGGTATAATCTAGTATAATAATGTAAACAAAATGTGTGGGGAATTTTAAAAAGTTATATTGCTTCGCATAATGTCGACCAAAATAACAAAATAATAAAACTCATAAATGAACGTTTAAGTCAAATTGATGAAGGGATGTGGCGTCATACTTGTCGACATGTAGAAAAGAAAAAAGAAGAGTACTATAGACATTTTGACATTGGAGTCAGAATTTATAATTCTCCTTGGAGAGTAGCGAATCCGAAAATTCATCATTTGATTTTTCAAATAGCGATTCATAATCATTATAAATAAATAAACATTAAATTACGTAATAACTGTTTTTCTTTAAACCCCCGTATAAAACCCCTAAATAACTGTATTGTACCCGACTGTACCTCTTGTCACGCACACAAAGTTACTGTATATGTACAAGGGTTACCCACACATAAGGCCGCGCGCACAACTGAGTTGAACTTACTATATCGAATAACAAGCCGCCGCCATATTTCATAAGTTAGATTACACATGAAAATGCAAGCGCAGCTCATTTGAAATACTTTCAAAGTGCGCTGGGATAAAATTATGCTAACTACTGTTTTTATACCAAACAATGCAGGTGAAGTTTACCCAACTATTTTGTATTCCGTAGTTTTATAAAACTGGTTGAACTTTCTGATTTTATGTAAAATACACGCATATTGTTAGATTTTTTATGTATCTGTGTTTATATGCGGTCTGCGTTTGGCTCAGTGAATATACATAATTTCACTGTCTGATCTGGAAAGTTTTTAATGTGGCAACAGAAACACATCTTCTTTGGGAATTAGAACTGTCTTACAATTATGAGACAGACAGTCTGGAATCAGATAGATGTACAGCGAAAACCTAATAACTAGGGTCTTTTTCTTTTTGGCACGGTAGCCTAAAAACAGAAAAACTTTTCTCTCCTTCAACAAAACCCCAAATCCGCCCCTGCACTCAATTCCCCGTCTTACAGCAGCAACCTTAGACGCCCCCCCTCACGACCGCACCGCCCCCCTCCCCCCGCGTACTTCGTTAGCGAACTTCCATACTTTGTAATATGCAAATGTCGCTGCTAAGGGGATGTGGCGAACGTCGTCTTAAAATGAATTAATTATACAGGTGGGGTGAAATTTTCGTATTGATTTTAATGGGGTAATTAGCTGGTTTTAGGTTTTTTGGGGGAAAGTGGTCTAGTGATCGTGTAGAGGAGAAGAGGAAGACTTTCTTAGTGGTATTTTTTTTTTGGGGATTTAAAGTCTTACAGCCTGTAAACCGTTTGAGCGCTTTTGGTATAAGACGACGATTGACGCGCTATTATAAGCAGTTTAAATGCGTTAGATTACAGGTTAAATTATTATAATATATAAAGTATATATGTATGTATATAAGAAGGTACGATAAATGATGACAGAACACAATAATTATTGATTACGGTACAATATTCGATAAAAACATTATGGAAAAGAATATAAAATACCTACGTGTTCTGTACATTGTTTGTTACACTTTTTCTCATAAAGTACTGAGTGGATTTTATTTAAACTTAGCAGTACTTAATTAGATATTTTTGACAGATTAGAATAACATACACAGGTATGCGTACTTTTTATCCAAGTGCAAAAAGTAGTTCCTTCGCCTCGTGGGCTAAAGCTAGTATTTCATAAATTCCATAGACATAGTAACGATTGAAACCAATCGACAAAACAGTTGGCTTTCAGTATCGACAAAATGATAGAACTGTCATTTTCAGTCGTAGTTTCTGTTCCGGGTTCTAACTTAAACATAAATGAGGTATATACTTAGTTTGTTTAATTTATTTAAGTAACTACAAAGTACCTAAATATTGGATATGGTTGAGCTACGGTAATTTAAAAAAATCTACTTATTGTAAAATAAAAAGCAAAAAAGTGGAAATGAGCGTAATTTTGTGAAAATAAGGTTGTTTTTTTTATTTACATAAGTTTTTAAAAGATAGATCTTTTAAAAACATTTTATGTTAATTTATGTCCCTAACCAACATAGAAAACACGAAATAAACATGCACTGAAACGCTCAATATTTAAAACAACATTTGTTTTCAGCACATCAAACCCCAACAAAATTATATAAATCATTCTTCAGGAAAAAAAATCTTCAACAATGTTTCCTAAAATTATTTCTACATAATATCTTATACATAAATAGGTATTAGAATTATTCCCTATATATGTATGTACGATAGCAATCCGCCCTCCATTGCCGTCGCATAACGATCCGACGGGCGGCGTCGGAAAATGCCTGCGTTTCACGTAACTACAAGTGTTACTGCACTTTAAAAGTTTACGAAGCTATATAATTAATTATACGGTTAATTACTGAGTACTACTTGTTAACTATACATTTATATAATTGCCGATACCTTTTCTAGGATATTTTTTTTCTAGCTGATTAGGTACGCAATTACGGAATGAAGAAAATTAATACAAATGTCTGTTACTGTAGGTAATAATGTGCAAGACATTTTTAATCGTTTATCTATTTATAAAGTAATATTAATTTATTTCATAACATACAAATTATTTCAATAATTCAAACGGTAAGTATTTAATGAATGAATGAAAAACCAGTTTTTGTCTATTTGTTTTTGTCTATTTTTAATAACTAGCTGTTTCCCTTGAAATTACCCAAGTCCCTTGAAAACTAATTCCCGTACCCGGATAAAATATAGCCTTTGTCACTCGCGGATAGTTTACCTTTCCGACAGAGAAAGAATTTCTTAAATCGATTTGTTTTTTTTCCTATTTACAATACCTACCAGTATAGCGATAGACAGAGTTTTTGATTTTCTTTAAAAAACTACGATTGTTTCAATACCTAAATTCCAACAATCGCATCTACACACCTAACAGTGCGAATATACACGTAAATGACTCTACTCCCTTACCCAGCTGTAGAGAAGTGCGGCCAAGGTCAGTCCCAGCGCTGGGCAGATCACCACAATACAAACACGATGGTCCTCGCCACTACAATTAAATGGCCATGACAATACGCATGGAGGTACCGTTGGAACTCGCATCGAGTGAGAATAATATTTATATTCGTACCTATCGTCACAGTGTATAATTTTCTAGAAGAAACCCAGCCAGCTTCGTAGAACATTTATGATGCACAAGCGTATGTATGTAAAATGTGGACTTTTAGTTAGGTTTATGATAAGACATACTACTACTACTAATTATGTCATTCTGAATCACTTTCGCTTCGAAGTGATTTAGAATACTTAGGTACTTATTAGTTTTTCATGAAGGTTAGTAGATTTTCTCTTCTATCTAAAATAAATAGAGAATTTGTATATAAATACACACACTTGCATATCATTAGGGTTTTTAACCCCAAAAAACCTGTATCCGGATGAAAACGAAACTATCATTTTCTAAATTTCTCACATTCACAACCCTAAAATGCTACACCAAAAGCTTTATCCGGATGAAAAAGCTAACTACCACATCTGTGGGTATTTCTCATTTAAACCCTTAAATGATACACCAAAAAAACTACATCCGGATAAAACCAAAAATATCACTTCTAACTCACGCAACCCCGGTCATTCACATAGTAGGGGCGTCGTCCTCCGACTGACCGGCTATTTCTGTCGGCCGCTGAGATTTGATTGACGCTAGTACTTCACGATATCAACTGGTACGTATTTCGGGTGTAAACAGTTACCCACGTGTTTGTTATATGTGTTTGTTTGTTTATTTTGTGTTGTGTGTGTGATTTAAGGTGTGTTTTTGGTTGATAAATATGTTTTTATGAACAAAGCTTGCAGAAGGAATGAGTTTTTTTTGAGGAGGCTTGTGCAAAATGTTAGAAAAACTAGTACGTTAGAAATTTTCTTCTTGTTCTTATTGATCTTTAAGTTATATCCCCTGAAAAGGTTCGAGTTTTAAGAAATGATGGAGTTCAGAATTGTTGTTGTTAATATTCGAAGGTTATGCGCACTTAAATAATACACAAACAAGTTTTCGTATGAAAAAACCTTCTAAAAAAATGATTCTGGATTTCTAGGGCTTAGTTTAGTTTTTATGGTGTAGTATTTTTATGGTTCTTCAAAAAAAAAAAACCTTGCAGGATTACGTCTTAATCCTGCATGTCTACTTAGGCCTTTTTTCTTCGTGACGGTTTTTTTAAATAGGCTTAATTTTTTCTACGCACCCCCCTCGGAACGGGAGTCTGACTCCCATTGACATTTAATACTTATCCATAGACCCAGACCACAGACCATTATTCTACAGTTAACTAAACGTTCAAATACAACTACTAGCTTACTAACCGACCAAATCTGACCCAGACAACCTGATAATACCTTGAATATTATCTCAATTACTGACCTTGACACATCCGGGCATCGATCCGGGTATGCATCGGTTGTATGACCGGTGATGGAGTTGAATGACCGGCCTTAGTCGAATAACTAATAGGGAATTGATTTTGAGGGTAGTTTGGCTATATTGATTGTATTAGGTAGTGTTGATTGGATTAACTGTATTGCAGTAAGTAATAACTGTACTCTCAGGTACAGTACCAAATGCTTAGCGCGGTCGGTCCGTGGATGGGTGACTATCTTGTCGTAAGCAATCCGATAACCATTCGGTAAGACTGGTTCTCATTTTTTTTTGACTTCTGAGTACCCATGACGACATCAAAAGATGTTCAAATGACGGCTGTGGTGCACCAATTTTTTGCTCCTTCCGATCTCGTTATGACCGGAAAACCGAAATCCATGGAACAACCGCGCCAACCATTGCTTAACCTTACCTCAGTAGCCGCCTCTTACCCAGCGCCTTTTACATGTCATATTGATTTGTTTTAATTTAAGAAACTTATGCAAACCCGTCGGCAGCGGTTAAAGGCTTTCAAGTGTACCTACAACATTTGAAACCAATATTTTATTACATGGCTACACAAACTATACGTAGTATATTCAAAGTGAACTTTGAAAAAAACATGTGCAGTGTTTATTTCCAAAGCTTTTTTACATTCGGCATTATATCAAAAATCCTTTCCTAATATTATAAATTAATGCGAAAGTAACTTTGTTTGTCCAGACTTCACACTTTTGCACTTCTGTAAATAGTCTAGAGCCTGACAAATGACATGGGCTACTTTTTGCTTGTTAATTCGATAGGTACATATATTGAATCTTGAAGATTAAAAGAAAAATTACACTGAGGTTCTAAAATGTGTGTGCAATCTGTACAAATTTTGTAAAGCTGCAAAGACCCTGTACGCGCTTTATTTCAACAACTACAGGACCGATTAGAAAAATATTTATGTGTAAGATACTTATCCAATTTATCGAGGATAGCTACAGGCTTGTTTTTTATTCTATGCGTGTTTACAATATTTTTAGTAGGATAAAAGAAGTCCTAAATACAAAGAGCGTAGTGGAGAAGAAAAATTAGGAAAGCTGACCCCATCACCACGTGAGGTACCTGCATAGTAGGAAAAAGGGAGTCATCAAAAAATCTCAAAGCTCCTTACATCCGCATTTATTTAATAAACAACCAAATCCTTCAATACAGAACCTGAATATTGCAAGAAATATGCAAGTATCGTAATAATTAGTAAAGTTTAGTCGTGGTCAATTGTTGGGCTGTGACCTTGACCCTAACGAGACCCTCGGACCTCAAGGACGTGTTGTGTTGTAACACTTACAAGCTAACTTACGTTAAGTTACATCAACATTATTTTAGATATGGCTAGTTTTGGCTAACTTTGGCCTGAAGATTATTCTTAAAATAGAAATCTTCGTTGAATATCTTTCTTTCAAGTTTTTTGAACAAAACCAAGAAAGTAAACCGTTTGTCCACGCATAATGACGCGCACAAGATGACAGCCGCAAAAAAAATAACCAAGCAGTTGCCTAACAATGAAAATATAAGGCGAACAAACATAACACACTATAAATACTTAGGTAGGTACTTACTATTTTGGGTAATATCTCATTTTCTTCATCAATATGTTTCGTATGTAATGACAGAAGCAAGAAAGAACAAGAGAATAGTTTAAACGTAGCCAAGTAAGCAAACAAAAAACATTAAGTAATCACATGGTTTTTAGTTAACAATCAATTAACTTGCCTGTCGCACTAACACTATTTTACCTCACAAAAAAAAAACAAAATAATTTTCAACTTTGCACTATAAGTACTTTACTTTCAACTTTACACTATAAACCAATAAAACTTTTAAACATTTTGCCGCACTACGTTTTTCAACTTTTCACTAAAAACCGAACAACTCTCAAATCGTACTTTCTACTTTCCACGATAAACTCAAGATATAAACTAACAACAAATTCTTTAAGAAACTCACCCCTACGTATTCAGTATATTTTTAACAATATACCAACTTAAGTACTTTACTTTCAACTTTACACTTTAAAAAATTTAAACATTTTGCCACATTACGTTTTTTAAGTTTCCACCAAAAACCAACCAACTTTCGAATCGTACTTTCTACTTTCCACGATAAAATCAACATATAAACTAACATCAAATTCTTTAAGAAACTTACCCCTAATATTATTGTTATTTTATTTATTCAGTATCTTTTTTTACCACCCTTTCTTACAATAGGTTACCTGTTTCTTTGCAGCAGGTTCTTACATTCTTATTTTTTGTCAACAACTTAGAAATTCATTGTTATGTGGGCGCCCCTTCTTATAACTTTTGATGGGAATTAATTTAGCATAAAAATTGGGGGCAACTTTTAAATAGACTTAAGTATAATTTGTATTTTTTTCAGTAGGTAAGTGCTCGTTTTAAAATATGGTGTTATAATTTCGTAATAAAATGGTAAGACAAAGTTTCTTTTCTATAAGTAACTGAGTGACTGAACAATACTGAACATGTTAATTCATTTGTAATTAAACTTAAGCATTTGAAAAGAACTCAACAACAAATGTTTTATTAAAATTAATATTCAATAAGTACCAACGTGACTTCGTAGTTTATATTAAAAAAAAAAACATTTTACCAAGAGAAGCATCTACCTTATTAAAGGATTTTACTTTAGTGAAAGCCCTTGTATGCACCTAGCATTGATTCTCACAATTTCTTACAAAATCACCCCTTTTGCCATCCTTTATCACCCTCAGAGAAAGCAAAAAAGGGGATCCGTCAAAGACACCACAAACTTGATACAACTTTCTTTCAAAAACCAACCTGTTCCATTTTTGAATACAAATGCGTATCTTCGTAACCTGTTCTATTTTATTTGAATTTCGAACCATTTCTCACAAGAACTGGAATGAATTGCCCGAATCTGGTTCAAATTGCTTGGAATCGGATAAAACTGGTTTTAACTGGTTTTTGATTTGTAAGATTACGGGAATTTTGAATTGCAATTGTGTTATAAGGTTAAGATGTCATGGGAATCTATGGGGTAGTTTGATGGTTGATTTTCTGGTTAGATTAGTATCAAAGTGTGAGAATTTTGTCTTGGATGTTATTAATATTAAATGAAAACTTAAAGGGACATGAAAATTGAATGATGACATGCTGTTATTTTTAGTTAAATAGTTACAAAAAAAAGCGTATGGTTTCAACTGAAGGCAATAAAAACTATTTTTTTATGCATCTTACAAGCCCACTAAATAAAAATATTTACTGTACCTACTGTTTTTAATTCTGTAAATGAAAATACTAACTTCCACCTGGGGATTCACCCGCGCCCTAAGAAAACTACACCAATCAGCCAGATTCAAAGTAGACTAAGCCCAAGGTTACACAGATAGAGATACATACTAATTTTAGTAAGTAATTAAATTAAAACATAAGACAAACCATTACTTCCTGAAAGAAACTTTAACTCAAAACAAATTCGCATCTAAAAACAACCTCTCTCAAACAATATAACTATTGTTAGTTACAATAATAATCTTACAAACCAAACCCATTATTCCGAAATCCGAATTCATCTTAACCCAGTAGCTACATAAAAACATTACATTCATATCCAGCGCCATTACGCTACATAAAACCTTACAATTTCACCCTAACCTAATTTATACAACTCAGCGAAATTCTACTAGACGCCCTGCCCCAAACCGCCGAACAAAATTGCCTAAAGCGCTGCAGCGGCTGTCTCCTACAACGCACCCCACCTATTCCTCAGAGAAATTCAAATAACGAACGCCTAGCACCGCCATCTTGCGCAAGACGCTGGATAGAATAACTATACGTACTTTTTTCAGCGAAACGTCTTAAGTTGGACATTTTTACGCCACTATAGCTCTTATGACGACACCTTACGTTGGTAAATCGCTCGCGGAAAAATGGACCTACATCCCGCGTCTTGTATCAGCATTGACAGACCTAACTATTTTAGTCATCATTCTCAAATCAACCTTATTCCGTTGAATTAAAGTTGAAATTCAATTGCACTCTTCTTTCACTTACGTCATTGTAACATGCCGTCATAAAACTATAATAACAATGCACGCGGTTAAACTAGCTGCCGTCTCGTTCCGCGCGATTAATTTTCAATGTGTTAGAGCAAGACAAGCGCACGTAAGTAGTTGCTATTTAAGGGGCGTGGCTGAATAGTTAGGATAGTGGAAGTTTGGAAGAAGTTCGGAAGAGGGTAGCTTTTGGTAGATTTTATTGGATTTTACTGTAGTACGGTAATGGTACGCGGAAAATTTGAATATCAATGGCGCTCATTGAAATTTTAAATGGAGTTTCGCTATATTTTTAGATAAGTTGGGCAAAATGAATAGGTTGTAATTTGGGAAAATAAAACTGTATTAGAGTGGGAAAACTAAATACTTAACTGCTTATTGCAGTTCTGAAATAAAAAATAATTACTTATACCTTTTAAAATATGCTGAGTTACTTTGTTACCTGATAGCAAAAAATAAAGATTAGCTTGTTGGTACCTACATTGTATAAGTAAATCTTTACTCGAACTTCATTTATCGGTTGTGCCTCAAGGCAGTATACTTGGTCCCCTCCTTATTCTTCTTCACATCAACGATTTTCCAAAAAATACATATATAGGTAGTTACACGAAAAAGATTTGATTGTAACTACTGAGACTATCTAGTCGTGGTGGCCTAGTGGGTAAAAGACCAACCTCTCAAATATGAGGGCGCGGGTTCGATCCCAGGTCAGGCAAGTACCAATGCAACTTTTCTAAGTTTGTATGTACTTTCTAAGTATATCTTAGACACCATTGGCTGTGTTTCGGATGGCACGTTAAACTGTAGGTCCCGGCTGTCATTGAACATCCTTGGCAGTCGTTACGGGTAGTCAGAAGCCAGTAAGTCTGACACCAGTCTAACCAAGGGGTATCGGGTTGCCCGGGTAACTGGGTTGAGGAGGTCAGATAGGCAGTCGCTTCTTGTAAAGCACTGGTACTCAGCTGAATCCGGTTAGACTGGAAGCCGACCCCAACATGATTGGGAAAAGGCTCGGAGGATGATACTGAGACTATCTATTGATTGCCTAATAAATAGTGACTTAGATATGAACTTATCGAATACAAATTTTCAATTTCCAAATCACGGTCCTGCTCTTGCTTAATGCGAATTGGCAATTTGAATAACATATTCTTGTCTGCAAAGCTTAAAAAAATATTATAAACACAACAGAAGTCAAACTTGATAAAATATCAGGAAATAAAAAGTACACAGACTATCATCTACGCCTCTACGGCTTCTAGTCCAAGCGAATGCAGCAGAGTATCAGTATTTTACAATGAGCGATTGCCTATCTGACTTTACGACCTATTACTGCAGTATCCACTGGCTTCTGGCAACATGTAACGACTACCAAAGATGTTCAACTACAGTCGATTTTCCCAAATAAGTCTAGTTCCATCATGGCAGACAGCTAGTGCCAGCTAAATAGTTAAACGCTATAAAGCATTGCCAATAGGCAGAGGTTTCAGAGATTTGGACTACTTTTGTGGTCTCTCCGTACGTTATTTCAATATGTAAAAGAAATGCAATCTCTGATAGGTAGGTAGGACTACACATCCACTTGAAATCTGTAACCTGTTTTGCCCTACATATGTATAATAGAATAATAACAGAAGTTGTGGTGGCCTAATGGGACTAAAGGTGAAGCTTCATCTGGACTATAAGGCTGAAATCACCTACCCCCATTATAAGCAAGTGTGGTGATTAATGCGCAATCTTTCTCAGTGGCTGCAGCCCGGCAGTGGGACGATAAAAAAGACCAAAGGTGATGATGCATTATAGAAATAAAAAAAAATAATGCAGTCAATTTACAAATTAAATGCAGGTCAAATAAACATATTCAGTAAATTGCTTAAATTAAAAGGGGTATATTGGTGTTAATTCATAAAGTAATTCATTATTGCTAAGGTCTAGGATATAGGCAATTGCAGGTCGAGTATGAGTTTGAATGCCAAGCCGCAGGCGATTACTCCTCTTATTACCATTTTCGCCGAGACATACTTATGAATGCAAAAGAATATATATTTTTTTTAATATTATACACCTACATGATTCAATAAATAACTATTTAAAGTGACATAATATATTGGGGCTATTACTCGCCAATTTGGCTTCTGATCTTAAATCTGATGGAGGACCTACAATCAATCTCCATTTCACTCCCTGACCCGTTGGAACTCATTTTAATTCTTGAGTGTATAGGTATTTATTAAAGCTTACATGCTTTTACAAATGAAGACGAATTTTCAGCTTTACAGGGCAGTTTTGTTTTCAGTTTCAGCCGAGAGGCAAACGCATTTATGGCTATATAGCAATTTGTACTAAACAAAGAGTCTTGATTAAAATTACCTATGCCAGGAACGATAAAAGAGTATTTTACTACCCCAGCACGCCTTTTCATGCAACGTTGATGGAGCGGTGTAATATTTAAAATTCAAAAAACACGCCTGCAATGGTTTTGATTTTCATTGAATTCATTGATCGTATCGAAGTATCGAAACATCTGTCGATGACATTTCCATATACGTTTGAAAAAAGCCATCTGCCAGATAAAGACTGCTTATAATTTCTGCCAGATATTGCTATCCAAGACCTGTAAAACTGTAAAACCAAAAGTTATATGTTGTTAGTTTATCTGGCAGATAAGTTCCTAACAGGCTGTCAGAGACTCTTCATGACCAGTGAATTAGTCACGAATAACCTCTTATAAGTGCGATTGTGTAAAAATGATCTTACAAGATTTTCTACCCTTGTCGAATAAGACATCATCTAGTAACAGTTAAAAATGTTGATCTCATTTTTTTGCCATGTTTATTAGTTTTTTTTTCATATTTAAGATTGAGTCTGTTTTTATTTTGTATATTTTAAGTTTGATTGTGTTATATTTATAGTTTGTTTCACTCAATTTAAATGTAGATTTATCTAGTTTAAGTTACCACATATGTAAGTGAATGTTGGTTCACCTGTAATTGGCGACTGTGTAAGCCCTTTACTACTTAAAACCTCCTATTTTGTTAATTTGTACACAGAAGCTGTTGGTGTTCCTTTCTTAAATAAATAAATAAACACAATATCCCTCCTTTTCTTGTTAATCTAGGAAGAGGGATTACTCACATGACGGATTCATACTCAGACCACACCTGTTACAGAATTTTTTGTATTTGCATTTGCCCCCAGTAAGCACTTGTTTAAGAAAGTTTCTATTATAAGTGATTTCAAGCTGTATGAAAGAAAGAAAACTTCCGAAAGCTGCATGAATGCAGAAAAACTTTGTCAGTGTTAAATACCTCTATATTACTAGCCATTTTCACGCGTCTTCACTCGTGTCCGGTGGGAACTACTGCCCGTACCGGGATAAAATATAGCCTACCTACCTATATGACTCGCTCGGAAAGAGCGTATAGCTTTGCAACATTGAAAAAAACAATCCAACTGGTTTAGCACTGTTGGAGCCTTTAGGGTATTCTTGAAAAAAAAAACTATTCAAGTACCTACACAGTCCCATTTAAAAGCATTATTTTTCAGTTTAACAGTAAACAACGCGTATAACAACGTGACACATATCAACACGGGTGATGTTACGTGGACCTCGGACATCGCACACTGACACCCGTGGAGTGGACATTCAATCTAAAATAATTATTTAATTAAATAATTATTTGTGTTTACACAGGCAACATCTGCATACACTGACTTCTGGGGTTTTATGTATTTTGTCCCATTCAGTGTTTTGTGAATCGTTTTTTATTTTTTGTAAAAAGCTTTTTCGTTGATACGGTTGATACTTATTAGTAGTAGGTAGTTACAGCACTGCCTTGCCGTTCAGTTACGGTTTTGCGTATTAGATTGAAGGTCTGACAAAGGGCGATGTTGATAATTTTTCTAAGTTGTACTTACCTAGTTTCTGGTTGGATCTTGGACACTTTGACTGGGTAAAAACATCTATCAAACTTTTGTGTATGAAAAGAAGCCTATGCCCTGCAGCGACACACTAATTCGTGGGTTTTCTCCTTATTAAGTAGACAAATATGCACCTAATATGTACCTATATTATTACAGAAGAGAATAAAAAGTGCATTATATGTATAAATACGAGCAATGTTAGGATCAGGCCGCACATTGTTAGCTATAGAGTGGACATTCAACAAATAAATATGTATTATCGTTGTAGGAAAGATAATATAACATTCCAATAAGAACTTTGTTTGTATTAGATTCTATTTCAAATCAATCTCAAGAATTATTCTACTTCTTCGGTTAGTATCAATGAATTTTGTACCTACATCAAATTACTCGCCTTTCATAACATACCTACGTAATTTCAAACTTATTAAAAACGATGTGCTGCTTAAAGCCATTGTTATACAAAATGAAAGTAGGAGCTTCTGTCTAGCGTTTTCCCAATTATAGTGGGATCGGCTTCCAGTCTTAACGAATGTACATAGTTCTTTGAATACCAGTATTTTACATAGAGCAACTGCCTATATCTGACCTCCTCGAGCCAAAAAGCCTTTTGGTAAAAATGATTGTCCGATTTACTGTTTTCTAATGTCTGAAAATGACAGAGTTCATGGCATGGGAAAAATCAATAAAAAATAGGTACGAAAAATATCTAACATTGGTATCTATAGCTAATTTAATAAAAGTTTTTATTTTTGAATTTAGTATGTTATTTTTAGTGAAGTAGTTTAAGTTGGTGAATTTAGTGAACATATTCTTCTTTGAATAAAAAACCGGCCAAATGCGAGTCGGACTCGCGCACGAAGGGTTCCGTACCACTTATAAAACGAATAAAAAAATCACGTTCGTTGTATGGGTGCCCCCAAAATATTTATTGAATTCTAGTTTTCAATATTTGTTGTTATAGCGGCAACAAAAATACATCATCTGTGAAAATTTCAGCGCTCTAACTCTCACGGTTCATGAGATACAGCCTGGTGACAGACGGACGGACGGACAGAGGAGCGAAAACAATAGGGTGTCGTTTTACCCTTTGGGTACGGAATCCTAAAAATATCAGAATCGAAAAAAAAAACAGTTTAATATCGAGTCGACTCCTTCCCACTTTTGTTCGTGGAGGTCATCGTCCGGTCAGCGGCGACTTGTCACCTATCGACGTCGCGGTCTCGTGTTTCACTCCACGCTGAAATACTGAAAATATTTTCAAAATAAAAAGCATTTGTTTTGTGATTTTTTGTAAGTTTTTTACAGTATTATTTGTATTGATTTATTTTATTGAATTAGATACTAAAGTAGCTATTCCGGCGTGCTCTGGGATAATCGGATATAAAGTAGGTAGCCTATATCACAAACACAAGCTTTAAACGCTATCGGTGTACCAAAAATTTTAATCAGTGTTCAATAGTTTTGGCGTGAAGCGTGATACAAAGACAGAGTTACTTTAAGTTACTCTAATCATTTTTTTCTTTTAATATTACTAGGGATACTTTGTTTGGCCCCTCTTTTGAATAGTTCCTTAATAAGTTATTGTTGGTGTTTGTTACATAAATACATTCTCAAGATTTCTGGGTATATTTTGATGTTAATTGTGTACTAACGTCTCCCGAAATAAGGGCTAATACCTATATTTAGGGTACCGGCCAGCGTTGCCTAAGGTCTCGCTTATGACACATTCCCGATTTGTTTTTTTTTAAATGAAATATACCGGGTACAGGATCTATCCCGTTTTTCAGGGACATCTCGAACATTCGTGTAGCGTAGGTAAACAAACGACTATCAAACGATCAAGATTAGCAGTAAAACTGATGAAAAAACTCACCCTCACCGCTGACATTTACATCTTTAGCTATCCTTGCAGGTAGTCAGAGGGCAGAACATATGATAGCCAGTCTTTTGGAAGTCGTCAACAACATAGTTGAGAAAAGACTAGGCTCATAGTGATACATCCAAATTTTCACGTTTCTAACACTTGCGAAGTAAGATAGGAATTCAAGGTTTAGAGAGAAAATCCAAAATATTTGTTGCAAAGCTCAAGAAACTAATTTCATAACCAGAAATCTTAGTTAAAGACGCGTTTAGAATATCTCAGAATCTAGGCTGACCCTAAATCTTGATTTGAACTCAGAATTATAATTGTTTTGACTAAGTAATTAAAACAGGGGTTGTAATATTCTCACCGCCCATCTTGCGTATTTTTTTTATAAATAGACATTTGTGGTATCCTTTGTATAATCTCCATCTATACCAAAGATATGTTTGTTATCCGAGACAACTGAATTAATCTGAAAAAATATTTCACTATTGGAAAGCTACACTTTCCCCGGGTACCTACATATACAGGCTATATTTCATCCAGGTACGGAAAGAAGTTTCTACTAAAAAGAGCTAGCATTTAATAAGTATACCTGCCGGGAACTTTATTTTATTTTCCTATTCCAACTCCCTTCAACAAGTAATATAGTCTATAATTATTTTTTCTTCACAAATACTATTCTCTTCTTATAAGAATTGTTTCAAATAGTTACGGAGAGTGTCTGGGCATCTGAACAAAATGATAACTTCCGTCACAAAATATAAAACACCTTTGCAGAAAGAAATATAAAAATAGCAACTCAAGACGTCGAGTTGAGATTTTACTACCGAATTTCGCTATTCCCAAATAGATGGCGCTTTCTTCAACCGCATAGATAGATCATAGAAAACTACAAGAATGTCAATCGCTATTATTTTTTTTTTCTTTTTAATATTAAAAATAAGGCATTTCATATGGATATGCATAACGATGTTCCAATGGCTTTGCAACAAAACTGAAAAAGATAAAACAACTTTTCACCGCTGTTTAATGCTATCCGACGACAGATAGCGCTACTTTCACTTCTAATGGTACGTTATAGATGTCGCTTTTTTAGTTTATCTACTCCTTGGTAGATGGCAGCACATTCATGCTGAAATTCTGATTAGACTTATTCTAGTAAATAAATTGGTTATTGGAATCATCAAGCGAGACTATCCGATTATTTTATGTAGAAACAAGATGTATTATGATTTTTAATTAGAGGACCTAGTTTTTTTTAAGACGTTAAAAAGACGAGCTGATCTAGCACGAACGCCACGAAAGGTAGGTATTCTCCCACATAATTTTAATACAACTAGAATCTGGTCCTATATTTATAAGGTGTATTGACGCAACCGTTGTCTTGAAATATCACTTTTATCATAAGTGAGACCAGCCGATAGAAAAATATTCTATACTAAAGTAGCATGTAGGTACCCTATTACAGAAAACAGCAGTGTACGATAACATTGGATTGGATTACATATGCACTATGTATAATCACCAATTACCTAATTGTTTTTTTTTTAATATTTAACATTTTGTTTGTAGCAATTGTTATCGCGAAATTTTGACCTTAATTTTTTTTTTTGCAAACAGCTACATCTGCTTTGAAATACTTTAGTTTTTTGAAAATCGTGTACTTAATGTGTTTGACAAATAAAAAATTTATTGTCAAACACATTAAGGGTATTACCACACAGGGTAATAAAATATAATTGCAAGAACATGATTACCTACTTCAATTATTATCTATTCTAGATAAGCGCTCTTATATAAATAAGCTCTTGATTCTATCGGGCTTCGATCCTATGCAAATGAATATTTCTTTAAAGATATAATTAAGAAAATCATTAAACATGTCTCATAAAAAAATGCAATCTTTAACATCAAAAAGATTTCTTACGGTCTAACAAGTTTCTTACAAAACAACCCTTCAATGATGACCGCTGTCCACTGTTATTGTATTCCTCCGTTTCGGTCAGATTGACCCCTCGCGATATTTTAATGATAATAACAACTTCTTAGCATAAGAAATGAGTTAACTGTTAAAGTTTACTTCAAACCGGTTTTGGTTCTCATGGATTTCGTCAAAATGGACAACGGATGGTATTTTTTTTACTGTGCATGAAGTTGTATGATAACAAGTTAGGTACTCAGCAATTGATGAAATACGAATCTTTATGAATTTATTATAAACGTCTTTAAGCTGCCCCTTTAAAACACGCTTTTAGATACCTACCGCTATCACATTTTATGAAAATAGAATAAAATTGCATGCGTTTTTTTCACTAGTTGTTTCCCGAGGGAACTACCTACTTCCCACATCAGGATAAAAAGTAGCTTATACATGATTCTGATATATGTATAAGCCATGTTACAGCTAAAATGCGTGAAGAAGTAACAAACAAACTCACAAACTCAAACAATATTAATAAACTGAAATAACATTAGAGTGTTAAATTGCCTTGAATAAAGAAATCATATTGTACAACACGTAATACTGAAAGTATAATGTAGGTACTATTGTTATTTCACGCATCATGAACCCTACAGTGAACATTTAGTAGCCTTAATATTGATTGACGATGAGTTGTAACTCTCAAAATCCCCTTGTCTATGCTGTAACTATGGCGTTTCTCTCCCCTTTTCTCAAAAGTTTGTAACTTTTCAGTAAGCCTTTTCCTTTCCTTTGAAATTTTACTTTAAAATAAATACTAAAATATTTTTACGTTGTACGAAAAATGTGCTACAATTTTACGTTGAAAAGTGAAAAAAAATCTGCCCGAGTATCGAACATCAAAATAAATGACCACAAGAATTCAATAACAGTCAAAATAATTAGAATCGATCAACAAAAACATCACTTCGACACCCCATTAACCCTTCAATACCCCCCGTTCCCACACTGACCGCCGTCCGGCCGGTCATTTCGACCCCTTAGTGACAAAACACGTTTCTTAAGACATTTATCTTTTTTACAACCGGTTTTGTTTCCCACAGTGGACATCGTGGGCTTGTGGACATCTTCGGGTTAACACAGCAGTTGAAGGGTTGATATCGGCAGGTTAGGACTCAGTTGGGTCCTAGATTTGGTCCAAATGTGATGTGATGAAGATTCTGTGATGTTCAAAGCTTTTTAGTTGAAGTTTAATTTTTGAAGTGATGAAAATGTGATTTGTGTAGTTTTTTTTATTTCTCACTAGTGCTAATATGGTGTATAAACACCACTTGCTTAATATAATACATAACTTGAAGATAAGCAGCATAAAGTAGACAAGAAAAGAAAAAAGAAACAAACAACGTCATCACACAAAAGCTAAGTATAATAAAATTTTCGAATACTTCCTGTCAAGAAACTTTCAGTTTCAAGTACTAAAAAACTGTGATTCTAAAAACTCATTTATTCAGCTAACAGAAAATTCAAAACAAACTGTTTTTTCTCTCAAGTCGCACTCTAAACACAGCCAAAGTCTTTTTTAATTCCCATATTTTTTCCCAAAACAAAAAATATACTTTTTTTTACACGGAAAAAATATTACAACTATTACCTTTTCCACAATGTTGCGTAAGTTTTCCTAGTAGCAGTTTATAGCGACACCTGGTAGGTCATAAATCCGGGCGTTCCTGCAAAATGTAATGAAACGCCGAGCGTTTTCTCCTGGAAGCATCAGTCAGATCGCTTTACGAGCATCACGGGGTATATGCAAACTCTGAGATTTCAAAATTACGATTTGGCTATTTTTTGTGTTCAAATCACTATTCACATCTTTTATTGTTGTTATATTCTCAAGAGATTAACAACGGCAACTCTTAGGATAGAAGTAATAAATCCACTATTAAAAGTTCAAAAATATTTTTCTCGCTCACTAAAAATAAATGAAAACCGTAATTAGTAACTAGGGCATCGCCATTAAAGTCAAAGTCAAAATCATGTATTAAAGTAGGCTAATACAATTAGCACTTTTTAACGTCAAAATTATTACAAAAATGACAGCACCCCCAAAACGCCCCCCTTTCACCACTTCCTAGTGTTATGGCTGAAAACGCTCGCAAACATTGCAAAAACCACAGCTGCCGAAGCTTATTTCCTCTAACCCATCATCATTCTATGCAAAAACTTAAAGTAAACTTCTTCTTCTTTCTATTTCCTTCTTAAAATTTGTCACTACCAGTCTTATCTCCAAAAAGCACCATAAGCTAAGAGCTCCAGAAAACAAATTAGGAATCATCTGCGTTCTGGAAGACGTTTCCCTGCGAATGAATCAGTTAAGGCTAAATTGCCGCTTTGCCGCAGCCTTGCCGGCAAAATTTCCGCTCGCTACATTGTAGGGTTAAGCTGTGTAGTTGACTAGTATTTTTTTGTAATTTCGTTTTGTTTTTGAAGTATTTTGGTTTTAATTTGGTAATTTATTGGATTTTAATTACGAAACTTTGGCTTCGAAGTTGTGTATCATGTACTTAGGTACCAAAAAATAATGTAATGCAGATGTCGATTATGGAGAAGTTTCACAAAATATAAAAATAATGTTGATGAAGAATAATAATTTACTGTTAAAAAATGTTTTTGGGATGAACTGCCACTTACCTACCAACAAGATCGGATTTCATTTCATGTGAATAGTTTCTTTGTTTTAATCATTTATTTTTTATGTAAAGATCGTTTAAATTCAATTGACACTAAGTACTTCACTTGATAGCTACGGAAATAGGTGACAAATTGTTTGCCTTGCTATTCCAAGGTACAATCGAGTAGAGCAATTCGTAAATCACTTCTGTATTCATCTGTAGCTACATAAAATTAAATGCTATATAAAATTCTGCTATTATAAAATTCTTGTTATTATAGACGATTTTACATAAATGATTATAACATATACTCGTTTGGTAATAGCAATAACCTTAGCGGCTTACTTACATAAAAATCACTTATCAACTTCGATATTAAGTAAGCTGTTTTAGAAAGCCGGAGAATATCTTTTGATAAATAGAAAATGTTAATAAAAAGTACAGGTTAATAAGTAATATCTATGCATTTGATAGCATTATTTTTACATTGTATAATGGAGAGATCCATATGATTTTGATACTTATCAAAAAAATTTCGGCATGCCCTCATCACGCAAGACCCATCAATTCGTTGTAACCAAAACATTTAAATTTGGCGAACGTTTACATAAACATTGGGCGCAAAGGCAGGCACCCACTAACTCACTGTCGCCGAACAACGTCTCACTATTTCTTGGGGGTCATTAGCAGAAACGACACCCATTCCGAGGCCCATTTAGATAAAACGTCAGAGATTTGAACGAAGATTCGCTACCTCCTTAGACCCCCTTTCCTCCCTGACCCCCCTCGCGAGTAATGAGTCGCGAAGATTTTCACTGGGGTGCAAATGTTTATATAGGGTGCGAATTTATGTGTGTTAAGGCGCTGACTGATTTTCAGGGCGAAAAATGGTGTGTTTTAATTTCTTTTTTAAAGCTAGCAATTTATTAAGTTAAACTGTAATGGATCACGTGCTAATAAATCATAAAGTACATAATATGTAATAATAAAACAATAACAGCAAATGAAAAAAAAAATGGTGGAGAAATGTAACTAAATCCATTTCACAATTGTATTCTTTAGTGTATTGCTGTAGTCGATAATGCTATTTATTTACTTCTATTAGGTAACTACACCTTAACATAGATATCTAATATTATAAACTATTCCATATTTTCGGGCGTAGCACGTTCTTGGACAGTCCTGAAAATATCAATATCTCATAATAACCACAAAAAAAAAACACATTTATTTTTTTCTTCAAAAACCGCATCCTGTATACAAAATTTGGTGTACAGTACAACTCGTTTACTTATCTTTACTCTCTTTGAGACGGCTGGCACGGGTTAACTAGGCGGGGTCGTTTCTACCCCTACACTTTTATAATGCATTATTTAGCATCGGAGGGTTGAGTTCTTACAGTTCTATGTTTTGAAAGTAAAGGTATGTATGTGCCTTTATTTTGTAGACGTGATCTTTTGAGGGTTGTTTTAAGATTTTGTATCAATGGTTCTGTAAGGAAAATCAAATTAAATGAGTGAGCAAGTCTGGTAATAAATGAATTGAAAAACCTTCGTGTTAATGTCGTAAGTTTATTTCACTTACTTACCATATAAGACCAAAAAAATAAAAACCAAATTCTTTGTTGCACGACAAGAAACATGATAATTTATCATAACTTTTATTATATCTTGTAATAACAATATCTAGCAATTCTCCGCGGTTCAACCCATATTACATATAAAAAGTGTCAGCAATAGATTTAATGGAGCTTTAACTTTAATGGAGCTTTGTGCAACTGACGGTCAGTGTTTTTGTTTCTCATCATCATCAGCCTTTTTATCGCCCTACTGCTGGGCACAGTCTTCTGAGTGCTCTTGTCGTTTCTCTCTAGATTGAAATAAAATAAAATAAAAATTTATTAAAATAAAATGAGATTTCATTTTTAAAATCGGATTTTGTGCAAAGATAGTCAGCAAAAGACAGCTAGCGAACATCATGTGCAAAATAATATAAAAAAGTACAAAATAATGGTCATAATTAATTCAGGTCAATTAAAATCAATTAATATCGGTTCACCAAGTTTCACTTGACATACTGACGTTTACAACAATAATATGTAGGTATGTATCAGTAGGTAAAACCGCAGAAATACAACCGTTTCATAGGAAAATTAAACAGTATGAAAGCTTTTAGTAATAACTGATCATAATTTATTAGCAGGTATTCATGTTTATGAATTAACATACATACTAGTTGTATTCCGCGATTTTACTCATGACAGTAACTATTTCAAGTCCTGTATGAAGGCAAAACCTAGGTTCTTTTCAAATTACCTCCTTGATAATGTTCAAATTGGTCTTAATACGAGAACGTACGAACGAAACATAGGTAACTATCCTAGGATTATAACGGCTATTAATGAACTTCAAAACACCATAAAAATGTTTAAAAATAATACCTACCTAATAGAAAATAAAAGTTAGGTACTTTAGGCTTTATCCAATATTACATTATAATTCGAAGTTAACTAACCTAAACGCTTTTCAACTTGCTCTAAAACTTATTTTAATACATACAATGAAACTGAAAAAAAGAATATCAAAAAAAGAACAAGCAAATTCCAAATTCAAACAACCGCGCGTATCGACCGCTTCGTTCAAAAACTATGTCCCTTTCTAAATTCGTTAATAATACTTACTACCCACACATTCGCGCTGAGCCCGCCCCGCTCGCGCAAAAACCACCCCGCGCCTTGGGGCAATTCTTCAAAGGGTGAAAAAACTACCCCTACCCCACACCCCGGTCCGCCTTAACCAATTCTTGGGTTAAAAAAGGGGAGGATACTTAGCAACGAACTATGCAGGGGGATTGATTTTTGTTGCCGGCTTCAGAACGCCGCTAGTTCGAATTTAGAATGCGGAGGGCTATTATTTTGAAATTGGAATTTTATCAAGTTAGCGCGTTTGTTTGATTTCTTTTTTTTCTGAATTTGAATATCGAACGTTTTGAACAATTTTGCCCCAGGTTAGTAGTTTTTTTTTGTTTTTCATAAATGATTGGAAAAACTATCGATGTATTTACGAGTGAAGCAATAATTTAAGTACCTATCATTTTACAAACAATTTTAATAATACTAACCTTTTTTACGCTACTTAAAACATTATGTTACCAATTAATTATTTTTCATAATCAATCATTTCACAATGTTAATTTATTTAACAGAACTTGTCAGACGAACAAAATAACAATAACACAATGAATGTTAATAGTTATTACGATAAGATGACGTACAAAGGCACACAATTATACGTACGTACAAGAGAATATAAGTTATTGTAACTTAGCTTTGCTTATCTTTGTGTTAGACGACAAAATTCCGTTTCATTTACTTAATGATGTTAATTTTAAGTAAGATAGTAAGTAGATAAAGGTAGAGGTACATAAAATAATATATGTCGAAGCATTTATCAGCAGGTTTTACTTATAGCACCTGTTTTTGTATGAGGTTATTAATGGATAAGAAATTTATTTTAGGGGAATATTGAAGGATATCAAAAGGCTGCTATAATGTCATATTGCAAAATAATATCTCGAAAAGTCTAGGAATCTTACCTACAAATGTATTAATTAAAATACCCGTCTGGAACAACCAATTTTATTTAATTCTTCGTACAATTGATAAAGTAACCAAATAATTGCGTTTGTCAATACACAATTATATGCTACCCCACACAAACACATAGAAATTTACAACCTACCAAAAACCTCAAACAAAAAGTTATAACGCATTCAAATCCTCGCCCAAGTTATAAACTATAAAACTAACGAAATTTCCGCCAACGTTTTTCAACTTTCAACATATAACGGGTTTTTAGTAAAACCGACTATTAAATTTAACCCTTTTCTCGCTAAAAAGCTTATCCGAAAAAGCGTTGCACACATACTCATGCAAAAAACCCACACATGCATAAAAATTTACTAGTTACGTACACAGACAAAAAACCTTAACTAGTCGTGTTCTCCCCCCTCTCTCTCCTCACTTCACCCCCCCTCGCCCCACCGCCCTCATATCCTTGCAGGAATTTTGTTTACTTCTCTCTCTAAGGAAGGAACTGACGTACCGTTCCGGGAAACGTCTGCGTTTGAAATTGGAACGCTATTGGTTTTGTGTTCTTGTTTTTATTTTAATTTTCGAATGAGCTATTGTGATTGGTTCTTTGTCTTTTTGTTTCGTTTGATTGATTCGAATTTTTGAATGGGAATGGAACATTTAATGGGATATTAGGTACTGGTAATTGATTTGACGCATTTTTTCTTTAATTAAAACTCTTGAGGTTTATTTAGATTGCGATAAGTTATATGGATTGTATGTAAAATCAAAGATATGTTAAAAACCATATACCTACTTAGGTAAATACCTACCTTTTTGCATTTTGGTCCTATCTTATTTATATTCCAACAAAAGCATCATCATTAACAATTAGAAGTCCATTAAAAGATATAGTAAGAATGCCAAAATTATTCTCCCACCTGTTTATTTCTTATCCAGGTTGAAAACACAGCCTTATAAATATTTTTTAACTACCCTCAAGTCAATTTAACGTTCGCTAGCGATCACAAGCTGGAGGGGGGCGAAGAGGGGTGAGGGGGGGCGTGATATGAAAACTCGTGCCTCGAATACGGAACGCGCTCAATTCAAACTTGAATTTAAACGTGGAACGGCGCGTTCCAAGTTTCCAAATTTGGAAATTAAAGCGACTTGGCGGGAATTAAACACAATATGGCGGAGTTTGTTCAGTTTGATGGCGAAAAATTATGCATAGGTAGCTGTGTTTTGGGTAGCTTTTATTGATTAAAATTCCTTTGTTTGTTAGGATGATACTTTTTAGATCTAATTACTTAATTAAAAATCGTCAATTTGCATATTTATCGGCTTATAAATTGATCTATGTAGATATAAGTAAATAACACAAAACACGAGCCTCTATTTATCATTTATGTAAACCTATCTTCATCCTTCTTCTTTAGCCAAAGCCTAGGTAAATAGAATCGTTTTATGCAGCAAAGTCGATACAATAATAGTTCTTATTTCTATTACGATAGAGTACATAATAAAGTATTGGGCACAAGTTGAACCGAATCTTCTCCGCCTTTCAAGTGATGTTTTCAGCCACAACGCAAAAACCGAAAAAAATATCATTAATTTTCTTTTCATAATCTTCTTTTATGCTGTATAAGAATGAAAATAAAAATTATAATAAAATATATAACCATTTATATTAAATTACTTATGTACATTCAAACACTAAATTGTCTACTTCGAAAAAAATATCGACACCAATCTTGATATCACTACTCCCCTTTTAATCAAGCCTCCTAACGAGCAACAAAACACTTCATTTTAATAAACGTTTAATAAACGCACGATAATCACTAGGAACGCACAATCTTGCGTCAAATTACAAAATGAAGTAACAATATATTTCTTAAGAACGAGGGCGCACCTGCCCCGAAATTTTCATGTACAAACTTGGTTGTAATTAACAAAATACATTCAGAACTTGTAACTAGATTTAAATAGTAACGCTACTGAATAGGGATGGGGAGTGGAGATTACGTTGTCGATAATTTTAAGGGCTATTCCAAAAACAAATCGTTTTTGGAATAGCGGCTTGAAAGTGGTTTTGTCTATTTATTTAAAAATGGCTAATAAACTTTTTTAGTGCCATGTCTTATTCAGAAATATTTACTCATTATTATGAGGATTAATTTTATAAATGCCAGTAAGATTCTTAAAAAAAGAATTATTGTCTACAATTAGCGTGAATCTTTGGCAAAAGTATTTAGAAAAACTCTGTTTAGGAAAAAATTTACTGCCAATTGCAATTCTCTTGTATATTTAAACTTTAACTAAGAGCAAATAACAAAAGCCGAAAAAACACTGCACGAAGTATCAGATATAAAAAACGGACCACAAGATATATTCTTCACGCAACATCTCTAACTACAAACAATAACGCTTATCGATAAACCCGACCGTTTCCCATCCCTAACCCCCATACAAAGAGACACTAAGAAATTATGTATTCCCCTTAGCGGAGTTCGGGCTGAACTTTATTGAATTTGTTCCGAGACGTTCACAGTCGGGACTCGAATGCAGTACTTTTGTCAGGTGATCGTGATTTGAATGCCACTTCACTTCGTTAGACATAGTTTAAAGACAAATTTTAATGTTTCTATTTGTTCGACCCAATCCATTTTCGTGAGGGGCTTACGAAATTGAATACGCAATACTAAATTCTTTATAAGCATTTCATACGTTATATAGTTGGTACCAAGTTTCAGTCATTGGACTCCGTAGCATTCGTCAAATTACTTTGCTACTCTGAAGTTAGCGACAGAGCGACTGTCAAAGACTTGCTGAAATGTATTGCAGTATACATTGAAGTACCGGTTATCATTAGCCGTATGTCACATAAGGAGATACTTTACATAAAAAATATTTCTATAGTGATTCTGCGGGTCTGCAAGAATTACTTCACGTACCCGGGTGGAGTAATTCTAGTGGAGTAGAATGCAAGCAAGCAAACAAATAAACAAACACTTCAGCTTTATAATAGGTACTTAGTAGATATAGATTCTTTTTAATAAGTATTATTTGATAGACATTGGTAATTTGCTGCATTCGATCGAACTGTACAGTTTATTTATCATCGCAAATCAAATCAATAAAGTTTTTTGTTCATACAACTTGCATATCGTGTCGTTACTAGTAGCTAACTTCAGATAGGCAAATAATAAAATAAACTGAAACTAACGACAATAATATTTAGTAAAAGACAAAAAAAATTGTTGCTCCAAAAAATTTCACAAAACTGACTTATAGTAAAAAATTGTTAGTAGTAATCCCAAAAGGCTTTGAAGTGTTGTTTACTAACATAAGAACAAAGTTAGTGATGATATTATCAATCCCACTGCGTAGGAGTTACACTCATGATAACACGTAACTTGTTATTCTATCATGATTTTGTTATGATGTCAAAACTTAAACTATAGAAATATTTTAGTCAGATTTATGCATAAATATATTTTAAGTATAATAAGAATCTGTCTTATTCAGCTCAATTTTCAATGCCGCGAGTATCGAACGAATAAAAAGATAGTGAAATTCACATAGTAAAACATCAATAACTATTATTCAAATAAGTAAAAATACTTTTTTTGAGACTTAAAACTTCATAGCACTACTTCGAATACTCACATAAAATAAAGCCTATGACATTCAAAAATTATGAGGATTTTATTGGCAAAAGATTTTTTGAAATCGAATCAATAGATCCAGAGATTACCCCTCAAACTTCAAAAACTCGCAATCTAAAATAAATAAACTTTTTATAGTATAACGAGGTACGGATATACCAAATACACAAATAAATATTCCTAAAGCAATTAATGAATCAGAATTAAACAATGCTGTAGTAAATAGAAAATTCAAAGGCAAAGCAATTACGGAGGTATCGCGGTAATTTATGACTCTCTCCCAAGAAGCTCTTATCGTGACTGTACTATTGAGTGTAAGGGAAGTATAAAATTACGTACCGTAGGCCGTAATTTCTTGTTTAGAGACTGTTATGTTGAATTTAATTTTCATGGTGGTTTTATGGTAATGATAAGAACACATGGTGTGTTTTGTAGAAAAAACTTACTTGTGTCAATACAACTTTAGTTTGAAATATTAAATCGATAAAAAAAAACAATCCATTAGCACTTCTAGAACTTCTTTCTGATGTTATTTCCATAGGTATCATCAGAATCAATTAACTTGATTCTACTATCGTTTTAACTCCCCCAAAATCACCTTTAATATTTATACAATGCGAACCTATCCTACCTACCCTTTCGTTTAGTCCACTCTCTCTTATTTAGGTATTTAACATCACCATGACATACCTATCTCCATATATCTTTAATAATTTTTCTGTCCATTATCTCAAGTTTATTTGTGGTCCTCTGTCGCACGTCATTTCACAAGTAGCATTTTCTGAACCATATCGTCATTTACACAAACTATACATCTCTTCATTCGTCTTCTTCCTTTTCATTCAAAATATTATTATTATCTAGCATACAGCCCATTCTGAAAAACGAAGCATCACTTTAACTGCCTTTAATCTAATCACCAACAAAAGTTTAAAATTTTCTACGTCTAAACCTCTTACTAAAATCAATACCCGACCTCGTAGATACGGCACAGTGCGCAAAATATAAATTGGCCTTCATATATTTTAGGGGCACAAAAGTGTTTTGAAAAGTAGTTCGGAGTCACCCTTAATTCCTTTAGTTTTACTGCCTTTTTGGATGGTTTTTGGACCTCCGGGCGTTACTATGAAAATACGAATTTACGTTCTCACTTTGGCGTACATTGCTGCTTTAGAATCATTTAAATAACTTTTTATTGAATCGCTACGTGTATATTTTTGTCAAAAATAATATAAATGATGAAAAATAATAAGAAAATAAGCTGTATAAGCAAATCATGCACCGTAAACCGCATTCAACCCCCGTTTTTTATTTATGATTTATCACAAATTGATTGATATTTACAAAGGTTAGATTCTGTACCTAACAGAAATGATAAAAAACACAATTTCTTTAAGTCAATTGGACTGGTGGCATGCAAGCCGAATAAAACGCTGGGATGAAGACGTAGTTTCAAAATTCTTCAATAAAATAGTAACAGACTTTTTTCATCCAAATATAAAAACACAACAAAGACATCTTTATATAGATTTATTAATAAGTATTTGCTTAAAACCTTCTTCATCTTAGCATTTTTCGTCCATTTTGCTTAAAGGAACTCACATAATCAAAAACATGATTTGAAAAATCGACGTGAATTAATAATGACGTATGATATTTCAAAAGTATCGGTGGATTGGAACAACATTGCAACCTGCATTCGATGAATACGAACTGATCGAAAATGCAGACGACCACTTTACCAGATTAATATTTTATTTACATTTCATATTTTATATTTAAGTACGTGGATTTCGATTCGAGAGATAAATTAAAAGATACGTGAAATGTTTGGCCGTTTTTGGTAGGAATTCCATGTTACTTTTCATGGCTTTTTTGTCAAAACTGCTTCGGTCTGGTGATTATTTTGAAAACAAGTCGACATTTTACATCACACTGCAATTTGAAGACTTGCTGATCATTTTGGTACCCACTAAATAAAGTTCTAAAACGATTGAATACAAAAATAATTCACAGGTAATTTTTTTACAATTTCTTCCGAATAGAAGTGTAAACTTTCGAGAAGTAGAATAAAATAATTAGTAGGTAAAAAAACACAAAAAATATTATTAAAAATTCTCGTTACCTAAGAAGCAATGTACATCAAAATAATCCTAAAAACATTTAGAATTTTCATAGTAGTAGCACAAGGGTGTTTTATAAGGGTCTGTTTAGTTAGGCCGACCTTTTTTAGCCTTTCGGGCCCCCAGATAGTTTTAGTTCGGTAGCTGTAAAATTTTCAGAATTGCGTTCGGAAAAGTTAGCAGTAAAAGGGTAGTGTTTTTCGATCCTTTATTAGTTTCGAATATTTTCTGGGTTTGTTTGCGATTTTGTGTAGTGTTTTGTTAATTTGGTTTTGTTATACTTTTGGAGTGATTTTGTTCCGTGTTCTAGTTTTGAATGCGTATGAAGCAATTTAAGAAATGAGATAGTAAAACGTGTTTAAGGGACGATTAACGGCGTGAAATTATGCGTTCTGTGAAGTAATACTTTTTTTTAAATCAAATTAAAAATATATGTTTTGTACCATGGCAGTACAAATATAATACCAAACTATTCCTCCAATACCCAACTAAAAACTAAGATTAGAACCGAAATTAATTAACCAAACCGCGAAATGAAGTTGAAAAATTGATTAAAACCCCTTCAACCACATTTAGAGGGGGGTAGGAGTTACCACCACGGAACCGTCAAAGTTTTGCGAAGGGGAGAAAAGGGAGGGGGGGCAAAAATGAACCACCGGCACGAAGACGGATCGGGGAAGTTTAAATTTAGAGAATAAATTGTTGGGTTTCTTTCACTGGGAAATTTATGGAATTTCGTAGTGTTAGGTATTATTTGGCGAGGGGAGAGTCGGGGTGAAGTGTGTGTATTTTGTTAAGGTATGTTATGAAGATTTATTTATAGTGAATTCTTGTTGTAGGGGCGATACAGTCTTGGAGGAATACCAGTTAGTTACATACATAGTTTATGCCATTTTTTTTGAGCATTCTATTTACAAAAAACAGCCAAGAGTCAGACTCGCGGGAGAAGGGCAATTATATAAAATGAGTAAACATTTTTTAAATGGAGCCACAATAGATACTTTTTTAATTCTAATTTTCAGATTTGTAGTAGTAGCGTAATTAAATGTGCAAATTCTACCTGACTTACTATCACAGTTCATGAGATACAGCCTGATTACAGACAGACTAATACCAACATCTTAGTAAAAGAGTCCCTGTCTTTCCCTTTACGAACGAAACCATAAAAATATGTCAAATGAAATTTTATTTGTATCAAACGTGTACATTTGTGATGTATGGAACATTGTGTAACCTCAGGCATTCAGTTATGACAATATTATGCAGGCGGCTTCATTAGAATTCGGCAGAGCAAGATGGCGTTGAATTACAAGCTGTATCAATGTGACTTAATTGAATTCTCTTGTGTTGTACGATTGATTTTAATTTGTTAAAGAGTTTTGAGACGTTAAAAGTATAATACTTAAGTAAATTAAAAATAATAATAAATGATTTTTTTAACAATTAACTGCTTCTGTGGGTCTAACGCTTTGCTACATAAGTGGAATAAGCTTCACCAAAAAATAGTGTTGGGAAATATATTAATCGATAGAAAACGGCCAACCGAGAATCGTACTCACGCACGAAGGTTTCCGTAACATTTTTTAAAACGGCCAAGAAATATAGTTTGTTGTATCGGACCCACAAAAAATGATTTTAGAAATTTTTGTTATAGCAGCATTAGTAATAAGTACATTATCTATCTATTACGGATACACAGCTGATGACAGACATACAGCCTTATGACATACGGGTTGAGACCATCAGTCACTCTGTCTGACTACATTTCGTCAACAGTCCCATTTTTCCCTTTGGGCAAATCTCAAAAACAAAAGAACATCCAAAAAAAAAACAAATTCTAAAATACAATTTTATTATACCATTTGCTACACAGTGAGTAGAAGTACAAAGACAAGCGGCAACTTGTGAGAAGTAGCGAGTGGAGAGGCGCTCAGGAAACTCCTGAAACAAAGGAAGGTAATTGAAAATTCTATCAAAACTTGCCACGAACGAAGCCAACGAAGCTAGTTGGAAAGCTAGTGAGTTACTCGAATAGGGATGCGGGACTGTGGAACTGGTATTTTGGAACTGTGATTTTCGCGGAACTATGCTATTTAAAAAAAGTAGGTTGGAGGTTTTCTGTCATTTGTTAGTTTTTTAAATAATACAATGCTCCAGAATAATACTTGCAATGTTGTTACAATTTTAAAATCTTTATGTACATTTTTCTCGACAATGTAGCTAGCAATTGCAAATAATTTGGCATAAAGAGACGACCGGAGAGAGATCTTTCACAAAACCGACATTTACATGTGCTCCTATGCACGGGTGTATCAATCACCATCTTTAGACTAGGAACTGCTTTTTAAAAGTTTTTTAAAACACACAAAGCGATTTGATGCCTACCCTGACATCAAATCCTAAACTAGGTACATGTAGTACTCGCGTTAAGAGAGAAGAGTACCAGAGCCAGCTTTTCCTAGCCATATAATGAAAATACGTAGCTACCTATTATTTCAATCCTACTCCAAGAGCGCCCATCACTAGCACTCTATGAACGAATCGGTCCAAAGTTCCGTCTTGCGTCGTGTTTGACAATCAAAAGTTGACGCCGCCATTATTTCGCCAACGTCTTATTCCGAGTTCTCCAGCGTTCATTAGACTGCTTAATAAATGATTTATAATTGAAACTAATTGAGGAATAAATTGAAAAACTAATTTTTGAATTTACTTCATGATAATTTTCTTGTCATGTCGCTATACTGTACCTGCAGAATTTAAAAAAAAAGTATTGTCAATACGTATTTGAAAAATAGGTCTACTGAGCGATTGCTCAATAGATATACAAAGTCGTGGGACTTACCATACCAAAATCGTTGAACTATTTTGATAACATCAGTCTAGTTTCTAAAACTTTTTGTTTAGAAAAAAAATTATCAAATGATCTTGCTTTGTGTGCAGTTAGGAGTATGACTAACTAAAACCCACCTCTGTACCTTTTGTAGCCATTTTTGTACCAGGACCACGGTAACTTATATCTTCTGAGCCTTGTATAAGTATTATATTTGGCAACATAATTCAAACCTAGGTTTTGAAGATCTGGATAGTGAAATATCTCATTCGGAAAATATCCTTCATTCGAACAATATATAATTTACAATAATATGAAACAATAGGATACGTGGGAGAAAACGTCTATACAAGATTGTTATTGTAATATTCTAGGAATCGGAAAATTAATTATAAGACGTTGTAAAATTGAAAGACTAATTAAATTTCAACTATCTTGCCTTGACAACATTAAATTGAACATAAATCTAGGTAGAATATATATAATAATTACGTTTACTTTAAAACAGACTCATCTTAAACCTTTTTATAATCTATATTTGATATTTTTTAACCTATTTTTCCGCTCTTATAGTATTACTAGTGTATTACGGGCCCGGCTTCGCACGTATAAATTATATATATACCTAGAACTGTTCTTTGCTGAAAATAAGTTGATTAGTTTTATAGAAACAAGCATAATGATCATTGTTTTAAAATCATTTTTTTACTAAAATACTGGCTATCTTTATGCAATTATACGATTTCAACTACATATGTATTTGCTACATGCTTTCATGCACAATATGCACTCACAAAGATTGCGAAAAAAACTGTTAACTTATCAAACAAACTTCAAATTCAACACAATCTGTATACATATACAATAAATATAATATTAATACGTCTGTGTTCGCAATACAAGCGTTTCAAACGAGGTACAGCTAATTTAAATTTCTATTAAAACTTAGCAGTCGCGGCCCGTACTGTCAAAGGCAATCACAAATGTTTTATGTATACAATAACGCTCTTGTTATGTGTGGGTGCGGCTTTATGATCGTACTGCAAGATTTTGAAAAAAAACACTAATGGAACTAAAAAAAGGAAATGGATCTTGAAGTTGTGTGACGGGAAAAACAGTTGAAAACTCTTTTCATGGAAAATAAGACAAAGTTTTTCAAAATGTTAAGAAATATAACTTTTGAGACACCAGCAGATAAGTGGTAATTACACGTCCATACTTGAGAAAAAAAAAACCTGAAAAAGCTTTAACACAATCATTTTCCGATTTTCATAATTTGAAGAATCATGATGACGATTGCTTGATTGGTAGGTAATATTGATTGTTCAAAAGCACAAAAAAAATAATCAGATACTTATCGAAATTCACATTTGTAGTGTTTCATATTTCAAGTTTTTCATATTTGTAGTGTTTGGTATCCCATTTTGGACCATGCTTACCAACTAACTACTTTAAGTAAATTTAAAGTAGATAGAGCATTATTTTTTCAATAAAATCTAAATTCGGTTATTAATTTATTAAAATAAACCCACGCGAGAAACATCTATAAATACCTATTTAAAACTACCAATATCTCTAGAAAAGCTAAAATCGATACGAATTAAAAACCCTTTAATTGAATTTTCGAGAACTTCAAACGACTTTAAAGTCTCTTGAAAATCGACTTCGTATACCTATTTGAAGTTTTAATGAGTTTTCTTTACGCAAATACGTTTTACTTGAAAACTTGAACTTAAGTTTAAGTTAAGAGTAAATAAATTAAAATTCTTTGAATTTTAAGGCTCAAGTTTTGATACAATTTACATATGTGATGATTTTTGAAGTAGTTGATTAACTTCATCAATGATGTCGCAAGCTTGAATGCAATATGTGTAAACCGACTTCAAAGAGGGGAGATTCTCAATTTGGCTTTTAAGAGAATTGTTCAGTCCCGTAGTTTTTCAGTTATCTCTCATTATAATAAAGCATAATATTTTGTAAATGTATATTCGCTTACTCGATAGTCATAAACTCACATTCATGCCGATATACGGTCACGACATATTTAAATTGTGAAATATTCTACTCTAATAGCGCTGCTGAAAATTGTTCATATACTTAGTCACCTCTTTGGGTCTTTAAAAAAAATGAAGATATGTTCATCCAGGACATACAGGACATTCAGGTACAATTCTGTCTTATGCATAGAAAAAATCAGGCATGATTTTAGATATTACTTAATGTCAGTTGAATTTTAATATAAACACTATTTTGAGGATCATAAAAAATTGAATAAAAATCAAGAAAACATCGATAAAAAGGCCGTCAAAGACTAAAAATAAACTTAATCCTCGGATCGCTCAGGTTAGGTCCTAAACACATAATTTCATAACAATATTCTGAAAACACTGAAGCTCAAAAGTACAATGCTGGATACCGAACTACGTACTACGAACGACTACGTAATACGAACTACAATCAGGAGTCACATATGTATATGTTACCGTAAGATTACAAACATAGTTAGATTACAATCTATCTCGAGAGATTGTAAACTGTCGAATTATTGTAAACCGTAACACCTGATTGCAATTTAACGCATTATTTTTCGCTATATTATAATCTATCGATGAGAAATTGTCAAATTGTCAACTGTCCGAAAGCTCTCTCTGATTGGTCAGTCTTTTTGTAAGATCGACCAATCACGACCAGCCGTTCTGTTCCCATGGAGTTTCCGTAGAGTTAGGAATGAAATAGAGGTGTCAGTTAAATAAAATAAATGCTCTTCAAAAATTCTTCAAGTATTAAATTTATATAAAAACTAGCTTTTGCCCGCAACTTCGTTCGCGTGGAATAGTGACTACCAGCAGATTTTTGATTTGACCAATAGATGGCGCTATATGTCCGGAATAATTTTAATTATAAAAATAATATTTTTTTTGTAATAAAAACTATCCTAGGTCCTTTCTCAAGTTTCAAACTATGTCTGTACCAAATTTCACACAAATCGGTTCAGTAGTTTAGGCGTGAAGAAAAGACAGACAGACAGACAGACAGACGGACAGACAGACAGACAGACAGACAGACAGACAGACAGAGTTACTTTTGCATTTATAATATTAGTTTGGATAACTCTTATAAAAATACAGTTAGGTATTTTGTCTTCAAATACAAACTAATATTTAAAAATAAAATAAAAGGGGTGCTAATTAAACAGGCTTCTTTTTAATATCATTATTCGCCCCCAAAATGTATGTTGCCTTCTAAATTACTAAGTCAGCCACAATTAATAAAGCGTCGAGCATCTAAATAATACTATCTTAGCCACGAGTTATCTTCCACTCTAAATACAACTCAGCATGATGGTTATTTTTTTGCATCTAAATTTGTAGCATGCATTCTAACAGTAAACTTCTTAAATACTATTAAATGACATCATAAAAATATTTATTTACCTTCTAATTTTTTAACTCGTACCTACTGAGTTTTTTGTTTAAAATATAACACATCCCATATTAATTGACCCAGCATGGAAGTAAGCATGCAACATGCAGCAAGCATAACTTCTGTCACGGCTCCGGCGCTGCGGGGCTCCGGCGGTCCCATGCGAGCTTATCGTCGCAGATGGTTTTCACGCTCACCACCGCAGCTTCGGCTTGCTGGCCGGCTCCGCCGGCCAGCCTCAGCCGCGGCGGCGAGCGCTGAAACTACCTGCGCCTCAGCTCGCAGGCCGCCTCGCCCTCCGCGCCTACGCGGTTTTGAATTGCACTCTAGGGTAGGGCAGACAAGACTACGTGGAGTCGGTTTTGCAGCGATTCGTTTTCGTCACTGACTTCAATTTTTAATACAATTTTTAATTGTGTGTAATTTGAGTCTTAAAAATTAAGTACAATTTTTGATTTTATAAAAAATTAAACCGTCACTTATTTTTGCACGTCAAAGAGCTGTGACACCGGGAGTTGCAAAGAACATTGTCTTTTTTGACGTTCTACCAATCAGCGCGCAAGATGCATTCCGTTCTACGCCAGTTGACAATTTGACCGCTCTACATCGCTCTCGATCTTACAAAAAGACTGACCAATCAGGGAGAGCTTTCGGACAGTTGACAATTTGACAATTTCTCATCGATAGATTATAATATAGCGAAAAATAATGCGTTAAATTGCAATCAGGTGTTACGGTTTACAATAATTCGACAGTTTACAATCTCTCGAGATAGATTGTAATCTAACGATGTTTGTAATCTTACGGTGACATATTTAAAAAAACTATAACACCACCAAAAAGGTTCATCCCAAAAAAACTATACAACAAACAAAATAACACACACATACAAAAAATAATAGCACACATAAGCAAATAGCGTATACATGTTCAGTGCCGCGGCGCCACTCGCACTTATAACTCTTGGTCCGCCTTCACCTCCTCCGCTTCCTCTCCCCTCCCCCAAGACGCGGAATATTTACATAAATTTACAAATTTCGCGGCGAAATAAAATTTTGTAGGGCTGTCGCTTCGTAGAAATTATAAGTCAGTTAGATATTTTTGTGATTCATATTAAAATTCTTTTGACATTGATGAAAAATACATGAAAATCAGTCAGTATCTAATGAACGCAATTTTGTGTGATATTTCAACTGGCTGCCTGCTGCGTTATGTCAGTATTGAGCACGTTTGTTGTATGGAATCTTCCTGAAACATTCATTGTAATAGCAAGGCATAAAGTTACATACTATGCAATAGAAGAAAACTGCTCTCTAACTGTCAAGTTTCATGAGATGCAGTGCGGTTAAAGAGGGACAGTCGGACAGCGATGTCTTAACAATACTACCCCTTGGGTTTGTAAACATACAAATACTTCTCACTGAGACGGTTTTCAAGATATTTATTCAATATCCCTATTTTATCTAAAAGATTGTATTCTTTATTCGATAACTCTGATCGGATCTAAAAGTGTTGTCTAATTACGTGTAAGTAGTTTAAATTTTTTCATATTTCTACTTAATTCTCGTTCCTAAAACCTACAAAATTAAAAATAGTATTTATCTCAGCGTGCACAGCCCTATAACTAGAGCATAGTTGTCGGGTCGCCCCCCAGGTAGTCAGGAGGCGAAGGGGGGGCGTCGTTTTTCATGTTTAATTTTAACTTTGCAAAACCGGCGTTTTAATAAGCACCGGTCGTCTTTCGCGTTCAGAATTTTATGCTTTGCAAGCAACCTTTTCGTTTCAAATGAGAATTCTCGTTTTTAGTTTTAATGCCACACGAGAGACGTCAGTTTTATTGTGTTATAATTAGTTTTGGGTTGCCGTGTGATAAATTATTTTTAGTTTTTTTTTTATTGTTGTTGGTAGAACAACTGTTTCGTGTTGCTGTTTGAGGGTTGAGTTTTTTTGGTGAAAATTCTGTTTTCTCTCTGTCTTATTTTTGAGCGTTTAGTAGATTCTCTGCAACAGTTATGAAATTATATTTACTACTACTATGGCCTGAAAGCATCTATTTAAGCTGTACAAAATTATTGTGTTTTGTAATTATTTTATTAGTTCCAAATTAAGTATACTTAAATAACGATACTTAAACTGCAATTTTTAAATAAAAAATCCTAAAAATATATTTTGTTTAAAACAAAATAAAGCAAGCCTTTAAGTAATGATGTTCGCAATACCACGCAACCGAGATTACAATTAAAATAACTAAATACATTAATACCGTACGGCCTAAGCAGCTAAGCTGAGCAGTAAAACAAGGAACGGAATATTAAAACCAGAGGCACCAACGAAAGCCATTAAAATGCGTAATTGCTGGATTAAAGCGCCCAAGATTCCTCTATTTGCCTCACAATTCCTGTACAAACTACTATACCTTCGAAACACACAGTCTAAAAAACCTACCTACATTTTCTTACCACACTGCAAAACGTAAACAATTTTCCAACTCCATTTTGTTACTCTGTGCCATGTCCAAGATGGCGCGCGTTCCTAATTTGAACTTCGATTCAACGCGACGTGCCGTACATACGTCATGAGCGCGGTCTCAAGATTAGGCGATTTACATCGGCTTTTTCGTATTTCGAACGCACGATGGTGGCTGAATCGTTTTATGCCTTTGCCTTGAATATAAATGCCGTTAGTAATTTAAATGTGGAACGTGGTGATTTCTTTTTAATTAGATTGTTTTAAATGGAATTAGTTGAGGTTTTTTGGGGTTCGTTTTTAGGTGAAACCTTTATGGTTTATACATACTAATTTTTAGAAGTAAGTCCCTACATTGTTGCTATGTTGTGTAGGTAGGTACCGTCCTATTTAGAAGTTGTGCTAAGTTAAACAAAATTTTGGTGCCAAAAAATCATATAAAAATTTTTCTGTCAGCAGTTAGAAAACATGTGGTTTTTTAAGACCTTGAAAAGGACCCAAATAACTCACAACACATATTAAAGCTTCAACATCCTGATAATTAATATTATAAGTATTCTTTGGTAAGCAAAATTACCTTTTTTCTAGCCAGTTTTTTTTTAATTAAAAACATATCTAAGTAATCTAATAAAAAACTAACTATTTTCGTTTCATCTCATGCAAAATTCATTCTAAAAAAATCGAAAACAAAAGCATAATAGAAAAACTAAACACTAATAAAAGCGGGGTAGTAAAAACTTTCGCACCCCACTGGGCGGAGAAACACCCCCTAAACACATCTATAAATCTATATGACGTCATTAAGAAAACGGAGGCGCACGTCTTGCGTATACCCGTCTCCCTCACACCCACGCAAATACAAAGCAAAGAAAGAGACAGACAATGTCTTAGTAAAGAACAGCGGTTTCTCCCTCTCTCCCTTACAATGGTGAAAAGACGCCGAAAATTAAATAATACTTTGTCGTTTAAATTGAAAAGGGGGGGCGAGGGGGGGTAGTTTGGAAAATTTTGGGGGGGTAAGAGGTAAAAAGGTATTGATTTTAGAAGATTAGTCGTGACTATTGTCGGCCTTTATTTTGCGGTTATAGTTCGGTTTTGGTATTTTGAAGATTATGAATTCGGATTTAAGTTTCTTCTTTGATCTGTTAAGGAAATGTTTTGGCGGTTTATGAAGCATTATTTTTGGTCTTCAAACGTTTATTGCAAGGTGTCTTACTGGCTTTTAAATTTTTAATTAACATTACTAAAATTACAAAAAAAAAATATTTACAGAATGTTTGTTTACATTTACACTGTCATCTACATATTTTTTTAATAAGTGTGCCAGTTTCCTTAATATCGAAATGTATCTATATAGCAATAATGATTTTTAATAAGGTTATGTGAGCTCTTTAATAAAAATTATGTCTCAAATCTAGGATAAAAAATATATCATTTAAAGGCAATAAACAAAATACCTATAACTTAATAATAAATAACTGAAGTAGTAATTAAAATAGAGACTACCGTTACCGTTTCAATTCGAATACAATTTGATTCGGAATGTGAAATAATCGCCTCTGAGTATCGAGTAGTATTTGTGCTGTTTGTGAATTAAATACATTTGCAGACAATATTGTAGTTATTGTTTTTTAAATATTTATGAAAATACTGTCCACTTAAATGCAATTAGGTACTAGTATCACTCAAATTATTATGTTTCTCGATAAAAGACATGGCTTAATCCTCTCATCATGATCTGACGTTAATGGAAATGGAAAATATTTTTTTTATTTAGATAGATGCCTAATAAAAAAACTATCAAATTCATTTCAAAATTTATATTACAGGACCCGCAAATTTCTTCAGAAACCACCAACCTATACAAGATAAGAAGATATTCAGATAAGAAAAGATGGCTACTGCTAAATAAAAGCCATGCATTCATCCGCAACCGTGCATTTATCAAGAAATCTGACGTCATGGCAGAATGGATTTCAAGATGGAGAAATCCCCACAAACCATACAGCAACTTAACCAACATTAATACTAAAAAAAGTGAGTATGTTTATAAACCTAGGTACCTATTAATTTCGTTTTACCTTTTTTCCTGCTAGGTATTCTATATCTTTTTATTAATGTTTTATGGAAAAATTGTCTATTTTCAGATCATAAAAAAATATATTCTTAAGACCCCCCACACTTTGCAACCTTTTCAGCCGATTATCCTGCCCTTATTCCAATAATTCTTGGGAACCTTACGTCATCTAAGTCCACCTAACGTCAGTAAGTTTAGTAGCCACAAGTGTTACTACGCATGTCAGTCTTTAAACGTCAAGTTCAAACTCGTAGCACACACCATAAACCAAAGATAAACACCAAATATTTTCCTTTCAAAAATAAAAACAAAAAACAACATCTCTTTACCAGTCAACCCTACGCGTCTTAGATATTCTATCTAACTCCAGAAAATGTCATACCATTTTAATTATACTACGGAACGGCATAAAAGCAGTTTATCGCGAAAGGGTGGGGGGACTGCCCCACCCTAAGGGTGCGGAAGGGGGCAAGAAGCAGAGATTTTATAGCCCAGCACCGTCGCAACGCTTTTAATGGCTTATTTGCCCAGCCTTTGTGGGGTTACATGCCACCCCGGGCTTTTGTATCGCTGATTTTGTTCCAAATGATAGCGGTTCGATAGTGACGTCCTAGTTTTTTAGGGTTGAATAGCGATATTTTGTCTTATCGCTTAGCTTGCTCTAGCTAGAGCGACAAGATTAGATTGAAAATAAATCACTTTCATAGTAGTCTGTCAAGTTGAAGGCTTTATGTGAGAAGTATACAAAATTGATAATGAGGTACATGCTAAAACAAAGTGTGTTAATGCAAAATAACTTAACAGTTTTTGTGTGTAAAGCGTTACAAAAACAGACTATAATTATACAATTCCAACACACATCCACGCTTCAATACGTCAAAAGCCACCTGGTACCAAACACACTAAAACCAATAATACCAATGACCAAACAAGTTCTTTTCAAAGCACTTAAACTAGTTTGCCCAACGGGTCCAGTTGACCAAATGGCCAACTTTCCAGTTTCACGTTTTTGTCATCAAATGTGAAGGGTTGAAACCGATGGATTGATACAAATTCAAAAATGGAAACCGGTTCGAATAGTGTTCGAATTACGATTTTTGAATTTGAAACTTGATTTTCTTGTTTTCATTTTGTGCCTGATACATGTGTTCGTCGAAGGAGGTTTAATAATATTAAAATATAGTGGTTCAAGTAATGAATTTCCACTAGAATGAATTTACAGACTTTAGTTTGTTTACCTAAGTTTTGGAATATAAAATATTGTATCATTTAAAAATATTAAGCATAAATCTGTATAGATAATGGTTGTCCGAGTTGCTGAACTAGATTATGTTACAAACGAAGTAATAGGTATTTCGTTATGGTATCGCTTAGAAATATCAGCTAGTGACTAGATATTAAAAATAAACGTTATTGTGTGTTAATTACATGCTTCATCCCAAACAATTATTATAAACTATAATTTCTAATCTAAATTCTTTACGAGGATAAAACTTACAGTAAATAGGTACCTATTTAACTTAAAATTCTCGTCAAAAACATTTCCAAAACAACGATGAAAGACAGGCAGATATTCAAATAGGTATTATTCACAAGAAACCGTTAATTAACGCGATGATCAAAGAAGCTGAGTACAGCCATTGTGCCGACTTCCTGCAACGAGCCACGCGCATAAAAGCGCTAGTGAATATTATGGACTTGTATACGAGTTTAAAACGAGTATTTTGTTGAAAGATAGGGATTTTTTTGTGATATTCCGGTAAAAAAAATTATAAAAGAAAGTATTTATTTAGTATAATCATTAGTAATTAAAATGTATTATTTCGGTAATATGTGTAAAAAAGTCGAGTGAAAGAAAAAAATAAGGTCTACTGAAAAAAAATTACTAAGGAATTGAGTTTTTGGATATGCGGTATCTTATCATACTGACATAATCAAATGCCCAGTGCTTACTAGACTTAATGTAAAAACTTATAGACATGTTAAAACTCCCAAACGAATAAATAAAACACGACAGCAGAACACTAACTCACAAACACACTTACACCATTCTCCTTCACCCACGAAACGCGCCGTTCGCCATCTTGAAGGAAAACACAAAGATGCTGAATGGTGAAATTTTCTTGTGTAATTTTCACGCTTTTCCACCCTTACGCCCCCTTCCCCCCACCCCGAGGCAATTTGCGAAACCCCCCGTATACTCCGAACCTTCGTATCCCCATTTAGAAAAAGACGAACACCCTATACATTTTAAAGGTAGGCAAGGATCAAGATATATTGGTCCGACTATGTTTAGCAGCCTTAAATTCGTATTCACACAAGTGTAAGTTTTTAATTGATTTATAATTAATTATAGTTGATTATTGTGCTTCCTTTTGTTTTAGTTATTACGGGAGAACTGTAAAATGTACGTTTTGTTTATTCTTTTACTGTGTTTAGGTGGTAATTCTTATGAAACCATACATAATGTCAATTAGGGTCAGAAAGTATTATATTGTTAGGCAAAATATTATACTAAAGACTGTCAACGTTGTGATGATGCAGGATTAATCGTCATTAGAAAGAGATTTCAGAGGCTATAAAAAGATAACGTAAGTGAATAAGAAATAGCATAATTAAGTAAATAATTAAAAAACTGTTTTACTTCTGTCCGATATATCCATAAAGCATACAAAAATACACTTCTTACATAACCAAAATTATAGGTACCTGATAAAATTCCACTTTCCTTAAAGAACTCAATTCCAAGTACAAGAAAACGAGGCAATCATAACTTGAAAACTCCACATAATTCCGAACATTCCTGGAAATTCATTTATAAACAATATACGGTACATATATTATATAATTCACGGTATATTTTCGGTTGCAAGATGGGGTCGGGATCGCGAGCAAGTCCTACAAGAAAATTAGTTATTAAAATTTCACTGACGCTCCAAAATTTATCTCAGGCGCGGTGTAGTAGGATTCGGTAGTTTTGATACTTGGTGTTACGTAATAGTTGAGGTTTTTTGATTATTTATAGATTTTGTTTTTGTTTACAGATGCTGAAGTTACCACTACAATAGCAGCAGAAGTTGCAAGCATCAAGATTTCTGGAAAAGACTGAAAACTAATCACACCAACCTGAAAAATATAAATATTTTCAATTAGTAATTGTATACACCGCGGCAATGTCACCAAAAACTATTTCAAAAATCGTTCCCACTTATCTTGTTTAACAGCCTTTTCATAGTATCTAGAATATACACATTTTACTTAGCCAGCCATCAAAAAATCCCATTTCATTAAAATAGTAGCAGTGTTTCTTCGTTACCAAAAAGTTAAATAAAATCTACTGCAATATCAGATATTAAAAGATAACAAGTTTACCATTTTGGTCAAGCAAACCCTTCACCAAAATCTAAATTAACAACAAAACTAGAATTATCATAAAAGATGAACCCTTGTCCAGTGTGGGAACAAAAACAAGTTTTTCTAGTGATATCAGTTATTTCTTGCAAGAAACAGGTTTTTAAATAACAATAGAGGGGTCGTTTTGACCCCAAGACGTTACCGGACAGTGGTCAGCGCGTGGGAAAGGGTTAATCTTAGAGGGTTGGGGTAGCACACTGAGCTAATTTTGTAAGATTGTGTTAAGGTCAAATCTGGTTTTCGTTATTTGTAATGTAGATTAAGTTAACTGACTGTGAGAAATATAGAAAGATAAAAAAAAGGTTATGATGATTTTATTCCAAATTATTTATTGTTATTGTCAAATTACTGTTTGTTACTTAATTATAACTCTAATTTTAAAAATAAATTATTATTGTTATTAACAAATCATCAATCTCCCGTCTTATTGTGAAAACCTATGGTATTTGCGTTCATCAAATTGGTAATTGCGTTTCAACTGTCGTCCATATTTCTATGAAAAAAATCCTGTAAGTAAGAGAAAAAACCGGATATTTGTAGGTACAAAAATAAAGACAACCCAGGAAAACGTTGTTTTTTTTTACCTGTCTAATCTACGCCTTTTTTTTTCATCATCAGCCTATCGCAGTTCACTGCTGGACATAGGCCTTTTTTTTAACGACGTCAAAAATTATCAAATGACCCCTCCCGATGTGGGTTAGCAGCGGTGAGGGAGTGTCACGCCTTACTTACAAAAACTAATTCTAATAGATATAATTATGATCATCACGCCACTAAATTGGTCAGCACCTCGACAATTTTTTTCATTACCAAATCTCCCCTTAATTAGGGGTAATAAATTAAGTCTCAAGTATCAACTTTGTTCGTGCGCACTACATACCGAAGACGCTGTTAAAGTTTTCCGTGCTACTTTCGCGGCTGTGCAGAAAGTTGTGCCAGGGCTCATTACGGAGAACCGTAAGGGGTTTGTACACTTATATTATAGACGCTGACGTTGAAATCTGAGGCACCTATCTTTGGACGCTACGATCTTGTACGGAGAATCTATTTGCTATTATGTAGTAAAATGCCGCTTTGGTATAGTGGACGTAGTTTCAGGTTCGATTCCGGGGTTTGATTCTCAATAAAATTAATCAGCTTGCAGGTTAAGATTTGGTGATGAATAATTATCGGATGTATCATCACTGATGGTACAAGCGTACATCGGAAAATACATAAATGTCAGTCCTTGGCCCGTTTTCTCTCCGTTAGTTTTGGGTTGCCGTCCTATAGAAGCGAAGGAAAGTGTTTACTCAGAATTTTTTCGGCATTGAGAGCCGTGTTTATAAAGCTCTTTTTATCACATTCAATGCTTTAGCTGTTAGAAAATGTGGCAATAAATACGTTTAAACTATAACTAACTATTTTTTTTTACTTTCCTCCTTCAGGTAAGGCTTTCACAAACTCTAACATGGAATAAAATTTCGCCCCTAAAAACGCAGCGTCTTAAGCCGTTTAGTGTAGAGGTGCTCTAAAATTCCTCGCTTCGCCACCCTGAGGCGTTTATATAATATCTAACAGATAAGTTCCCGCTATATACCGTATTGACAGCGTTAATATTTATTACGCCATTGTTATCTAGGAGGCAGCATATAACTTAGATCAACAATGTAATAGCTTAATTAGGGGTGTTTTGTTTAAAAATGGGGGTTATGTTATGTAATATTTTAATAAGGATATTATATACTTCAATATTTATTGAGATAAAATCTATTTCCAAAGTATTGTCTGAAATGATCGAATAATATGATAGAGTCAGAAGCTCAAACAGTCGACTATGCACGTATGAAACACACATTCATTCTGTGTATGAAAAGAGGCCTGCGCCCAGCAGTGGGATAGTAGAAAAATAGCCGATGTACCTGAATATCATAATCTTACATATAATAAATGCAAGGTAACTTTGTTACACTAAAGCTTCTGAACTGATTGAAGGGGAATTTTGTACACAAATAGTATAAAACCAGAAAAAGTGCAGAAATACGCGTGGAACAGCCAGATATATAACCATGTGACTATAAGTTTCTCTACCCCAATAGATATTGCTAGGTCATCGCCTTCAAGCTCAATTACACACCCCAAAGCCTTTTAACTATAACTACTCGAACGATTTCTATACTATTGAACAGAATTTAACCTTTAGTAGATGAAGAAAATGACTGTCTAAATTAAAACAAAAGAATTTCGAGATTATCTGTTGCATGTTCAATATGTGAAGCATCTTTGTTTCTATTTAAATTACAATTTGATTTCAATCAGATCTATCCAATTTCATTATAATCAGTCTTTGTCGTTAATTTGTAAATATTTGTAAACTATTTGCGTACCTCTATCATTGAAATTATTCTGCTAATATATCTACTGCAGGTTATAATTAAGTAAGTATTTTTTGCATCGTTCTAGATAAGTCCTTCTCTTAGACACTGCTCTTATTTATTTTTATTCGTGATCTAAGGTTACTATAATCCACCCATCTAAAACCATAAAAATCTGGCAAAAATAATTATACTTACCAAAAAAGCAATGATGTTATATACCTACAACATCAGTATCAAAAACGAGCTATGACATCGTAAATTGCTATTTAAAAAATCCAAAGATTCGAATTGAGAACCTCTTTCTTGTCATTTAAAAACAAAAGCCAACCAAACGCCAAAAATCAGCTCTAATTAAAAAACAGCACCTATATACCTAAACAAAAAACTAATCGCCAAGACGTACCGGTCCGCCCCACCCTACCTCCCCCGCCCCACTTCGCCCCAAGTCCCGCGAACGCCCCATTTATCCACATTAATATAACTTGACTCGTGATAAATTGCTACAGAACCCGGCCTACGTTTTCTTAGACGAATTTTGTGGGTAGCTACAGCGTGTTCAGTTTTGGGAAATTGTTTTAAGAGTAGTAGTGGTTATGTAATTGATTTGCCGTTTTAGTAATAGTTGGGAATTATTTTTATGTTCTTTATACAAAAAATTATTGAGATTTTGGATAAAACTGTTAGTATACATAAAGTACACCGGTTGGCTGGGCTGGGGATCGTTAATTAATTTTTTTCTTTCCAGCAAAAAAACACATAAGAATTGTGGTTTACTGTGTGTGTGTTAACAAGAATAGGCGTTTTCGGGGGCTGTTTTTTGTAAACTTGACCTTCAAAAAGTACTGATTTTCAGCCTACTTTGAAAAAATACATTTTTGATATTGACCACTATCCACAGGCAAAGAAATTTAATTTATTTCGACATGTACTTTAAAAAAATATATTATATAGATCTACATTTCCTACCACTTCATAATAAATCTAAAACTATGCTGTAAAGTCCGACTTTCTACAAATTGAACTACGTTAATTAAAAAATCCGACAGCGCAGATTAAACATAGTTTTTAACTAACTTCTACAACTATGTGCTGGGAAGCTCATTTGGACCTTTTTACTCTTTTTAATTCATTTTGTGATGTCGAAAAGGAAAGAGGGAATTTAAAAATGCTGGTTTTATTTTAGGACTTATTTTTTTTATTCAACCACGCTTAGAGTTTTGATAAGTACTCTTTGAGAAAAGCATACTTATAAGAAAGGAAACACACTTGTGTTTCATTACACATTATTTTTAACATACTTATGTTAAAAATAATAATTTTTTTGACAGGTAAATCTATTTTTTTTATATACTTTTCTCTTCCTTTATCATATGCCAAGCCTTTTCCCAACTATGTTGGGGTCGGCATCCAGTCTAACCGGCAGCAGCTGAGTACCAGTGTTTTACAAGGAGCGACTGCCTATCTGACCTCCTTTATTTACTTTGAAAATATGCTTTTGCTTATCGCCCAGCGTTGACCTTGACGTAAGTATGTATGTATTTCTTCTTATTAAACCCCAATTCACACGCCCAATTTGGAACACCCTGTAGGAAATTTTCTCAGACACGTAATTAACGACGATGGCGGCCTTTTCGGTAACAAAAAACGGTTTTCCACACACTCCACGCCACGTCTACGCCACACACACGTTGCTTTTGTAACAAAGGTTGGATTAAGAAAGGAAAATGTCGAACTTAATGGATTTAGGCTCGTCAGCTGGCCGTTGTATGCGTGTAATGTGTGAACGTGTGCGTTGAGGTATGTATTTGGAGGGTATGTGTGTGTGTGTGGGAAATATGAGTATGATCTTTGTTTTTGGGGTTATCTATATTTTTTGTGTTTATTGTATGTATTTTAAAATGACTTTTATACAGTTAATAAGATTCCCACATTATATTGCTTAGCCGAAGCCATAATAGTGTACCCAGACATTATGAGTATTCTTACTTAGGTCTTGTTAATTTTCAAACAAGATTTGCTTTAATTTGGAACTTACCAATTAAAATCTAATCAACGAATTAAAATGCTTTTTCTTAAATTATTAAGGACATAAGTAGGTAGTCGAGTTTACCTTCGTACAACGGTTTAGAAAAATCTTTTGCATCTTAGGCGTATTCAGAACAAGACGAACATAAAATCTAGAGCATTTTCATATCAAATTATATTTTTTAAGCAAGCGAATGCTCATTTTATCCATATCCATTTCTTTTAAATAGAATATCCAAACGATAACCTTTGTCTGTTTATGGTAAAAATTACTTTATATAGTAATTAAATAGGCAAGATTTGTTCCAGCTCTAGTGTTTGTTTGTCTAGTCCAAATGTACACGTCAATACCTACTCCCACTAACACACTATATATTCAACAGTAAATAACTCCACTAAATACATAAAACAAAACACCTCAAAATCTCTAAATAAAATTACTTTCAACAAAGACGCCATTATCTCGGGGGGTTATCTCCAAACTCTTATAAGTGCGAATAATAATTAGAAGTGGGGGGTGGGGGGTTCGTTAGAGCCCTAATGCTGGCAGACATTAATCATTCCTTTCATAAAGAGTGGGGTTCGTAGATAAATAAGTGTAGTATGTGTTTTCTTAGGGTACGAGCTTGAGGAAAGTGGAGGTTAGTGTGGATGTGGCCTCATTAAATTGTGTGAAAATATATGGTTTTTTATAATGACCAATTAACAGTGAAAAAATTTGCTGTGTAAGAAATTTCTATCATTTGTAATAGGTTATTACCCTTGCCTTCTGGTCTAATCCGTTTAAATAGCTTTACGTGAAAAGATCTACCGACGTGAACTTTATGTAAGATGCGATAGAAAACAAAACTGTTAACAAAAATCGTAGAGACTTCTTATAAGATTTTATAAAGGTAAGTAATAACTACTATTCGAGCATGTAAGTAAATATGAGCACCACAGAAATGATGAACTCAATCCTTGCATTGAAATGACTTTCAGTATATAAAGCACAAATATTTCCCAGTCTTATCCCCTATATTCTATCGTCCGTTTCCTCAACGTAGCAAGGCGGTACTGCTACATAATTATTCATCTTAAATTGCACACGTCTGTATGTGTGTGTCGTATACACACACTAGTGCGCCTGTGTGTGTGCCAAATTACTCCCTCTTTGTAAGAAAGCACTCTCCGAGGGAAAATTTATAAATTTATTAAAGTGTACATGTTGAGAGATTTAATTATAAGGAAATAAGATATGTAGGTGTATTTGTGTAGGCATGTATGGCGTATGGGTGGTTGTGAGAGGGAGTGCTTCTGCAGTTATTGTTTAGGAGAAGCAATGATGGTAAATGATAGCAAAAATACAAATTTTGATCGGCATAGACAGTTCATACAAGAGATATTTTTTTGCGTGGTAACACCTATTTTTATACGATTATAGACGCAGCTTCCGATTAGTGTCTTATGATAGCACTATTATGTTAATCTGACACCCATATATAACCCTGTTTATTGGTGACACGATTCCCCTTCGTAAGGTTGGTTGACACACTTTCGGACGTCCGACTAATGGAGGCCAAACCGATGTTCGGTCACAGCGGTTGTTCTCTCTAAGATCAGCCAGCTGCGCAGAACATGATTTCCTCCTGGCCGATTATCGGCCGCGGCGGCTGTTCTCATTTAAGGAGATCAGTCAGCTGCGCAGGACATATTATAGATAGTGCACAAGCATCTGCGCAGACACAGGTGTAGGGACGGCAATCCACACGACCATGCACCAGAGAAAGATCAGGCGCAGAGTCGAACCCGGGAATCGAACTTGAGACCACGCGTACAGCACAGGTAACCCCGTACAGTAATAACTGTCAAAGATATTTTTACATACAAGGACAATGGTGATTAATGTCTCAAGATGTTGTAATTTTGCTTAAAACATCTTGAGACATCAGACAACTTCAACACCCCCAAAAATATCTGATACCTACCTAGCTTCATCAATAGACAGAGTTACTTGCGAAATTTTTATATTGAGTAAAAAGCACGTAGAATAGTGCGTAAATAAATAACCTTCCAACACAACTCTTAGACACAAAACGTGCAAGAAGACATCAACATCGGAAATTTAAATAATATGTTAATACAATGTTTGTGTTGGCCCCAAAAACTTAGCCGCCCTCGGCGATATTTCTTCATTCCACCCCTCCCACCGGGGGGGTGGTTACCCCCCTACATTTTAATTAAATCTCTCTACCAAACACGGGTAAGTATAAGACGTTTTGGTATTTTCTTTGTGTACAGGTGAAAGTAGGAATTTCGTCCCCTCCGTGTACCTATTGTATTTACTTTATATGCTTAGAATATATTAAATTTTAGGCTTTATGTGTAAGGTTTATTGTGCGTTAATTTCTTATTGTTATTTGAACAAGAGAATGTTATAACGTCTGCTTTCATAAGAGAGAGGCGTACCTAATTAGAAGTAAATACCTATTACTATATTTTTGTTTCCAGTTTGGTAAATTCTTAAAACCTCTGTAGATATAAAGTCATCAAGTTATTTAAACGCGCTTTGATACCACGTATTTACGGAATTGACGTCTATTGCTTCTTTAAAGGGTTTCTACAAATGTAGACCTAGTTACTAGTTACCGTAAAATATTTTTCATGATTCGTGATCGAAGCTTACACCTTTTCTTACAACTTTTCTAGATACCTATAATGGGCTATCTAACACTGAAAGATTTATTCACATCTGTTTAGCATAGCTTTTAAAATCAGTACAGTATCAGTAGATCTTTTTAACTTCAAGAATTTCATTTTTTTATAACGTCAAGAATGGAAATATTATTTCCCTGTTTAAGATCCCTCATTGTCTAAACTTAATAGTAGAATTCTCCTCCGGGAATGAAGCATGATTCCGGCTACGGATTACGTTTACTTAACACAATAAATATTATATAACGTAATAAGCTACAGGAATAGTTCCTGTAAACTGTGCAATAAAAATACCTAGAGCTTTCCAAATGTGGTTTTTGGGGACATTTATCGAATCAGTTCAGTAGTTCCAAAGCCAAAATATCAAGTAAGTAGTAGTAATTTAATTTGCAATGTATTGTTTTTAATAACATAAGTAAATAATTAAGCATTGAAAATTTTAACTATACTTGTCTTTCGTAACGTATTAAGGCTAGTCCTTACGCAGCAACTTACTGACGCTGAAATGTTTTTTAAATCGGGCTAAAAGTTCCTGAGATAACCGCGTTCAAGGAAACAAACTCATCAGCTTTATCATCATCATCACCATTAGCCACATAGCATTAGAGGTCAGATGATTGTGGCAGTGCTTGTATGTGGTCATTACTGTCGATAGAATTTCTTTTTATGGCTGAATAGGTCCATAGCTGCACTAAATTCAGCTTTATAAATATTGGTAAACAGTGTAGTCAACAGCTTCGTTAGCATCATCATCATCATCATCTCAGCCATAGGACGTCCACTGCTGAACATAGGCCTCCCCCTTAGATCTCCACAGATACCTGTTGGCTTCATTATACCTATACCATAATGCTTTATCACAAAGATTGTGTTATATCTATATCTTGATAGACAAATAGTTACGTGGAATGGGCTAGGTGATTGCGGCGAGGCGACGAGCTTGCAACTTAGTTACCCTGACACCTAATACGTAAGGAACGGTGCTATTTACTTACGTAGGTTCTATGGTAAAAGGTTATGGTAAAAAAATTGAGTAAATATGGTGAAAATTTTCAGCGGAATTATTTAGATTATTGAAAGATTTGAATCTTTTTCATAACCTATTAATATTATAGAACTGTTTTTTTTTTGTATACGACATTAAGTACTCGTTTTTACACTAAATTGTTTGTTAATGTCAGTTTACAAGATCTAAACGCTGCTCAGTAGGCATTCAGGAATTTTGAGAAAATGCTGACGATATAGCTTGTTAGGAGATAAAACTTGCTCCCTCAATAAGGAGGAGGGTGATCCAAAAGGTGAAATCATTTTGAAGGCAGCATTTAGATTCCTCATGCTTCAGCACATGAAGATACTTCATAATGTACTTCTTAAGTATTTTCTGCAATTTTTGTGTGTTCTGTTTTTTTTTGAAAGATGGTTTTCGATTAGAAAAAAAAATGGTTACATGCGGACTGGAAACGAAATCGTATACTCAATTTGTATGTTTTATGTCTGAAAGATTTTTCTTACTTATTAAATGCAGGGGACATATTAAAATAATTTCCCCGATAAGTCCACACCGTAGTTTCCACCCACCACAAAAAAAAAAAACCACCACACATCCACGATTTTACCCGTTTCACAAAAAAATAAATGGCACGGGCCGACATCAGCGCCCCCAAGCGGCGAACCACACAAACAACTGTTAAATTAACTTGCAGCGGTAAAAAAGCGCTGTAAGCGATTAACAGATTTGTGGGGCGCCAGTAATCGAGCCTCCAGCGTATGTCCGGCATGGAAAAAAAGCGATGAGTGCGCTTGATTGTACAGAGGAGGATTCTGTTTTTTTTCACGGTAACAATTATTTATTTATTTTTTTTTTAAGAAAAAGGTGGGTTGTTAAACATATTATTTTGAAAATATTATTATTTTACTGTAACTAATTCGTCATGATAACTAATTCGACATCTACTTACATTCTAATAAGAATGATAGTTACTATAATATACATACATATATGTAACTGAAATTGTATAAGACCCAAGTTAAAAGCAGCATAGCCTACATTAAGCGCTGATAATTACATCTATATACCTTTTATATCTATCAATAGGTATAATAAATACATAAATTGACAATGACAAATCTCCTACCGCATTTTCTTTGTAAACTGAAATATTAGTAATTGAAATGGAATAAGTTTTTTTATAAATTATCATTTTATGAATCTTCCTTTAAAGAAAAATTCAAAGCAGAGCAATGAGCTATCCTCCCTTTCCCTTTTTCTCATTATATAAAAAAAAAACTAAATAAATAATTCATTCACAGCAAAAAATACCATCTAAAAAAAATCCCTCTCCACTTTCTGAAACCCTGAAGGTGCTTCTTACAATAAATCACTGTTGGACAGTGGCGCCACTTAAAAATCCATTGCAGTACTCATCCCCACCCTCACACGAAGGGTTAAAATAACCACAGGTTAGGGAATATTTTTTAAACGAAACATGTAATTAAGACTTAATTTTCGTCCTTTGGGGGTGCTTTTTAGAAATAATCCACGGTTTTAGGAATTTACCTAATACTTACCTGGGTTAAGGTGTCAGTTTTTTTTGGCTTTATTTGAGCTTACTTGAGACTGGACAGTAAATCAATGTTTAGGAGCTTTATTACTGCGTAAATAGGAATATGCTGAATGGTAATGATTGCTTAATTAATATGTACCTAATAATTACATTTTACGTATTTTTTTATCTTTGCAATAGTTTCGCGAACAAAGTATCTATCTGACAGACCGCAGCATGCTTGTGTGATGGAAGACTTTGGTGAAAAATGAAGTCTTCAGAGCTGGAAAATATAGGATAACAGATTTTTTTTACAAATATTTATCCATCATACCATCATGTACTTACCTAAATATTTTTATAAAAACCAAGTACCTACCTACCTATTCTTATAAAGAAACAGCATTAACACAAACTAACAATAACAATCTTTCCCTACTACGCTTCCTTTTTGATAAAACACCTCAAAAATATCTGAAACATAACTTCAACTACTCGACAACAGATGTCGCTCCCAAAGTTCATAGTTCACATTAATTCCGCTAGAGCGGCGAAAGGTCAACAAAAATCCAATAAGAATTCGAGCCAACAAAAAAACTCTTTGACCCAAATCCAATAAGCCTCGTCAAAAGGCCTCGTTTAAAAAAATACAAAAGAGTTTATAAAACCCCAACCCCGGCTCACTTACAAGCCAATGAAGCGAGTAAATAAGCGAAAAATCCACCCTTCTGTGGAAAAAAAGATAAATTGGAAAAAAAGGAAAAAAGAAATAAAAAAACCGTCACTCGCGCTGACGTTCAGTCGTGCGAGCCGTAATTGTAAAAGGTCGGGAAAAAATACCGGGTTTTTTCGCGTACGGTGCTAAGGGTTCCGTAGTGTTTTTGGGGATTTTATGACCTTTGTAATTGAATCGAATGTGTTTTTAATTGATTGGATTTGATTTTAATGTTTGTTTGTGTAGATTTCTTAATAGACTTGATTCTAAATATATAGTCAATATTTCTTTTTGTTCAAGTTCGAATTGCTTTTTTTTAAATTAAATCTAAACTTATAATTTGACTATTATTTTCAATTCGTAGCAGATTACCTCAATATCTTCCTTTTCAAAATGACTGCTTATATTTTTATTTATTGTACCTGTTCAAATATTGGTTGCAAGCACTTTATTATTGTAATAAAATAAGATTCTTAAAAGTAACATTTTATTTATACTCAATTTAATTTATATTACCTTTAATTTAATTTAATAGATATGATGCAAAAATTATGTAGAAAATTAAGTTAAAAGTAAAACGATTTTCCTATATATTATTTTATCTCACCCATCACTCTACGGAACCCTAACCGTTATAAAAACTGTCAGTGGAATGGGAAATGAAAACCCTATTGAATTCATATGTGTAGCTCGGAGTAGCGAGCGCTGTCACACGATTGAAGGATTAGATTTGATTCAGTCCACACGTTGTTTTTTCTACAAATTCAAATGTTTTCAGTGTCAATAAATGGTATTTTGATTGGTGATTTTTTGAGTCTTTTTAAACGTGTACAAGACTAACTGTGAATTGTAACATATTAAGTTCTTCTATTAGGCATCTGTTAGAAAAAAAAATGCAATATTTTTAACCCTTTCTGACATCCTAGCTTAAAGTTTAGAATTTTTTCAAAGACATAAGACACAAAGTAAGCAGTTTTATTAACTGTACCTATAAAAAGAAAAATAAAAGAATGTTTTTTTTACCCAGGTAATTTGTACCCAGGTCTAGGTATCCGTATACCGAGTTTTATAAGAATATCGAAGGGATCCTCAAACTGTGTATTAAAATAATTTTTACCTATGTATCTTACATTTTTTTCAGAGAGTGTAATCTATTTGACACTAGATGGCAGCAAGAAAAAAGTGCAGCGGTAGTTTGGTAACGGTAGCGAGTAATATTTATTTTACTGAATATTGATACTTCAAATCAAATATTTGTCTGCTGATGTATTTATTGATTTTCAATAAATTCCAGTCGGAATTAGAATAAGTTTAGTCTGAATAAGAATGCTATAGTTCCGCTACTCGATAACAGACGTCGCTAGTATCGGTTTACTAACACTAGGAGGTTGCACTTTCGAATAGCAATTATTGTTAGTTCTTCTACTATTACGACATTCTGTTGTTTCGTATAGAAAAAAAAAACACTTTACTTGATAAATAATAAATATACGTGTTCTTGTACGTAATGATTTATAACTAATTCACATTTCTTAAAAAATCTTTTCAGCGACTTGTATGTACGCAAGCTTGACGTACAGATAGATAAAGTAACTTTTAGGGTCGTACCTAATATATGTAGGTAAGTAACTACCAGCAGCATTACAGTGCCATCTGTTAGGTAATTATCGGTCGTTCTCTGTCCACATCTAAAAGCATCTTCACAGGATTCTTTAAATTATTTTACAGCCCACTCAAGTACGTTTTCATCTTAGTATCATTAGCTTATGTTTTACTTCTTAAAATTCAATTTCTTCTTCTCAAGATTTTCTCCTTCATATTTACTTAGGCAAAGGTGTCCAGGATAGGTACTTACACTTAGGAAGTATTTTTTTTAGAAATATCATAATTATAACTTTAAAAAGTTACACTGGTACTTGACTGAACTGGAATCGAATCGCCAATCCGCCATGAGCGCGTATGGTCATTAACGCTCATTTCTTCTTTCATATCAGAAGAGGCCTGTCCTCAGCGGTGGAATAATAAAGAGCCGAAGACCTTTAATAGTCTGATTATTCTACTGTCTTTTGATTTCATCTGTCCGTAATGATCTGGGAAAAGAAAATTCTCTAGGTATGCAATTTAATAATAGTAATTAGTTCTTACGGGTGGTTAGTCAGAAGCCAGAAAATCAGAAAAAAGCAGTCTTATCTTGTGGAGGATCAAGCTGCTCATGTCATGTTCAACACTGGAACTCTGATTTTTTCAACAAAACCAAAAAGGAATTCATTTTATAACAACAGAACATCCAATTAAAGGTGAATAAGTTATTAAAAAAAAAACTCCGACCAAAAAAGACTTAAAGAACAAACCGACTCAATACAAAAACCGTTCAGTTTTTATATTAAAATATTCAAAATAAAGAAAATATGAAAAGCGTGAGTTGGCTACAGAAATCGCGGAAAACCAGCGAGACGGAATTAACTCTCTCCAACGCCAGACAGTTGTGAAAAACAAATTAATTTTAATACACCTGCACATTTTTATATACAAAAACGAATTTGGCTATGAAAACAGCGGGTAACGGAGATACGAATTTACTGGAGTTTTTTTTTATATATTTATTAAATGGTTAATCCTACTAATGTTATAAAGACGAAAATTGGATGGAATGAGTATGGATGATTGTTCCTGTTTTACGCAAAATTATTGAATGAAAGTTGATGGAACTTGGCTGTAATATAGAGTAAATATAAGGATAACATATTGCTTCTTTCAATAAGGGTGCTAGATGTGGTTGCCCTGAGAAGTGCACTAAAGGCACTCTTGCATTTCCAATATTCATAAAGGTACATCTAAAAAAAAACTCTGCTTTTGTAAAAACTCGACTAACACGAAAAAAAGACATTCTCAAAGGACAAATCTTAAACACAGTTCTACTCCTAAATCTCTAACAAGACGCCTGAATAACAAAGTACCCGTAATCGCTCATTTAATTTCCTCAAATAAATTCGCATCGAGCCCTGAAATCGGGAAATAGGGAAAAATAATTACCACTGAACATAACTCTGATATACACGTATTAATATTAAAAACTTTAATGAAAAAAATATTAAAAGGTAACCCTAAAATTTTATCCTTTTTTCCATTAGAGAGATTCTCCGGAACAGAAAGCGGGGAAGAGTGGCGAAATTGTATTTTTTTCCAGTATTCTTATTCATGTTTTACTCGCATGAGGTGACATATTTTCTGTGCTGTGGAAAAATATTTAAGTTGATAAGAGATTTACGTACTTACGTAGACTACTAACATTCATCGTCATAAGTATTTTTAGTTCAGCCTTATAAGTACCTACTGCCGCTGATGCTGGTAACGGGACACAAATCTCGTTTTTAAATCTTACACTACCACTGAACAAACTGCTGTACTGAAGCACTCAAGCATCGAAAGATATATCAGCAAAAGCACTTTCGTTAGGTACCATTTTATTTAATCTCATTGCCTTTTTTAAGAACGCTGATGCCGTTTTTGAAACTGCGAATGCGACCATAGGTCAAAGATAGTCTACGAAAAAATAATAATGCCAATATGAACAGTTTAAAACCATCTTAACTCTGGTAAGAAATCCTACTTTTTTAATCTAACTAGAATTAGAATCCAATTCGTCTCCACAATTTTTTGTGTTAATACGAAGTACAGTCAACTCCGAAATTATATTTTGGTACAAACCCTTTTAAGGACGGGCGCGTATCGTCGCGTGGTACAGTCGCAGCCACTGTAATCTGGTCCACAGATCTTTTTGTTTCGTTTTTAATATTGGAGAGTGATAGTCGTAGAAGATTATTCTGTATTTTTTTTAGTTTTGTATGTTTGTTAGATAAGGAGGTCTAAAAGCTCTAAAGTCTAAAGGATAACTTTATTTATTTTATTACCTAAAGGTACATAGTTTGTAAGTTGTAACGATACAAACAAAAATTTATATTACTTAAAAACCTGTTTAGAGAAAATATGTTTAATGTCTGGATGACTGAAATTTTATCCAGAAATAGGAGAAATAGACCCTTTCATTTAGTATACAAAAATAAAACACCATTGTAACGAAATAAGAATAATTTCATTACTTTTCAATAACAATTCATTTTATTACAAAAATTATAACATTACCACAATATTTTTTTTCTCCAGTTCATACAATTTTCCCGCCGACTGTACATAACGGTACTTTTTCTTCCCATCACAAAAATAAATATTTTAATCTGAGGGTGTAACTTGGAATCCTCTCCCAATTATAAGCTGGGAGGGTACCTTATACCCCAACCCTTGGCCAGTCGACGGTAAGGCGGAGTCTGTATGGAAAAATAAAAGAACCTTTTTTTTACATGTGGTTAGGATTTTTTGAAGGTACTTTATTGTTTTGATAAGGGATGATGTTAATAAACCTACATAATAATACTTATTCACTTAGTGAATAAGTATTATTATGTATTATTATGTAGTATTAGTATTATTACTTATTCACTAAGTGAATAAGTATTATTATGTAGGTTTATTTCCGCGAGTTGATGATGTACCTACCTCTAGGTTGTGTCTAGCGCGATTGACTGTCTTGGGTCTACTCTCTATCCATACATTATTACCTATAATTAATGTCATATTATCGTCACTCAATGAGCTCAATGAGTCAATACCCAATGAAAGGGTTAACCTCATTTATACGCAAATAGAATACACAATCTTTGAGTATTAACAGAAAAAGTCTGCGTTTGAGACATACATAAGAGGAAGCCTATTTTTAGCAGTGAAATGATGGCACATATTGAGAATAGTTATTACAATAGTCGGTAATTTATGTCGCGCCGTTTTGATATAATATAAATGGTTATAACCCTTAGATAATATGGTATGAAAGTTGTACACTATAGGGTCCATATTGTTTCAATATTTAAAAAAATAGTTGTAAAATTCCACCCAAACACACAAACATACATACATGTAAAATTACAAGCTTTTATTTAACTTGCAATGTATGTATATTTATACCACTTGGTCAGCATATGGAATTCTAATTCAGAGATGAATATAGTTTTCCCTATTCATATAACTTACGGATACACCTAATGATAGCCATTTACTTTCAAATGTTACAATATTGTAAAAGATACTAAGAATTTTACAATACTACAGTATCCTAACCTACATACTTTTCTAAATATATTTTTTATTTAATATTCCTACATCGTCATAACAAAAAAACACACACACACAACACTACCCAGACAGCCAAAATTCGAAAACCAAACCTTTTTAAAAACGCTTCTATCTCCAAAATTCACTTACAAAAAGTCGTAACAATGAAACTCCCCATATGGAGAAAAATGCTCTTAACATCCCCCTTCCCCTTTCTACCCATAAGGGGTGCTAATTTTTGCAAGGGCCCCGATTTTCTTTTACCTGCGAATATGTAAAGGGTATCTCTTGAAGATTACGTTCGAAACGATTTTTCACTTGAACGGTTTAAATATCAAAAAGGGTTGTATTGATTATTTTTTTACTTATATTAAATATCAATTTGTGTTTTATTTTTAGATTGGGGTTGTCTGTTATAGAAATATTTTTTGGGAAAGATAAAACAGATTGTACCTAACTGCTTATTAGCTTTATGAGCAACTTAATAAGAACTTGTTTAATATAGGTACACACATTGTATCTGAAGGTTTGGAACATCTTTCTGGACACCAATCTCATTTTCTTTATCGGCCCTTCAAAAGTATTTTTGTTTATGACGAGCCCTTAAAAACCCTTGTCGACTGATATGTATATGGAGATGTGTAGTAGTGCGCACATTACTACGAGGTATTCTGACTAAAGAGTTTAAGTTTAAGACTGAAAGGATTCAAGATTGACTATCTTCAAATGTTCTTCAGTTTAATTCTTACTGCTGATAATTATGAATCGTGAACTCCATATTTTCTTATCCTCTCCATTTTTTTCGTTATTAATTAGATTATCAAACAGTATTGTATGTATCTGACAAATGGTACCTAATTCACAAAATTGATAAAGGTAGTTAAATAATATACAGCAACTATGATGTCATATTCGCTTATCTCCAGCCTGACACATACCACTTTTATTAACAGCCTACAGAAAATCGTCACTTCATATAGGAACTACCGCATTATTGGTTTACAGTAAAATAATAAAATAACTATGTATTACGATACCCTTAAAAGATTTATCTGAAATTCCCAAGAGAGACTAATTTCTGAGAATGTTATAAATAACTTACCGCACTTAGGTACTTAATACTCAATGTGAATGCCACATAGCAAAATCGCGTAATGTCTGATTAATTCGATATTAATACCATAAGTAAATACTACCTTGTTTTCAAAATACCTATCATTTTCATAAGGATTAAACAACTGCATCTATTGGAATCAACAACTAATAATTTATTGTAGATAACCCACCCAACCCTTATTAATAAACATGGTTTCAAAAAATCCGGCTTCGGAGCTCGGTTTAGATCATTAACTTTCAATATGACGGTTGCACTAAAGCAGGTACTTCTTTAAGACCACGTTTTCCAATAACATGGCATACCTAAGTATAAACAATGATATAATTTTATTAATTTTTAATCCTTCTTCATCTGAGAGGAGCTCTGTGTCCACCAGTGGGACGATAAAAAGCCTAATGATAAAGTTTACTTACTCGAAAAACTAGCGTCACTTACTTCTATACATACCTTTCTTTCTCAAAGCAAATTCTCCATAATTCCTACCTCAAAAGTAAGTGGTTACATAAGAATAAAAGTGTTGCCATAAGCGGCAATCGTAAAGCGGTAGATAGGCGCGGTATATTTTTATGATAAGGTAGATTTATAGGAACGAGTCTTCGCGCCGCGGGCAGGCGGCGTCTACCCCGCCCTGTCAGCGAGCATAGTGTGGAAACGGATCTTGTGGTATATTTTTTGTTGCTTAGAATTTTTGAAACATTTATTGTTGAATTTGGGACAAAAGAGGGTAACTAGGCTCATTCATAAACCGAAAAGAAGAATGCATTAACCGTTATATTTTAGGTTTTCAGAAACAGCATAGAGACTAAAAACACACATTAAAAATAGTTTTAATTCACAATTTCGATAACTTGCATGCGCACTTGCAGAGCATAAAGTAACATACATCTTTGGTCGTAATCACATCGGATACAATGATTACCTACGTGTCTGCGATACTTAATGCAATATAACAAGGTCTCTGGTTTACAGCAGGTTTTTCATGCACGTAAGAACGGCAGGCTAGCTGGATGGCCGTTAATAATCTTGATAAAAAAAAAAATATAGGCAACGGCAATCGTTACATACTTACAAAATGCAATCCTGGTAACAGGCAGTTTCTTCTAAGTACATATCTACCACTTCTTCTTCTTGCCTTGTTCGCAAGTTATTTGAGGTCGGCGCAATATATTTTCCGCTTTAATTCCTCTCTGTTAGACGTCATACTAGCTTCCACTGATTTCTTATTATTTTTTCTTTCAGGCAGTAAATATCTTCCAATATCATTACATAATTTAATTCCACACTTCGATTTGCAAATTCTAATCACCCATTTTTAAAGAAGCTGTCTCCACACATCCCTACCCCATCCCATCCCTTTGTCTTGCCTCGCTCCGTATTTTTTCCCCATTACATTTTCATTTTATTTCATATTTCTCCTTGGGGGTGGATGGGGGAGGTAGGATAATAAAATTTTTCCCTTTTCGAACCCGTCGTACTTATTTATGGGGAGTGGAGAACGAATATGTTTTTCCTACGTTTTGGTAATGAGCCAAATTATAAGGTATGTTTTTTCAAATTTGTTAAGGGTGTTCGTTTTTTTGGTTTTTCGTTTTTTTTTTCGAGTTGTGTGAGTGTTTGAATGAGATAAAGTGTCGGGTTACATTGACAATGAATTGGATTATTATTTCGTTTTGTGATTTTTGTTTTGTAGACTGATACCTAATGGTATTTGGTGTTTCAGGGTTGTAATAGAGTTTGATGGTTTAAAGTTGTAACTTTGTCACATTGACGTGCCCATGACCTCGAAAATGTAGGCAGATTTAACCTACAGGATATTATTTAACGTTATCTTACACAGTGTTTTTTTCTTCAGAAAGACATAGCCTAGAACAATTTAGCCTAAATGCTTCAAAAATCACCTGGTAAAAATGTGAAAATACCAAAAAAATACTGCTGTTAACACAGTGTCTAATATAAAAAATGTTCGTCATACATAAAAATAAAATCACCGACTCAACAAACTCATTATAAAATTATTCGTCCCCGTGGACTTCTTGTCTTACAAACGACCCATTCATGCGCATCCACTTTACGAGTACAACATCGCCAAACTTTTATAAAACACGTTAATTACTTATTAGGTAAACACATAAAAACCGACTACAAACAACGAAATAGCCTTAAAAACAAAAACTAAGCACTCCCAAGCCTAAAAACGTTAAGGGTGAAAATTACTCTGCTTAAAAAGCATTAATAACCTTCTCCCCAAGACCCCCTAAAACTCCTTGCGCGCCATTTTCGAGTCCTTCGTTCATTAAAACTGTAGAAAAACACCTCCGGGGGGGTTGGGAAGACCCCCTCGGGGGGAGTTCCCCCTCGCAGGCCAGTCTAAAGAAGAAGAAATATGGATCAATAAAGAAATAGCTCCGTGCCCAATGGAAGCACCGGCTATCACGCACACAGATGCACTCGCAGCGTTCGTACACTCTTTTATATTTTTGGTTGTGTGCGTTTTTTTGTGAGTGTGTGCGACCGCAAGGAGATTTTTTATGATTGTTGGTTTGAATTGTTTGAGGGGTATTTTTGGTGATTTTTATGTTACGTACGTGATTTGAGGGTTGGGGAGTATCTTTGAAGAATTGGGGTTTGTTTTGTCTTTTATCTGAAGCTTTACAGAGCATATTTATTAGCATTAGTAGCGGTATTTTTTTAAAATAATTATGGGTATTTTCAAGATAACTGGACGTTATTTTTTGTACTTTTATAGAAATACATAATGTATTAATGTACAATAAAAACATATACTTAAGACAAAAATAAAAGCCTATCTAAAACTCTTTAAACGAAGAATTCACCCCAAAATGAAACTGCCACATGATGCCAAATAGACACTATAAAAAGTAGAAAATAACTGTGAGACTAGCATTAAAACGAGATAATGCCAGTAGTTGGCAAAAAACATAAATTTGGCAACATATCACGCTGGCAACATCGCCGGTCGTAACTACCCCCAGCGAGCGAAGGGTTGAATGATATTTTAATGCACTTTTTAAGTTTCTTGTGATATTATACTTTCAGTAAATTGAGTTACGTTGTTTTAATTCAAGTGTAAAAGGTAATGAACTCAATGAAAATTAAGAATATTAAATAAGTTTCAAAAGTAGTTTAGCCAGCCACTCCTGATATTTTTCTTAATGCAATGATCTGTTAGTATTATATATCTAGTAGTTATTTAAAGAAGGTGAAAAAAAACTTAACATCTACCTTATCTAACTTAACTGACAAATTCTTAAGCCTAAAAATAACTTACCGTAATTCGTAACATTTTCTTATTCACTCGAATGTATATTTCGTTGCTTTCACCGTTAATATCGCCCCATAAATTTTACAATAATAAATAATAGGCATTTCTCACCATCCATCTTGGAATATACTACTCATCCTTTATAATATTCACCGTAATAATTTTCTTGAAGCTTTTTGCATCATTTACCCTTAGGATAACAAAACATTTGCCTCTAAAAATACCAATTTAACTTGACCCCCACGCTTCTTAACTTTGTCCTTAAAGACCCTGGGATTTTTCATGAGCCCAGATTGAGAAGGACCAAGTTATGATGGTCAGATATTCGCTGACACACTGTCAGAAAGTGACGTCATCGCTGAGGGGAGAGGGGAGGGAATCCAACCCCCCCTTTTATCTTAGACCTGTAAAAATAATTGTTATTGAGTATTTCGTTGATGGGTTTGTTTTTCGGGGTATTTTGATGAAGTTCGGTTTGGGTGTATTGATCTTTTGCAACCCTTTTGACAGAAACTTATAACAATCTCCTGTTATTTAGCACAAGATAAAATATGTCAGTATTTTTTTATTATTGTACGTACTGGCAGCCTATTAAAATTGTTTATTAAAATATGGGACACTCAAAACTAATCCATCGCTTCAAGCTATTTCTCCTCATCCCCAGAAATCGATGTCAATTGGCTGAAAGATATTACCGAATAGGCTACTTAGCGCCGCTTTTGGTTCCCTGCTCCTCAGAGACAACATAATTCGCAGTTCTAGTAAAGTCGTTAATGAGAAAAATGGTGGCCCATACAGTCCTAGTGTTGATTAAAGTTCACATCTCGGCACGCGATATTTTTAAAGAAATTAATACATTTATTTATTTGACAGTTTATGTACATAGTGACACATGCATAATACAGACAAAAAGAAAAATAAAACAACAATTCACGGCTTATTTCATGAGAAATTTCTATTTCCTTTTACCATGATTACTATCTTCGGCAAGTCGCCTTCTCCTAGGACAAAAACAGCATGTTATTCAGTTTTACACTCCATTACATAAAGTGACATATTTTTTGAGAAGACAGGCAGATCTTCATAAAAACCAATATTCTTACGTGCCCCTTTGCTTCGTCCCTAGTCTAACACTTATTACCTATACTAAAATCAAATGTGTACGGCCAACTTTTACTCCTGAAAAAAATAACATCTTATCTTATTTTTTCAGCAATAAATTACATAATTATCTAGCAAGACGGAAAACAAAGAAGTAGTACGTACATTATCTAAGTACTCGCATACCTAAGTATACAACAGTACAGTTGATTCAATACGCGGGCCGCGCACAATGCACAGTGATTCACTCTAAGGCCATAAATCGAAAAATGTCATAGGCTTATCCCCATTAGATCTACTTACTAACTGATTAACAAGTAAAGAAGCTACCAAAAACTCTAAATACCCGTGTCATAAGGTCAACTTATTGACCACTTTTGTGCATCGGAAGTTGGCGCATCTCGAGTCTAATTATCGCAACGTGTGAGACATCAAAACTTAACACTTTGTTTTTGAGTGTCACTATTCCAAATCAAGTGTTTACGTATAGTGATAGTATGGAGGTCCAAGACCAAGGTATGTACTTCTATTATCAACTACTTTTTTATTTTTTTTAATGCGTTTAATATTTTTTTTATTTTTTTATTGAAGGTAGCGTTTTTGTAGATTTGTTTGGTATACTTTGATTTCATTTGGACCTATAACTTTTTGCTGCTCAGTGCTGCACTTGAGGCAAATGTTTTTCGAATAAAGAGGATGTTCTTATAAAACCATATAAGTTTCATCTGCATCTTTCTGCCCCTTCTTGGGTTAAAGGAGTGTCAAAGTATGCATGTCCATAGTATTGAAAAAACTTTATATTTTAAGTTCAGCTTTCATGTTGTTTTAGGTAAAGTTTTCAAATGTTCTGTTTCGAGGACGACTATTTTTGACATTTGGCACTCTAAAGAGGGTAGTCCAAATGAAAAATGCAACATGTCCTGAATACTTTTACAGAAACATCGTGCCTTTCGGATGACATCGAAAATATCAAACTAGAGACTTTAATTAATAAAATTATGAATGTATGTAAACGAATTTCTCATTATTGGGCAATATCAAATCGTAGTAGATCTAAGTTTATAGAGAGAATATTCAGATTGGCTGAATGTAGTTGAAAATATTAATGTAGAGCGAATTGAGTTACATGTATCTCAGATCTGACAAAGTTGAACCATCAACTTCCTCATTCAGATCCCTTCCTAACAGGTTTACGAAAGTTCCCTGTCAAAAACAAAAGGTGTACTATCAAAAATTGTACTAGATTTGTTATCTGTTTGTAGTAAACACTTTTGAGCTTGAATGTATTCTGGTATATTTTGTGTTTTGTGTGTATTTGCAAAAAAGGTTGTTCGTGTATTTTTGTTGTTTTATTTTATTCCTTTATGGTTGTTTTTAATATACATAACCATTATTTATATAGATTTTTCATTAAAAGTCGCAGTATGACATGTTCTAGGTTTATCGTCTAAAACAAAATTACTGCGAGACATTTTTACACCTAAATAGTAATGATATATTTTTTAATGAATGTGGATATGTTATAATTTTAATAATTTACACTTCTCTTAACATATTTCAACGTGTAAAATAAATTAATTAAAAGTATTTGTGAGTTTCGTATTTATGGCCGCCTTTGTATGGAGCGTGAATCACTGTGCAATGGGGGCGAACTGAAGAAATATGTAAAACGCCGGTACGGAACCCGCGGCGACGCGAACAGGGACGGACTTGGGGGCCCGTGACGAATGTGAGCTGCAATTTTTAATTGAGAATTATTTAGGATTTTTTAGCTTGATAAAAAGCTTTTTTGTTTTTGAATGCCTTTTTTTTTCAAAGTTGAGGTCGTTACATATTTATGTTACAGCTATATAACTTTTAAATATTGCATTCTGAAAATTGTTTTCTGCATTTGATAATTTCGCTTAATAAAACTTACCCAAAATATGTAGGTATCTCCACAAGCTTTATTTGTTTAGTTTTTACACCCGTAAAATACATAATTTATTCTTAAAGAGATACCTAGTATTGCATACCTAAATTATCATTATTCATTTCGAATAATTTAATTTATTTATTTATCTACATACATTTACCATTACATTAATGGGGTAAGTAAATGACAAAAAATAAATAACTCCCATTAAAACCTTATTTTTTTTATAAAAACTCATCTCAGAATTGTACCCTCCAAATTCGTCCCCGAGACGCTGTCCGTGGCCGAGGGGGGTGAGGCGCGGGCGGCGCGGGGCGGGAGGGACGGGGGGCGTCCGACACAGCGCTCCTTTTTACGTTGCGCGCCGCTGCATTGGTTAACAACATTTTCTTTGAATTTCGTCTTGGGAATATTTTTTTTTATCTGGAAAAATATTAGCTTTGGTATTTAGACTTTGGTATTTTTAGACTGCTATTTTAGCGTGGCAGATCTGGATAAGTACTCAAAATAAAATAAAAATGATTATTGTATGCAGACAGGACTAATCCTCCGAGACTAGGTGATAAAACACACTATGTATTTATATAAAATAAATGTCTAATTGGTACATGCAATAACAAAATAAAAATAAAACTTATTTTAGATTTTTATCATTACCATTTATTTGATTACTTCAAACTTAGCAATATTTATCATCATCTCAGCCTTAGGACGTTCACTGCTGAACATAGGCCTCCCCCATATTTATCTCCACAGATACCGGTTGGATGCGACCTGCATCCACAATATTTGTGCATAGATAAAAATCATATGTTAATAATCCAAGACCGAAATAAAACACTGCCAAAAATAACAAAAATCCAAATAAATAAATCCTATCACCACCAAAATGTTAACAACCCCATCCGCAAGAAGGTGTGAGCGGAGCGTTGCCTCAAGAATGCTACAATTTTCCCGAGTTTTCCATTTCTCGGCGACCCTCCCTCCCCACCTCCGGGGGATGGGGGGAGAAAAAAGAAGTGGCCTCTCGTTGCCTCGCGACGGAGACGCCTTGAGAACGGTTTTTGCTTGTTTTTTTAAGGGTAGTTTTTAGGGGGTCGATAATGTACCTTGACTTTGTTATATACTTTTTTGACCTTTATGTAATGGTAAGGCAGTATGATGTTTGTTGGATTTTAAATATAAAAGAGACATAAATGATCATTATGTATTTTTTGTATTGGAGATAATTTTTGTATTTCAAATGATGAAAAAAAAAATGCACTGACAGTAATTAATTGAAAAACTGTTTTTGATGAAAATTGAACAAAATATAAATAAATAACAGTTATTAAAGAGGACCGAGGTTTAAAGTGTTTTCTTAAAATAATAGGTCGTATCTTAAATTAAGAGTCCGTTTGCTAATTTGAAAGTACTGTCATCTGGCCTTTGGTTTTGGAGATCAATAATTATTTTCATCAATGGACGCAAATTATGACTCAGCCTACGGTTTGAGCTGTTATTATGAAAATATAGTAATTTTAGTACTTTTGCTTGGTCAATGAAAGTGATTAAGTCTACAACATAACAAGATAATTTATTTTATTAGAATTTAGATTTTCATGATAGAAGAGGGAAAATAAGACTAACAGAAATATACAAAATGTATAAGTAATGATATATTGTGTAATTTCTGTTACTTAATGCAATCAATAAAAATAAAATGAATACATTTCATTAAGTATACAATTCATTAAGTAATTAAATGATACAATTACATATTTATGTAAGTGCAAAAGATACTCAAATAACGCAGTGTTTATTCCAAGGAGTTTTATACTAATAGATACAGCTTCGTTTTTTTTGTCATCGCCTAAATAAACTTTTTGAACACAAAATTAAAGTCAAACTAAATACTTTCTCAGTATACTAAAAAAACATCTAAAATTAATCTAAAACAAAAAAGTAAAATGAAAAAGCAATCAGGGGTGTTCTCATTATAATTTATTCCTCCGCGCTGAAGGGACCGAGTCCGCTACAAGTTATACGTAACAAATCTCTTCTGTCGGGAAGAAAATATAAAAATCCCACCAAGAAAAGCCTATAAGCAACCCTAAGAACACACTCAAAACTCAACCTTATTCACGTGAAAATAAAATTCAAATCACCTTGTACAAAAGAGTTTTCACATCACCGTTTTTCCTTATGACAGAACGTCGTAACTGACAAAAAATACATTTGAATTTGAGCTTTATTGCAAGTGGAGAAGGAATAAAATTGGTTGCATTTTTTTCTATCTTAACTTGTTCACCCAAGTGATTATACAGGGTGGCCAAGACAGTGTTGGTGGAAATTCCCCAAGTGTTGGTGCTTCCCCCCACTTCTTTGCTGTGTTAATTTACATTTTAAATTGCACTTACATAGCTAAGCGGCGAGTTGCCCTGTTTTGTAGCGTCCTGTATAACGGCGGAGAACTCTCTGTATATACGTAGATTGCCTTACAGTTGCCTTTCGATCGATTAGGTTTTTCATTCAAGTACAGAGAGGTAGAGTTAATGATTCTCTTAGGGACTTACTTAGAATACAAAATTGAGACTAGAAATTGTCTGTAACGTCGAAGCAATGTGTGGTCACTATCGACACTATCTCAGTTTAAAAGCTTAGCTTGTACATATTCTCAAAACAACATAGTCGTAATCATATAAGTTAATAATCAATTTTAATTAAATTAATTAGGTCTATTCGTTTTTGTACTTTTTAAAGGACTACCATTTATTTCAGCAACCTGCGTGTTTTTCTGTTAATTTCTTTCTTTCTATTATAAGATCCTTATGTTTAACAAATAAATATTTCTGATTTTGATTCTGAACCATAAAATACGACCTTTTTCTGTGAATAATGTAATTTGAAAAGATGTATTTTCAAAGGCGTGGCTTAAAAACGTCTATTAAAATACCACCGACAATCATTTTAATAGCATATTATTGCAATACCGCGATTTGTGCGTAACAGACCGTTACATACATTTTCTAAGTGAATAATATTTTGCATGGCTACCCAATCATGTAGCGACGAATGTTACGTTATGGTGTGTGAGCACCTTAATCATATAGTGGGTGTGTTTTTTGAGAAATTGTTTATGTTCCATTCAATTATTTGTTAAATTATGGGTTGTTGAGTATATGGGTATTTCTGCTGGTTATTTTAGTTATTGTTTATTAAGTACGTCTTTATTTGTGTTTCATTTGCGACTAGATTGCGCATTACTACTAGGTTCAGGTATTTTAGCGTGAAATTGTATCAAATAAACTCACTGTGGTATTTATTGTATGTATTATGTAGCTACCTACTATATTATTAAAAGTAAGCATGTTTTGTATAAATATTTTAATGTAATGTAGATTTTTAGCTTCGAAACATAGTTTTTTAGTACTCCGGTATATTTTCTACACTAAACTTTATAATGTGTAGAAATAACACAAAAAAACAACCCGTTCACGAGTGATGATTCAGCTCTTTTCGTATGGTTAACAAAAACCTCTAAACACACATAATACTTAACATATCACAAACAGATGGTTTTAAAAACCCAATAGATTTTTTTCTTCGTAAGAATCCAACACAAAAATCTTTGCAGTATTAAAAAAAGATCTAAAATACTTTCACTAAACACCTGTTTAAGGTTAGATAAATAGTCAATAAATAAATGATTTTGTTACGACCGCGTTTCAACCCTTAACTTTCGTTTTCTTTAACATGACAGTTGTGGCGTCACTTTCTTGTTCCAATTTTAAAAATTGTTCTATCGTCTGTCCAAATGGGCGTAATCCTTAAGTTGTGAGCCATAAAGTATACTTTTGCGTAATTCTCATTTTAAAATCAGCAAATACAAAATTGTTCATGCCGCATTCTATTTTTTATTCAAATTATTTATCGGTTAAATTAATGTCAGTCTTATTTCAAAGGTTTAAGATTGAAAATTCTCTGCATCAAATTTTCGATGCTTGACCTACGTTTTCAAATTATTGATCCTGTTATATTGGAACGCATTTGATCGAATTTTAAGTAGTTCTTATAGCGAAGAGATAAGGTTTAAAATGCAATGAATTGATGATAAATTAATATTGTCTGAGATCGGGAGACGGAAGTAGCCATTTTAAAATTCAATAACTTCGCTTTCAATAAATAAACGATCGACACCTTGTTAAGTTTGGACATAGATTATGAAAATAATATTTAAACGTAGGCGCTAAAATTAAATAGACAATAGATATACAGGATATTTTTTTGTTAATTCTACGAATACCTACCGATTTTTTTCTTTCTATTTTGTATTCATTTTTATTTAGCACGTAATTTGAGCAGACAGCTTGGTTCACCGAAATTCTCAGGCTCTTGGCATACATGTCAACTATTTTTTAACACGCTTGTATTTCCTAGCTTCACTTGTAACTATGTATGTAAGAAAATCTTAGAATCTGAAATTGACCAACTTCCCGGTATTAGATTAGGATGAAATTTTGCACACGCTCTGAGATCTGATGAGAATAGATGACTAGTGTGTTTCTTAGTTACCCCTTGGTTAGACTGGTGTCAGACTTACTGGCTTCTGACCACCCGTAACGACTGCCAAGGATGTTCAATGACAGCCGGGACCTACAGTTTAACGTGCCATCCGAAACACAGCCAATGGTGTCTAAGATATACTTAGAAAGTACATACAAACTTAGAAAAGTTGCATTGGTACTTGCCTGACCTGGGATCGAACCCGCGCCCTCATACTTGAGAGGTTGGTCCTTTACCCACTAGGCCACCACGACTTTCCTACTACCACTACTTGGTTTAGACTTCTATAAATAACCAACAATGTATCAATTTATTCAATCTCTCCAGCACAGCTTAGGCAGAATCCATGCGCACTCTCGTACCCTCTGCTACATACCTACTCTTTGTCCCTCCAAGGCGTGACGCTGACGACACATGTGTCCTATCATTGCTTACAACTGCCCACCACCTGTTGCTTACTATGTTATACTTAAATGTTTATATTGTGAACATTTACTGTTTTTGTAAAGTTCGGTTTGTCAATTGTTTTTGGATAATGTGAGCTTTCGTTTTTAATATGAGTGATGGTGGTGTGGGTCTTTTATTTTAGATTCCGACGTCTTATTTATTTGTGTTTGAACTACATGACACTGTTATGTGCTCGAATTTAAGAAGTTTGACAATGAGAGAAGAGAAAATACGATAAAAAACGGCATATGTGTACATTAGTTTTTTCTTAGGTACAGGCTGAGCCTGTCGAAGCACGGTATATTTTTAGTCATGGAAGAAAAACTTTTATCTGGGGTTGGCCCGTTTTTTTTTCCACTATGACTATCTCACGAGTAATACTATTTCGAGTCTTCGTATCGTCTATGACCCATTGTTTCATTCTCTTTATATATGTTTTACTAACAAGAATGTATGACTGTCAAAAACTAGCCTGCGCTCCTTATGTAACTAACAGAAAAGAAATCACCATCGTACATAGCCAGCAAAAGTTCAACATTTTCACATACCTAAGCACCTATTACACCCCACCCTTTCCCCCACATACCGGGTGGGGACCCGGGTATTTGTGAGGCAAATTTTTAGTGTGACGCGCGGAAATCCGTCGCGAAGCTAACTATTCTCCGGAGCCGGATAACCGGTGTAAATCTTACATTAGACGGTATAGCCCAAGGAGGGAATGGAATTTTGATTGCTCATGGCAATTTTGAAGAAATTAAGTGCTGAACTTATATTACAAATTATTTAATATTGTAGGACCTGATTCTATTCCTGATTTCGATTGATATCGGCTTGTGGCTTGAAGCGCAAGTTAAACTGTGTGTTCTGCGATTTGTACCTATCTCTCTCACAGCCTCTATACTTTTCCATAAATATAATATGATGTCAATGTTTAATCGTTTTTAAAAATGACTGAAACAATTAGATATAACTAAGTTTTCAGGACATTATGTAAATAAGTACCAACCCATGAGTTTTTTCAAATAAAGCTCATACTAAAAGTATTACGCAAACTTTTGTAGAGATTAAAGTAAAGATATCGACTTTCATAGCTTAAGTTAAAGTTGTAAAACACGAGATATCGTGTTTACTTGACAAGTTATTGTTGGCAGTTTCAGTTTTTGTTAAGTAAGTATCTTTTATTACGACTGTCTTTTTCGTTCATCTTTAAGTCTTCTACTGTAACGCTGAAAAAAGAGTTTAGAATTTTGTTATCAGCACACGTATATACTGTTATTTTTTTAAACATTCCCTTAATTTGCTAAGTCGATGTAGTATATGATGTGCCCTCCATAGATAGGTACGTTCATGGAAATGTTAATTTATAATATATTTGGAAAATCTAGGTGTAATTTGTTATTTTAATAAATACAGGCAGGGACTATTGGTATGTATTTTTTATGGTTACAGGGATGTATTTTTTTTCGCAATAAAATCACAGAAATGCTACCTAAGACTAAACACAGAACAGTAGCGCCTGTAGGTATACAACACGCGACAGGAAGGCGACAATAATTCGCGGGTGTTTTCGCGAATTCTTACCGCGCCGGTACACCGCGTTTCCGTTACATACCGCGGCGCGTTTATCTACTGCCGTATCTGATTTTGTTTGTTCTTTGGTTTTAATGTGGTGCTGGTTGGGTATTTGGGTTGAGTGGATTTTAGTGGTATGTTTAGAAATTATGGGTTTCATAGTAAATATTAGCTATGTAATGAGGAGACTTTTTCTATTACATACTTATTGAAAAATGAGTATCTACACATTTGATTTTTCTAACTTCTTTTACTTTCACTTTAAATGTACACGCTAATATTATAGTCACTCCTCATAAAACACGGTTACTCACCTGCATCAGATTAGACTGAAAGCCGACTCCAACATAGTTGAAAAGGCTAGGCAGATGATGAAATTAACTACGTACCTACTCATTTACGCCCAATATAGACTAATAAGTAGAAATAGGTATTCAAATAACATCAAATGAGAACTAGCGCTTAAAACATTTTCAGTAATAAAGATATGACAAAAGAAACATAAATTACGACCTTCAAAAGCGCACAGCAGAAAATAAAAACAAAAATCATCATCATTAATCAAATCCAAAAAAAAAACAAATTCGGTAACTATTCGCAAATCCTTCACTTCACGATACGTGACCAGACAATATGCAACTACGAAACATCTGTCTGACCTTCTGACCTCGCCAAACAATAGCACCGTGAGAAGGGGTCAGTCGTTGGTCAGAACCGGAATTGACCCTTTGAATTCAAACAGGATTTTTGCAAAATCGGTGGTGTGGCCGTTGAAAGAGTTGCTTGGTATGCATTTGCCGACTTTGCGAAAGGAGAGATTATTATTTCAAACTTTGACTTTGACTATTTCTAAAGGAAATATATTATGAGTGTAGTAATTTTCAGGATTCACTGTGAACAAATCCAAACTTCAATTTACTTCTTTACAGTATTAATGTAAGATATTTATTATCAAGGTGGACAGGCGATCCATAAAAGTTGCCGGAAGACGCTGGATGCAGGTCGCCTCCAACAGGTATCTGTGGAGATCTAAGGGGGAGGCCTATGTTCAGCAGTGGACGTCCTATGCCTGAGATGATGATGATGATGATGATTTATTATCTTGATTGGCAGAAGACACGTATACAATTAAATCGATCATTTTAATACGTGCCCGCGGTGGTCACTTTACAACTAAAGTGAAAATATTCCACACACCTTATCATTCGTAGATTTCCAAATTAATAAAACCCAACGACAAACTACGAAACATCTGCCAAAGTTTTTTATATCAAAGGACAATAGAGTCGTGAGAAGGGGTCACTATTTGGTTGCAACCGGAATTGACCACTGCTTTATAGTTGTTGCTAATAATAATGTAACTAGACACCGTTGTAACTGACTGACCATTGATGTGAGAAAAAAAGAAGGAAATCTTTTTTTTTTCAATGAAGTATATTACAGTACAGACTGTTGACTAGCTTCTGCCGGCCGTTCCACCCGCGCCCTGTTTACTACTCAGCGGATCTACTAGATAACAAAAAGTTAGCATTTCCCAATAACTGGACTATATATTGAATGATTTTTTCAAATGGGGCCAGTTGTCCCTGAGATTAGGGCGTTCAAGAAAACAAATTCCTCAGTTTCATAATTTTTGTACAGATTTCTGAAGATCCGGCAGACTCTGCCAACAATAATAATTTGCGTATCTATTCAAATTTTGGCAAAAATGTATCCAAATCCTTTACCATTTTATAGTACGTGACCGGACAATATGCAAGTACGAAACATCTGCCTGACCTTTCACCTAGTAGGACAATAGCTCCGTAAGGAGGGGTCAGTCGCTGGTCAAAACCGGATCTAACCGGTAAGTTCCGCTTCAAACCGGTTCCAACTGCCGGTTGCATATTTTTAGGGACACTTTGGGACAGTATGGTTTAGTGCAGTATGGTTCAAGTTGCTATTTTCTTTTGAATGGGATTCATTACTATAGATGGTATGATAAATATAGTAATTTTATGGTTGGTAATTTGATTGATGTTTTCCATGATTTAAGGCTAAAAGGTAGGTGTGTATCGAATAGGAATTTAAGTAGTTTTTTTTAAGTAGGCATTTAAGTAGTATTAAATAACAATCACTAAAAAAAGAAGATGAACAAAAACAAAAACGCTTGCAACAAGTGGAACTAAACAAAATGCTCCTGTTGCCTAATAAAAAGGACTTTCTCTTTTACCGTCCAAAAATGTTAACCCTACCAACTGTCCAGCCACTATTCAATAGAAACTATTGATTATCAACAATATAAAAAAAAAAAACTTTTAACAATGCCCCGGACATATGGACAACGGTCGAAAAGACCGAACATAACTATATTTTTTGTGACCAACACGTTTTACCAAAATAAACACGAAACGAGTGACCATATGCCGCGGAAGGGTTAAAAAACATCTTTAGTCACGCCTTATCTATTGATTTGTTATTGAAGGGTTAAGTTTATTGGTAGAAAAAATTGTGAATTGGTCGTTGAGTCTTGTGGAGCGGATGCTAAAGTGAAATTGATCAATCAGGTATCGATTTTGTTAATCGATAGGGTATTTTTAACTGTAGAAAGGAACTTATTAGGCATGATTTTTTCGATGAAGGGTTAATACTTGTTCATTCGTATAACAATGATGGAATTTAGAAATCAGTTATTGATGTTGAAAAAAAATTTGTGGAATGTGAAAAATGTGATATTATGATGATGATAAAGACACATTCGTAGAAGACTAGAAAAACAGTTAGCTAATTGAAAGTAACACACAAAACTCTCATAGTTAAATTGATAAAAAATCTTATTAGTACCTACAATCCCTAAATAAATCTAGCTTTACAATAAATAAGACAATCATATCTACAGAAGAATCAAAAATCGCAGTATATACCTTTTATTCAACCTTCAAGTTTATCCAATACTCTGCCATTTACGTGTATTTTATCCATGGCCGCCATCAATAAAGTGCGCTGTAAAAATAAAGAAGAAACTTCAGTATCGCATCGGTAAATAAAATCGCTATCTAACGGGACTATCGATGAAAAACCGCCATCTTTCGGTTTGATTGAAATTTTATAGAGCATTCGCGTGATGGCCGCCGTGCCGTGTCGCGAAATTGTGCAGGGAGGGACTGATAAAAATTGAGCGAATAAGTTTTTTCGTAAATCACAAGTGTCTTCTAATATGTTGGTTGGGGAGGTTTAAGGTGGGTACATTGGGTACATACAATAAATGATGTCGTATTTTCGTCATCTCAGCCATAGAACGCGTCCACTTCCAAAAATCCACCTCATCTTGGATCGGTTGAAAGTACTTTACATTCAGCGTCCTTTTGGGTATTAAATAGTGTAATCATAATGCATTAACAAACATGACGTTAAACCTATATTTAGTACAAACATAATTTGCAATTTCAGAATTACTAGAGACAGAGATAAAAGAAGGATCAATAGTTACTTTAACCACCTACGGACTAACTTGAAACAAATAATCTTAGCCAAAATTATCGCTATATCATAGCTTACCACCAAATCCGGTCCTGCACCCGTTTGAAAATACGCAAGGGCATAAGTAACGGCAATGTAGAGCGTTTCATATAAATTGTGTATAATGCACGACAATGACTGGTGGTAGGCACAACTGCGCAGTTCTGACACGAGCCATTTTTATAAATAGAATATTATAGGCAATAAACTATCAACTATCATCTGCTTTACGTCTTATTGTAAATCTACATGAAAAATGTTTCCTATCAGGTGATCAAGTTTTCTATGAGTTGTCACTGGTCTAAGGTCTAAACTAACTAATATTGTAAATTATGAAAAATGACCTCTGTCTGTGTGTCTATTTTGCTTTTACGTCAAAACAACTGTATTTTATGATATTCTGCAGATCAGAGTTATGTATGCAAAACTCTTATGTATTCTACTTATAAGTCCGGAGCTGCATAGATAAAAATCATAAAAAATATATTTTCCAACTCCGCATCATTGAAACAACACAAAAATTTTAGATTTTATCGCAATGCCATATTTTATCTAAATTAATACCTCCTATACTTGACTAATTCAAAATTTTTATGCAAAGCAAAAAAATTATGACTTCCGAAATACCAAAACTAAAATTCCCTAATAATATGCAAATAGAATACTTTTGTCACTAAAACCGGTACAGTAGCAGCTGTCCAACACTTTTGGAACTTAAACCTTTAAGGAAGGGTCAACCAAACCAGATTTTTACCTTTACAAAATAGACAATGGGTCTAGAATTGACCCTTGGGGGACACCGGTCAGTTTTGCATTTTGTTGCCAAACCGGTTAGGTGACTAAAGGGTTATTTTTCATATTGTTATTAGTTAACTTTAATCATGTCCAGTGAAGATATGGTCAGTTTAATTTTGGTGTTGAAGTGCGATGGTTAGCAAAGTCTACTCAATAAAAAGTTTCAGTTAAATTTTTAGCTATGTAAAGTCAAGTGATCGTGATTTTTGTTTAGTGATGTGGTGGTAAAGGTTTTGAGTTATCGGTAAATCGATAATTTCATAAAGACTTTGGGTGTTCAAAATTATCTTGTTTCGATGTTTTAATCGACGTGAAAACATTATGTGAACTGTTTTAACTTTAAGTTTTAATAATTTCGATTAAAAAAAACTGTAGTTTATATAATCAAAAATGTAAACAACCATTCGCACATGATTAATTATTTTCAAGAAACAATGTAAAACACAAATTAAAATTCCAAAGAAAATAGAACCCAAAAATAATCCTTTCTCAAGAAACGAATAAAAACTCCATTATTTTTAACTAAGCTTGTACAACGGGTCCAAAACACTCTTTTCCCACGCATTGAAAGGTTAAAAACGTCGTTTGGTTAACAAAAAACGGGTTTTTCCTCCATCATGAAAAAGTCCCATAATTATCGCCTCCCCGTTTTGCTCGGCAAATAGAATTAGGCGTGAATTAAATTAGCCCGGAATTAACAAGGATAATACCCGGTTCTCTTCACGTTTTTTTCCTTATTTTTACGCCTTTTAAACGTTTTTTTGTGACACCGTCCCTCTTTGGGAGTGACGCGGGACATTCGGCCAATTTCGAAAAACAAATGCTTTTGTGTTTTTTTTCTTTTTTTCATTTAACTTCTTTTATTTATTTGATGAAAATGTGACGTTTGACGTTTTGCTGTTGTTACGTTTTTTAGAATTAGATCAACGGTAAAAAATGCTTTGCCATAATATTAACTTTAATAACTTTGATCTTTGATTGATTACTACTTTATAGCAAGTTTTATTATGTAAGTATTTTCGGAACAGTTTTTTTTTAATTTGACAAATATTTTCAAATGTTTTGATTTCAATCGTCCAATTTATATTTTTATATTATTATTTTTGTTATATTTTTTTCTCGATTATGTACCTATCGTTTGTACATATGTAACTAGTTATATCATTAGAGAGAAGGTTATTAACTTTTAAATTGCAATAAAACTTCTTCAAAGTAGTAATTATAAGGGTTATTCGTTTTAAACATTCTTGGGGGTAGAAAAACGTGGATGTAGAATTAGTAGAAGGAATCAAAAGTACGCTCAGACAAGAAAATATTACAGTGAATGTGACCAAGAATTGTTTTTTACTTTATATTTGTTTTCTTTCGAGGTATTTATACTTTTTTCTAAACACGAACTTTTTTAAAATTAATTATTTTTAAATATTAAAATTATAAAGGTAAAAATAAATTATATATCTAACTTATTTTGAAATTGGTCATAACTTTTAATTCAGGAGGAAAAGTATTTACTATTTCCAAAAATTCTAAATCCACGTTCACAGGGGTTTAAGAAAAGGGGTCTTTAAAATGTCAAAAGAAGGAACGAATTTCCCCAAGGGTGCTTTCCACCCCCTTAATTATATCTTTTAATGTGATGTCTGAGTGCATTTTTACACCCCCTGTACATAATGTACTGAGGGGGATAACTTAAGGGTATTTTTTAAGGGGTGGGCATCAGATTTTATTGATTTTCATAGACACAGGACTAGTTTTGAAAAACGTAACGCTGCTTTTTGAAAACTGTTAGTTTTTAGTTTGCTTTGCTTTTTTTAATCAGCCATTTTTGTAGTAAAAATTAGTAGATAACTACTTTTACAATGTTATGCGTGTTATTTGTATTTAAAGCTAAACCTATATTGGATAATGAGTGTCTTTCATTTTAAATAAGAATTAAAAATTTCTAAAAAAACTAGGCATAGCCTTACAGCCGTTCTCAATATTCTATTTCTTGCATTGCTTACTAGAGAATAGAAATTTGGCATTGACATTACTTTTATGGTACTAATGTCAAAATTCTATAACTAATAAGCAAAAACAATAGATAGAATATAATGAACTACCGTCAATCCATACATGAACTGTCTAATGCTCATTGATAGAATTTTGTACCTAATAATTCTAAAGATTCAATGATACATAGGAAAAACTCATTAGCCTATAATATAATCTCAGTAAGATAGATGAAAATCGAAAAATATTTTTGGCTTTATTATTTCTTGGTATATAAATAAAACTTAATTAGTATGTAAATGAGAAGACATCCGGATATCTCCTTGTTATGATCGCGATATTAACAGCAAAACTTAAATCAGGAATCTATCCTTTCTTTGCAAAACTATTAGATATAAATAAGAGTACAAAATTAGAGCCTTTTTATCAATTATTGATCCAAATAATTAATTTATTGTTTCAATTACCACTTCATGTTCAATGATTTTAACTTAATCACTACGAGTATAATATGTTTATCACTCTTTCAAATAAACTACTGAAAGGAATTTAATCAAACTTAGCAATAATGTAACGCATTCATCAGAAAAATATATAAATTACTTTTTATCCGGTTGTGGATAGTATTTTCTTAAGGATGTCCCAAAAGTCAAAGAGAAAAAGCCAAATAGAATATTTTTTTCGTTTTAAATTACAAAATATTCATCAAAAACGTCGACTAAAAAACAAAATGAAAGACAAACATCCACCCTCGCATCTTAGCAATTTAAAACAGGGGTTATTTTCATTTATTCCTTCTTCTTTTACCGAAACCACCCTTCGGAACACCCTTACTTACCAACCAGGATAATTTGACCTCCCTCGTCCCCCTATAGAATCAAATCTCCGAACAATTGAAGGGAAATGTTCTGTTTCCTAAAGGTCTTTCTTCACTGGGTTTGGACCCTTGCTGGGGAGTGACTGAGTTCCCTAAAAATATACTTACCCTTCTTAATTCGGAGGGTAGAATGATGGAAAAGTGTTTTATTATTACTTTTGTACCTACTGTGTTTTGTAAATTATTTTAAACGATCGCCTATCTGGAAAATTATGGGTATTGGTTAGAAAACATTAAATTTTATTGATTTTGAATCGCTTTTATTACAGGTAAATTTTGTTTTCCTGGTTCTTATTATATGTCAATATGTTATACCATAAATATTAAAAAAACAAGTAAATTTACATACAATAATTTGCAAATAAATAAATAATACTTTAATTAGGCAGAATTGAATTCGCAATTTCAGACAATATTGATCTTTGATCATAAAAGGCAGAAGATTGATGTTACATTTTGGATTTTTATAGTTACAAAATCTAGTTGATAATAGTAGTGTCCAATAGGCAATTCCTTATTTTTGGGAAAAACTTGTGATCATAGAAAAAAAATCTATCTTATTTTATAGCTTCTTTGAAACCGTATTTGGGAAAAACCATTTACCTGCTTATGTACCTATGCTGTTCTTATTTTGTGTTTACCTGAAGAGAGTTAATTTACTTAAAAAAAAAACATATTCTTCATTTGTTTTTTTGTCAATGACTCAAATTATTAATTTTATAGGGATTGACGTGTCGAATGATTTCTGAAAATGCATAATTTTTTAATTCATTAATGTTTAAATTTTTAACATTTCATGACTTCTGCAACGCCCGCGCCATGGCGATAAACATACTTATCTAATTTAAAATGTGTATTCTGCTAAAGCTAAACCTATATAACATCGAAAACATCAATTGTACATTTAATATTACTGACATTAGAAGAATCAAAATGGTTCCCGTAATCGGTTCTAAATTCAAAAATAAATTTCAAGCCAGCGATATCGATTCTAAATCCAAAACTGGCGGAGTTTGAAAATGGAAGCGCAAACTCGCCCACGGAATTCCAATGACGAATCGCAGAGGCTTTTTCTTGTTGCAAAACTGCCAACCTCATTTGCTATTTTGACAATTGTGTAAAATAAAAATAGTTCTTAGTGTTAAAGAAATACGGGTGATTATTGTTTGTTTTTTGGTTTTTGGCTGGCACTGTTTTGTCAGCAAGTTATCTCCCCACTGTCTCTCCCAAGGATTTATCGTCTTGCGGGGGGAAAGAGTGGGAAAAATAAGAAAGGGCTGTTTTTCCTGGGGTGGAGGAAGGGTAAGAGATTCAATTAAGGCGAACGTCGCCCGTGCAATTAATTATCCTTTCGAAATTATTGTTAGAGAAAAAATGGCGGATCTAAACTGGCGGGTTGGGTGCGACGTTTTGTAAAAAAAATGCTGAAAATTGTTCTATTTATTTTGTTAATGTATTTTTAAATTATAAATGTTTTTTCAAAATTATTAATGTTTACTATTCAAAATTTTATGTTTTTGGAGGAGATGGTGGAATCAAAATTTCGAATACATTTTGGCTTTACTTAATAATGGTTTTTATTTCACTCCAATTAAAATTTCCAAATTCAAAATTCGTACCTACCTTCCATAGTAAGGTAAAAATACTAACAACTAAGGTTAATTAGGTACCGCGTCACCACATATGAATATTTATTAATATTCTAATTAATTTATTCAGTTGACAGTATTACTTATCTATCTGTCCTCAGATTTTTTTTTAGTTTTGTAGTTTTTAGGCTAGAAAATGAATACTGTTATATTTCAGGTAATACTTAGTCATTTACAGAGTATTTAGGCAATGCAAATCTGCAAAATGTTAAGTCCAATAAAACTTCATGGTTTTTTTAAAAGACAATCTATAACATAATCGTTGAATACTCTTTCTGTTCTATATGTCTAGTAAACGAAACCACTACATGTTTCCTAAAACATACAAAAGAAAACTTAATCTAGAATGATGCGTAAATCGTGTACGAAGCCGTCTTTCAGGAATGTTTATAATGTCCTGACCTAAATTCAAAAGGACTTTAAAATCAAAACATACACGTCACACATTGACCCAGTAACGTATGTAAAGGTTAAAGACCTTCTACATAAACATTAAAGTAAAATAAACCTTAAAACAGCAGCATTAAAACTCCTTTTCCAACGTCTCAAACACATGTGTGAGGTTGTACTATTCACGTATCAATTAAAGTTTTGATTATTTCAAAGTTTGAGGAAACTTTCTTAGCTTTGATAAAATTTGAAACGAAATGGTTTTAATGTTATTGTTTTCTTTGCTAAAGTGTCCGTTATATAAATTATCCTCGAAATATAAAAAATGGTTGAATAGGTATCGTGTTTTATTATTTCTAAAATCGTCTGTAACAAAATGAGGTTGTAACAAAACTCCGTCTGAAGACGAAACTCAAAAGCTTCACAAACTGGCTGACAACAAAAAAATAAGAACAGTGACAAACAGCGTTCGAATTTCAAAAAGCAATTTAAAATGTAATCGAACACCGACGCGCCGTTAGATCTTATTCCCCCACCTTGGATCTATGAAAGGTATGGCATACTTTTATTCTTGAAGGGGCCGGCCGTCCACCCCATTTAAAAGAAGCCATCTTGGGATTGGGTACCGGGGGCAAACCCTCCCCACGGACTGGGGGCGGGGGAAGGGGGAGAACCACTTTTCTCAGCGAAGTGTTGTTTTAATTCTACCAAATATCTTTTCGTGAATACCTCACTGGTACAACTTCTGATATAATTTTCTTCGAGTAATATTTATACGTTTTAGGTGTAAACGCCTTGCGAATTTGTTCGTGTGAAACTCATTCTAATAATAGGAGGAGGTAATTACATTTGGGGTAATAATTTATAAAAGTTTTTTTGGGAATACTGTTTCCTTGAGTTCTGTAAGTAGGTAGTACCGTTATTTGTTGGTTTTATGTTTCATATTAGTAATAGCTGCACATAATAAGTAATGGGCTTAATCAAAATTCATATCTTACCTTCCTACTTACTTATGACTTTGAAAAATATATACCTACTTAAAAAAATCTTAGGTACCATGTTACCGAATACCTAGACAAAATTCCAAAATCCTAATTAAAAAAACAAACACCAAAAAAGCCCGCCATAAAAACCGTTAATTGCCGCCATTTTATACGAGCGAATTCCAAATTCGAATTCGACGCGCTTTGAAATTCTACGCCATAGTTGGGCAAAGGAATTCCACTTGCGTCCACTAACGTGGGACCGTCCAGGTAAATTTTAATTTCTATGCAAATTCGAGCTTTTCGTTCGGAGCTTAATCTATGAGCTTTGGCGATGTAAAGGTATCAAATCGCGTCGGGAAAACTTAATGAAAATACTGAACCAAGATGGCTAAGGATTGGCTATTGTTTTGTTTGACGTTTAATATTGTTTTTGTTCGTTAAATTGGTGAATTTTGTGTAGGAAATGTATTAGGAAAGAGATTTTAAAAATTATCCTTAAAGCTTGCCGGTTTACTTTCCTATCATACAATATTGTATACCGAAAATTACTTCATAGACTTCATCAAAATTGACTCAGTATAGTAATTATAGCGAAATAGGTGCTTTTTCAATCGAAGTAATTTCTTAATCATCATCATGCATTTTACTGTCCCACTGCAAGGCACAGGCGTCTTCTCATACAGAGAAGGAATGAGCATTTATCACCACTCTTGATCACAGCGGTTCGTCGATTTCAGACCTTTTAAGTACAAGTTTCCTCAAAGGTATTTTTGGTAATTGTGAATTTCGAAACAAGAAAGATAAAAACAAATACTATAGGTATGTAAGAGATTAGTTACAAAATTCCTGGTATAAAGGAAGGTATATAATAGCAAAATATCTTTAAAGTCGATTATAACTCCGCGGAATAATGGGAGAAAGAATCCAGTGCGGTTGCCTTAACCACGACCCTACTCAACGTTCTCGATTTGAAAAGAAGAGTTTGTACGATTTTATTTACATGAATATTTACGGAACTACAAATAATCACAAAACTAAAACAAAATAGCGTATTATTGTGTATCAAAATTGATTGCTTTAAGTTTTTGTTGTTGTGTTAACTTTCAGGAAAAAAATAGTTGCAAATTGGGCTACACCGGATTATATTATTTACTTCTATAACTAAAGATGCAGCATCTGTGATTATTTAGCTACATAAGCATTATAATTTTGGTCATAAAAATAAATATAGGTATACTTACGTGTTCTGTGAAATGATCATTCTAACTGTAGACGACTCATGCTGTACCTATGTACCTAATATTCAAGTTTCCATCAAAACGTTTTTACTCTATCTTCGCAAATAAATAGTAACGACTCCTATCTAGAACAATCTGCAGACAATTACAGTTTTTGCGCGCCGCTCCAAATTCAAATTCGAAAAACGTTAGTTGCCGAACGCTGCCGAAAACGCCCGAACGAGCTCGAAAAGCCAGCGAGATCACGTAGACCGATAACATTACCAAGTTTTCACATTACTGGAACTTTTATTACACTTATCTTGCAAGCGGGAGGCAGGTACTATCGTATGTACGCAAAAATGTACTTTACACAAATCCTATTCTTATATCTCTCTCTATATCTGAAGGCTTGAAGTTATTTTTCAGAGATTCGAAATTTGAATGGCTGGATAAAGAGTTTTTATGTGTGTTGGGAGTTTGGTACATCAGTAGTGACTTAAGTTACTTATGTTTTATTAGAGTAATGTGTTCGTTGATATATTTATATAGTAAAATTATTATCAGGTAATGGATACAATGTGTCTCTCCTCTGAAAACATGATGAGCAGCTTTGTATGGTTAAAAATGTAGAAATGTTGCATATTAGTAGGATAGCTAAGTAATCGCCCCTGCATCTGCATTTTGAATTTTAAATTTTGTTCTCGAACGTTATGGCCAAAAAGTTTTAGTTTCAAAAATATTTAAAGAGTCTTTGAAATATTGGTATAAGCGTCCAATAAGCGATGGTTTCGAAAATCTAACCAGATATTTAATTCTAGTTGGAATGTGAATATTAATTATGTTTCTCACAAGACCGTGTGATTCTAACAGATCACCTGCTGTCTTGGATATAAATTGATTTTTACACCCTGAAAGCCGTTTCTAATTTTGCAGGAAATCATCGCGGAGAAAACTTTCTTGAAAATTCTGTCATTTTCGTCCAGTATTATTATCATAATAAATAAAGCCTCCTTGGTATAAAGAACGGACCTTATCCAAAACTGTAGAAGAAATAACACTATATACTGACAAATTTTTGGTGCAGTTTACAGTTCCTGTCAAACAACGGTATTTTCTGTCATTTTCCCTTGAAAACTGACAGATGTCACATACAGAGTACCTATCCATGTCCATGATTTGACTTAAACTTTCATACAGACACAGGTTTTATTTTCCTAGTTTTTTAACAGTCTCCAATGTTTTAATGACTATTCCTAATTAGGTAGAAACCCATAAATATTCAGCAATCTCAACAAATGACCCCAGCCAAGAGTATGGAAACGGAGTTTACGACAATGCCTATAAGAAAACGGGCGTTGTGTTATAAAATTTGCATTCGGCTGGCGGGTGATGCAGGGAGGTTGGGAAGTGTGGAGACGGCTTTTGTGAAATTAAATTGTATATTTTTATATGAGACTAATAAGTCTCAAGATTTTAAAGTTTTATAACATCATGCCTGTTTTCTTTGAGGAGGTAGTAAGAGGTGTATTTTTTTTACATCGTAATCTTTATCCCTGTTTGTGTTTCAGCTAATAAAAATACAATAAGAACAAGTTGGTATTGTCACATGCTAAGAAAATGTGTATAAAATTTTACTTTTACGTGAACTTTCTTCTTGCGCAGTCTGCTAAAGTGTTATTTTTGATTTAACATCAAAGAAAAATACCTGGCGTTAAGTAATACGTCTTTAAATGTGCTCAAATGCTTTTTGATATCCAATACAGTTGTAAGTGATTAAACATTCTTATAATTTCTACAACTTATTGGAATTTTAAATCTCGTCCTGATGGAATCATGTTCTTTATTAACAAAAATAAGTTCTAGTTGGAAAATAACTATAAATAATTAAAATAAAGAGAAAGTTTTTTATCCTATTTGCTATGAATACCAGTTATGTATCGGGCTGGTATTTGTAGCAAATATGTAATTATTTCTGCTACATATTTATCTAATTCAACCATAGTTTTTGACCCCATAAATAGATTTATATTATGACTACAAAATAGTGTCGGATCATCTGAGGATGTCCCACTGCATTCAAAGCCACCCTTTTTCTTCTGGAGTCCTTTATGTACCAAGATCGATAATAATTCTTTACTAATAATAATCCCGCAGTGTCGGCAGATTCTATTTATACCTACATAAGTCTTGCACTTCAACACTAAAATTCTAATAGTAATTAACAAAAAGCCGTCGCCATCCTACCGACCACCCAGGGGGAGATTGTCCAACCTCCCCCTACTTAGGGGGGAGAGTCTAACAGGAAAAAGGAGGGTTGGAAAATTTCCATTTTCTTACGTATTTCGCCGTCTCTGCACCAGTTTTTGATTAACGGACGCTAGGGGCGAAATTTCATTATATATTCATCCCCTTGAAGCTTATTTACTCCCCCTTTTCCCCCCTTTTATTGTGCGGTTAATAATGTTATTATAAAAGTTTTTGGCGGTACGGCTATGTCTTGGGTACCGTGTTTTCTGTCCATGACTTTTAAATTGCAATGATGGTAAAATTGTATTTTTTTGGAGGGATTTTGTGGTGCTGCATTATGGAAGCTGTGTGTATATAGAATCTTCTAAAATACTTTAAATATTGTGTAAATTGTGTCCTGATATACTATTTTTCCTTGTCCTGGAGAAGAGATTTAAAAGGTCCCAGTTGACTTTATAGTAATTCCACAGACGTTTTGGTTCATCAGAAGAAAAAAACGAGGTTATTAGGGAGTTTGTACTGGTATTTTAAATTGTATAAAATAATGCTTTTCTTGAACTGTAACGGAAAATCTGAATGGGAATGGATTAACTTTAAGTACAAAATGGGAAAGTGATTTAAGTAAACAAAATTAATCCTTTTAAGTAATAGGTACATATTGTCTGTGAGAAAACCAATATCCAATACTTAAGTTACTTCAGTTAAAATTTAACCGGAATTTCAGCGATGTTAAGTTGACAAAGCCAAAGGTCAAGTTATTATTTAAACTTGAAGCAAAGTTGGTCATTTTAACTGAAATATAAGATTACAGCAATATTGCTTACTTCTATGCTTCTAGGACTTCAGATTAATGATGTCTTGAAAAATACTGTAAAAGTTAAAAAATAACTGAAAATGTGTGATGGGCACTTTAGGTTTGCAAATTGCATATCTTTTAGATCGGGAATTAAAAGTCATTTAAACGAATAGTCAAACAAATATGTACATAGAGGTACATTATGAAGGCGCATATTGAATTAAACACACACAAAACACATCATTTAATTTATGTGGCGCGGTGCAACTAGGTAACATTAAGTTATGTAACAATAACGTTTAATTGTCATATTATTTATTTTGGGTTTATGAATAAAATAAATATTCTTAAGGACGATTGAAATAGGTAATAACCAAAATCTAGCAGTACTAACCTATGTGCATAAGAACATGGCTATAGTTTTCATTTTTCCTAACAGCACAGATTACTTGGTGGTTCTATATTTATATAAAAGTTAATAACCCACTTACCTTACGCATTTTATTACATAAAACATGTTTCCTCTTTATTATAGTAGTTTAGATGTATCCATCATTTATCATTTAATTCAGTTTTTTTTAACACGATTATATAGTATTTCGAAAATTGTTTTGGCTTGTCGAACTCATATACTGATAAGAAATAAAGATCTACAGCACAGTATGGTGAAAATATTTCGATAATCATCATCTGCCTAGCCTTTTCCTTATGTTTCGATTATTTTGTCAGTCTTCAGTAGATGAAAGGAAAAACAGAGGTCGGAGAAAATTCTACTGATGATTTTTAGTTTAAAAAAATGCCAATGACAGCATCCTGTAGTTTACCTGATTTAGAAATCGAAGCCGGACATCACCGGTATATATGTAACAATATATTGTATAACATATGTATGCTAGTTTTAAGGTATTTATCTATGGGCCTTTGATGCCTGACAATAAAGATGATTTGATTTGATATACCGGTACCGGTAGGAACCGGTCTTCTAAAAAAAACATGCAAGAAATGAGTTGAGAAACCACAGTGCCACCACAAGTCAAAATTGTCGATTGGCTTCCAGTTTCCAGAAGGGTCTGAGTACCAGAGTTTTACATAGAGGGATTGCCTACTTATTTTGATCAAGCCATTACCCGGGTAACCCGGTATAAAATTAAAATCACGAAATTGATTTCACCAAGCCATAAATCTGATAACTCCTGATTTTTACATCATGATCTAAGAATCACAATCCTGAAAATAAAAAATAAGCTATGGAAACAACTTTAAAAATGAAACAACTTTGGAAATAATACTAAAATGATTACAGCGACTTTTCATAACCACCCAGAAAGATTACTTATAATGGTGTAAAAAATCGGAACATTATTTATTGACATTCTATTGACCTTCGAACTTTTTTTTATAACTATATATTTTTTTTATTTTTTTTTTAGTTTTAATATCGCGGCACTTTTACACACGGTCGGTTAGCCCATTGGTAAGTTATTCATTAGCTTGTGTTATAGGTGTTAACACAACTGATAAACTACATATAGTTTACATATTACCACACCCAGACCACAGCTAACAAGCATGCTCATCTCATAAAAACATTGACCGTACCAGGAATTGAACCCGGGACCAACAGTTCGACAGTCCGTCATGGTGACCATTGTGCCAACGAGGTCGTCGTATGTATAAACTCCCACAAAATTATATTTAGATTCTTTCAGCCAAATAACACACATGGACGTGGCCAAAGGTAGTAAGTAACGAAAATACATGAAAACTGTAATCTTGATACTGTAAACAACAAAAACAGTTGGACAATAAAAAACAAGTTAGCAGGATTATGTGTGTAAAATTTTCAAGACACAATTTTTCAGAATTACTCTGACTTGCACTGAAAACCGGTCAGAGTTTTTAACACACTTTTATTAAGTTGACCCGTATGTTACTATGTCATGAAAATTGGTAGCTGTATGTAATTCTGATAACATAAAATGGTACCGTCAAACTGAGCTGATGATGGAGCAGGAAGATATGAACTGGAACTTCATGATGGAACATCGTATCATAGCCGTGTTTGGACTTGTCTGGTAACGATTTTTATCTGTATTCATGAAAGCGTGTTTTTAGTGTGTTTACACTTTTAATTTACTTAGGTATTTTATTTGGCATTTTTCTGTCAACTATTTGATTGGAGGTCTGTAGCATGTGCCTAGCATGTGTCATGATATGACGTAATTTATTTGGTAAGGAATATAATTACATTGTAATTTGGTATGAAAGCAAATCGTAAAATAAATTATTCTTAAATTGTACTTGAACGCCATTTCTCAAATAGTATGAAACTCGTACAGGATCTGAAAGGTTACTTTTGTCCAATTTTCTATGGAAAGAACATACGATCCTCCTCATTTAACAATAATAATGATTTACCTGCTTGAACTTTTTATATTATCTAACAGTGTAAATTAACATAGTATTTTTTCTTTCAGGTTTTACAGTGCAGTACAGAAAGATGCTGGACATTGTGATGATGATGTATTTTTAAAATAATTTTGACTTGGTCATATAATATGAAACACACCAAAATCCAAACCAGCTTGGGCTTGTTCAAAAAGAACAGAAAAAAACTATCCGCTTAAGCGCAAGATGTTGTTTAGTTCCAAAAATGCACGCGTGGCGCTAGTTATAGCGTTACATAAAATATTTAACATATTGTCGTAATTAGTTTGTAAACTTATGGCAATAATTAAGATTGTTTGAGAGCATTTTTTTGAAATTCAAACCTTGTACTGTCTAAGTTTGCCATAATATTATATTTCCAGACAATTAATGTAGCTATTCGATACTAGGTGGCGCTGCTGCTCTGTTATAGTTTGAATAACTTAACCCGTAATGTAAATGAAACTGCAACCAAATTTTTAAACTTTATTTGAATCAAATAAACGTAATAACAAATTGTCTGGTTTCGGATTCTGAATATAAGCTAAAATAATTTATTTTAGGCGATTATCACACTGCCCCGCATGATGCAGCGTGGTGCGTGGATGCGTTTTTTTCCGTTGTATGGAAATATCTCCGTTTGTATGGAAAACACGCATAGTCCAACACACTGAAAACGCATCCACGCGCGTTCATGCGGATCACGCACATACATGCGGAAAAACACGCACCCCCGCGCGTAGGTGCGGGGCGAAACGCAAGGTATGGCACACTGATCCCGCAGTGACGCGCGTGATTTTGAATGGGCGTGACGTGTATATTTGAAAATGGAAGCCGCCGTGCGTGAATCTACCAAACGCACCTACGCGCGTGAGTGCGCGAAAAAACCGCACGATGATGCAGATCTGCACTCCCGCAGGAACGCGCGTAGGTGCGTCGACACGCAAGATGCAGCGTGATGCGGGGCAGTGTGAAGATCACCTTAAAAATACTATAGGATAACACTTCCAATATTATGCCATAGATGGCATTACTAGCAGGTTAATAGTTTACTGCTTTCATAACTAGATGGCAGCACATATAAAAAGCAAATACCGGTAAAAAAACATTATTATAAATAGTACAGTTTAAAATATAAGAAAAAAAAACTGTAACATTGAGAAAGAAAATTGAAAATGATGTCATTTATCATTGAGATTAACTCTGTACACACAAAAGTGTCACTAGGTAGATACTATTGCCACGTTAGATATTTACAACAGCAGATAAGGAAAGTTAAAAAAAACGAGCAAAGACTTGAGTAATTTATTAGTACATTTAACTTTACATTTTTATTTCGTGTACTTGTATTTATAATAAAATATTCAACTCACGGAACTCAAAAAGGAAAACAAATTTTCCTCTTAACAGCTACAAGGTATCAATTATTCTGAACACCGAAAGGAAAATAGCAAAAAATCAAAAATGAGAAAACGAATAGTTAATTTCATGGCGAATTAACTTTCGTGATCGCACAAATATTACTTTTGCAATGATTTTGAGAATCAAATAACAGTCCGTGGTATAGACGAAGCACCGTGATGAAGATCACAAAATAAAATCAAATAATAATGTGCAATATTTTTTTAATTGGGATTGTCTTTTTACATTGTTTACTACCGGCCCAACTTGACAGTACGTGTATACAAAGTTTTATGTAATTTCTGATAGTTCATGTGACGATAATAAGTTAGAAGATGACACCTTTCGTAGCTTACGTTCTTGGAATGGAAATTCTTGGATTGGGTGGGGTTTGGCATTTTAATTTTCTTTTAGTGGATCCAGATTTAAATCTCGAAGAAACAAAGCATTTTGATTCGACTGTTTTGTTTTTTTCTTTTTAAATTTACGATTATTACAGGTACTTGGTGATCGTCCACTTTATCATCATTTATAGTATTATCAATATCTTTCAGATCCTCTTTACCATAATTTTGCATTTTCTCGACTCTTCTAGCTTAATTTATAGATTATGGTTTCTATTTATTTATTCTTTCATTTGACATATTTTATTTCCAGCGCCAATTTTAGTCAGGCTCAGCGACAGTAAGGCATACATAATATTTTTGTGTTATTTGTCTCTAATATTGTAACCATATTTATGTTCTAGCTAACTCCAAATATGTTTTTCACCTAACTATATTTTAATATGACGTCTTGGACATTAACAAAAAAAGAGTGTTTGAATCACAAATGATTTGAGCACGTTGACATGTGAACTTTGTGTATTAAAATTGTAATCTTTTGTATGTTCCTTATCCAATATTTTAACATATGAATAATTGCTACTAAATCAAATTCCAGAGTATGACGTTCTATTAATACCAGTACAGAAAATTCCGATCAAAACGAAAAATGTGATCTACGCACCAATGAGACAGAGGTCTTCAAAAAGATTCAAAAAGGATGACTTTGATAGACTTGACATTGAGTCTTATGAGGAGGCGACAGAAATGCCAGATGTAGACAGCTTTGATTATGGTAAAGACCGAGATGGAGAGAGGACTGAGGAATCTCATGATTTTGAATCTAATTATGGAGATGATAAAATTGTTGGTGGTGTAGAAGTTGATATAAATCTGTATCCTTACCACGTGTCTTATGGTACTAACTGTGGTGGAGCTATCGTTGATAAGAGATGGGTTGTAACAGCTGGACATTGTGGGTAAGATAGCTTGATGTATTTTAACACGTGTCCTAAGTTCTTTAACATTACACTTTTATTTCATTGCCCAAATTTTGTGGCAATGATTGATAAGACCTTTTCACAGTAATTGTAAATCTATCAACAACAATTGCTCGAAATGATCATGATTTCTTCTTCTTAGAAGCTATAGAGTTCGTGAGGAAATAGGGAATATGACAAAGACTTAATATACAAGCAGTGTTAATTTTGTGTGTGTGTACAACCTTGCCAACTTTTCCACAGGAAAAAGCCGTATATAAGAGCGGGCTCAAAATACATAAATCAAGGAAAGAAGATATCTGTCAAAAGAGGCTATGTACATCCAATGTGGTCTTCTAAAAAGAAAGACCATCCATTTGATTACGATTTCCAATTATTAGAATTGAGTGAACCCTTGAAATTTGACGAAAATATCCAGCCAATCAAAATAGCTCATATTGAAGACATGGTTATTGGTAAAGTTGTTACAGTCACTGGTTGGGGTAATACTGAAGAAAATGTAAGTTGATGTCATAATAAGGATCATCATTTGATTTTTAAGACAATCCAGTAAAAAATAAATATTTATTTCGTACCTAGTCTTATGAACATGCTTCGACTTTTAGCGCTAAATTCAGATATATAAAAATGGTTAAGTGGCAATTAGGAAGTAGTTTGGTTATGACACGTGATCTTGTTATTCGTGCAATTATTTGAGCAATGTATATGTTTGCATTGGCATAGCAAAATTTTTGTTCAAGTGGGTATAAATCTTGAAATCCGTATTAGGCAAACTGACTGAGTACTCTAAGACATTTTTAACCAATTTGGAACCATAACACAAACGTGACAGTCTATAATAATGTATAAACTGTGTAATATTAGATTGAACGCATATGCATAGCTTTTAAATACGTATAGCCGTGTTTAGTTGAAACCAAGCGGTAAATTAAAATCCCATTGGTTCCGCCCATCTACACGTTTCTATTAACTAGTCGAATGTAACAAATTGAAAACAATCATTTATAACCAGACGCAGTTGTAGCTTAGGCTTCGCTTGCTTTAGCCGTTCGCCGCTTAGGCAAAATAACTATACTCAAGTTCATTCTAAGTTTAATTACTAATCTAGCATTCAGAAACATGAAAACTAAAAATTACCAATCACAATTTCATATAAAAGAGTGGACCTAAAATTGGTCCTTGGGGAACACTTGTTTTTATGAAAAGAAAGTCAGGCAAGATTTCACCTATTAAGTAAATGGTTGACAGATTTAATGCATGCTATATTGTACTTTATTTTCTGTTGGTCAGGGTCCATATTCCAATGTACTTCGAGCCGTAAGAGTACCAATTATATCCAAGGAGCACTGCCAAAATGTACCGTTCCCGTACTTTAGAGGAACTCTGACAGCTAGAATGTTCTGTGCTGGATATGCTGAAGGGAAAAAAGATGCTTGCCAGGTAAAATAACATTTTTAACAATTCTGATAATTTAGAGTAAAGTCGACAAATAAGTTAAGCCAAAAATAACAGATCCAGCATCCATAGTTAAATTAATGAAGAAGTAAGTGAACGTGGATGGATTAGTACTGTAGAAAAATCAATAAACTTTACAGCACAGAATTTTTGACCTTGAATATGTTCAAGGAGCTGACAGATAAAGGTAATATAAAACATATACCTCTATAGATACTAAGATTCCACATAGAATAAAATAAGCAGAAGAGGAAATTGACAATGTATTAACAAAACAAACAGCTAATAAATATTTTCAATTCCAGGGTGATTCCGGTGGACCTGCAGTGGCTTACGATCGTCTCCTAGGAATGGTTTCCTTCGGCTACGGTTGTGCAACTCCTGGATCCTATGGTGTCTACAGTAAAATTGCCAAAGTCAGGAGTTGGGTGGAACAGACAACTGGAATTAAATTTGACTAAACGATTTTGTACAGACTCGAAATATAATATTTTGGAACGTTGTGAATTTTATTTCTGTATCTTATGTTTATTGTTGTAATAAAAATGTCAAATAGTTTTACTCTTAGTCGTATTTGTCCTCTTCACTTTTGAAAATGTTATAACGTCACTACATATTTTTTTCATTTCAAATTATCCTGTTCTACTTCGTTTATTCATGAATATAACCTCTACTATTGTAACTTGAAAATTATTATCAAAACTTTAATTGTGTCTATCTTAGTCTTAGAATTGTATATCCCAAATTCATATGGCAAAATTAATGAAATTGTTATTAAAAACTATGTTTGAGAAATGTTCGTTTTATTTATGATAAGAAAAAGCCAAAAATCTATTTCCAAATTATTTTTAAAATATTGTGTTTTTAATGACCACATTTTATCTCATCGATCAACTGAAGATATCATTAGTTTTTCTGTATTCTAAAGCTGTTGATGTCCTATATCAAAAATGGGCCTTGAATCCCGAAACCGCGATAGTCACTGCTTTATTTGCCAAAATGTAGATGTCACAGAGGAAGGATAGATATGGCGCCTTCATATAGGTCCAATAATGTAAGGCAGGCGAGTTCAGTTACTAGAACTAACGAGGCGTTAGGGTTCCTTGTTGAATCAAGACCTGTCAAAAATCCGTCAAAAATTGCTATTGATTGATACCTTTGGTAGTCGTTACGGATAGTCAAAAGCCCCTAAGTCTGGCCAGGGGTATCGGGTTGTCCGGATGAGTTAAGGAGGTAAAGTATGTAGACAGTCGCTTTATGAAAAAGACAAAACCACTCAGTTGCATCCGAGTAATCTGAAAGATGAATTGTGGACCCAACATTGATTATAAAATTATGGTGTACCCAAGGGAGGTATTTTGGGATCAATGTGAATATGAGGTTGTCATTCTTGCAGAGTGTCTATGATTATCATAAAGTAGACATTTTGGTTTACGTATAAGTATGGTTATGAACAAAAATCATAGGTTCTATCCGTAGAAAGGTATGTGATAAGCTTCCATTAAGCTTTCTAGCTTAAGTTTTCAGGAAAAAAAACAAGTAGTCTTAGAGTATTTATTTCTTTAATCATAAAATACTCAATAATTTTATTGTCATTTATGACCCATTAAAGTCCAGTTAAATTTAAAATCTCAATTAAACTACCAAAATCCTATGACAGCATAAGTAAATTCTTCCACACCGTTCCTAATTTTTCGCCTGATTATCAATTAACGATTTTTAATTGAAATTTCGATTAGACATAATTAGTTTTTCTCATTGTTATGTTTTTCTTATTTATCGTCGTTTTAACTAATTTTGTCATCGTGCATGGGTAAGTGACACGTGTCTTCGTGACGTCATAATCTGATTTTTTACAGTTAAGGTTTATGTAAATGATGTCTCGTTGGTATAGTAGTCACGACTGCCACGTACGGGGTCTTGGGTTCGTTTCCCAGGTTGAGCCAGAAATGCTTTGGTTTTCCACAAAGATACCTGTCTGCAAGTTAATGATCAATATACGTGTACATTGAAGTGCTTTTACTGATACTGGTTACCTTATGGTCCCACGCATCCATTTCCATCTCCAAATAATCATCTCTGCTACATGCAGCCTCTCTTCATCCTTCTCTTTCAATGCAATACACGTCATAGTTTCATTTGTTAAAAATGTAGGAACAGTAGCGTCCTATTCTTTCTAATGGACTCTCACAGCAGAATTAAATAATATTGATGAATAATTCTACTTCAGTATAATCGGTGGTTATGAGATCGAAATCCACCTTGCGCCTTACCAAGTTAACTATGGCGATGAGTGTGGTGGAGCTCTTATACATAGGAAATGGGTTCTTACTACAGCTCATTGTGGGTAAGTTGTGAACCATCTTCTTATGGCCTTCTACTTCTACTTAAAAATAATCATCAGTTTTTCGGCCCTTAGGATGTCAGTTAAATTATTCAGTCCAGTTCCATATCCAGTTTTATTTTCCAACTGAACTGAATTAGCAACTTGGAGTAAGAAAGCGATTAGGAGGGTCTAACTAAAGGGAAGAAGATCGACCCAAAATCAACACCTGAAACGTAATCCTTGCTTTAGGCAATGTACATCACTTAAGATTAGTCTAATACCTTTCCAAAATTATATACACCTTTAAAATCTTCTACTTTTTCAGCACTAACCATACCTACATCAGGGTAGGCAGTAGCCATCGTCTCCGAGGTCCAAAGATCCTCGTTATCTCTCACTTCATCCATCCGATGTATAAGAAGAAACATGAGTTTGATTACGACGTTCAACTGTTGGCCATCCGTAGCCTCCACTTTAGTAGGATGGTCTATCCTATCAACATCAGTGAGCATTTTGGACAAAATATTTATGTGGCTGGATGGGGCTATCAGAAGGAACGTGTATGTTAATTATGTACTTACTATCCTTATTTCATTACTTAGTGTAATACTTACAAAAAGATTGCGACGCTTTCATGTACATATAAAATCAGAACTAATTAAAATGAAATTTGTCATAGAGGTAGTAACACTACAGAAGAAGTTAAAAAATTGTTGTAAGAAAAACAATGACCGACTATATGAGGAGGAATACTTAGAAGCAGGTTATGCCTTGAGAATAAACTTCGGCAAATTCGGTTAATTCATAATTACAATCGAACAAGTTTACTCCGTATTTCTAATTAAGAACGAATGTTTTTGGAATTAACAATTGATTTGTACAATATCTAGGGCGATTACCACGACACTCTTCAACAAGCCATGATCACGATGGTGCCTATGAAGGAGTGCCAGACTGTGAAGAATAAGTGGTATAATCACAGCCTAACGCCTAGAATGTTCTGCGCGGGTGGATGGGGACGAGATGCTTGTCAGGTAAGTTATTTTGGTGTTTTATCCACAACTTCCTTATCATCTTCCGAGCCTTTTTCCAACTATGTTTTGGTCGGCTTCCACATTTTTTTAGTTTACTGAAAAAAGGCTGCACCGATTTGGTTGAAATTAGTTTAAGTAGTTAGTAAAAGGTGGATTAACACATGGACTACTTTTTATCAACACACCAGGCTGGCGAAGCCGCGAGCGGAAGCTAGCTATTAATATATAAAAAAATACATTTACCTATATTATATTAAGAGCTACAAATTCGGTTTTTCGAAAAGCTTCAAAGTTTAGGGATATAGAACTTTACGGGAATCCACATACTAAATAATATAATGTAGTCGGAAAAATTCACAACCATTTTTATTACTCGTGCAAAAAATAGGTCTATACATATATGCAAGTGAAACCGCCGGAGGAATCTTTATATTTCTGAAGGATTTTTTTTTCAGGGCGACAGTGGTGGTCCAGCAGTGTCCCGTGGGAAACTCGTCGGCCTCTCGTCTTTCGGCTTCGGTTGCGGGCGACGAATGCCTGGAGTTTACACCAACATCTCTGAGAGCAGTATTAGAGAATGGATCAGAGAGCATACTGGTGTTTAGTGTTAAGAACATTTTTTAAAATAAAATCTGGAACTTTCTCTTTGTTACTAGGATATAGTCTAGGTTTCTAATAGTAAAAAAAATACTTTTGTAGTTTCAGGGTACAATCAAACAAAAAATAATTCGTATAGATTAGTATATCGTAGTAGTAGTATAGTATATATAATATCGTATAGACGAATAGTTACCTATCTAGCTTTGCCCATATTATTTACCTTAATTACGGAGGAAACAAAGACCTTATCCTTCCTCATAAATCACTCTATGCATCAGTGGAATCACTGCATGAAAACTCGATCATTTGTTTTCGAGTTACCGATAAGAATACTATAATTTTAATAATTAAATTATGTGTAGCTGACATAAGAGATGATTCCTTAGTAAGGAAACTACATAAACTGATCAGCACTCAATAGCTGGATTATCACGTTGTCAGTACTATCACGGCGCTTATTACCTTTGTACAGGCAGAGGAATCAATTCAGCGTGTTCGCAGTCAATGAACTTTCAATGAGGAGTGAGGATTGAGCGCTAAACCCTATCGGTGTATCTGTCGATATGTGTCTGTATGTTTGTCTGTTTTGTTGAGGATAACCAGATTTGGAGCTTTTCGGTTGAAGGTCTTTGTAGGTCAAAAGATGGTAGTTATGGTTATGATGATGAAAAAAAGAATTATTTGTGAAAATATGACACACTAGCCATTTTCCTACAGTTTTGGGGACTAGGTACTACCCGTACCGGGATAAAATATAGCCTATGTTCCTTATGCAGTTTAAAACAGTGAAATAATTTATAAATCCGTCCGTTTTTTTTTTCATTTCAGACTTCTACATCCAAGTTTCCTCACCTTTCTTTTGTAATTGGGGTCGAATATAAACTTAAGAGGCAGGTACTTATAATTCACAAAAGTACGTAATCTAAAACTTGCACCTAAATCGGCCTAGAATCAAACCTGTACCCTCATACTTTAACCACTAACCCACCACCACTCTTCCAGCGTTTAAATAACTGTTCTACTTCAAAATATTACAGCTATTAAACCACCCAATATCTAATCATTCAATTCGATATTCTCGCAAGCTATTGTTTTCACGGGCGCTTTAAATCGCTTTAAGCTGAACTGAGCGATGCCTAACACTGCATGTGTTGAATACTACGTTCATATTTGATGCGCCGTGTCGGCACTGAAGGGTTAACTTGCTATCGTAGTTTGTTGGACAATGAATGTCGCGTTTTAGGGTTGATGTTTGTGAACATTTTTTGGTGGATGCCATTTTAATTGCATATTTGGTATGACTCGTCTAGGGTTAAATATGTCATGTTCTTTTCTGTTCTTTATCTAATCTTAGGCTAAGTTTTGTCTTAATTGGTATAGATGTTTGCTGTAGTTTAAGTCAGAGAATTTTGCTTTTATCTATACTACGTAATATAATAAAAATAATGTTAGTTTGTTTGCACCCTGGATACTCCGAACCTGCTGAACCGATTTTCGAATTTGGGAAGCTACAAATCGTTTTCATGATGAAGTCATCCGTATATACAAACATCTACGTTTATAATATTTTTGTGGTTTCCTGGTACATAAGTACATAGTGTATGATTCTATATATATCAGAATCCTGTATAGATATCACTTTATCCAAATCCTGACGCTATCCAAACTTGCTCTGAAATGTTACACCAAACGGCAAAAATATTATAGGAACGACGATAGATTGGAACGTAGGAAATGCACGTAGAATAGGCTTTTTTCAGGTATGTATTATTTAAAAACAGGTTCTGAGTAGTTTATTTCATAAGGTCAAATCTCAGTAGGTATTGTGAAAAGCATGGGTATATGGATTTGAACTCAGTAACCACCAATGTGGCTGATTCAGTCAGTTTCAGTTTATCAGTTTAGTAAGTAATGTTGAAATGATGAAAGTTTTCTTCCAACAGTGGAGCTAACAGGCAATTATCACTTTTCTCACAGAAAATATAAATAATGATATCTTCAATATTTTCGTATTTAGAAATAGATACATAAATTTCCCATGTGGTAACAGTTAGATGAAACAGCTATATACATACGTGTACATCATTCAACAAATAGTAGGCGTGTCTCATATAAGGCTTTGCAAAATGATAATATAATAATTAACATTTCAACACGTATTATTTTTAGTACAGCCGAATCCTCAGTCAATTGGGATTGAACCCTACAAAAAATGCATCAGATATGCCTGTCGACAGTCTCAAAGTACCTGAATTAAGAGCTCAAATGAAACGATAGCCAGACTGACATGATAACAAATTCATTCCTGCCTATGGCGGAAAAATATTACGTTTTCAATATCAGTAAAAGGCAGACGCGAGTTAAAACTGCATGAAAACAGAGAGCCATTTAATTTCCAAACGGGGGGACGGAAAAATTGTCGAAAAACATTTTCCATTTTTCGGCATACCCCCCTCTGAAACCTCCTACCTCCGCTTTATATACAACATAACCCACACATGCAAGCGTTAATGTAATTATCAGTACAATTTTGTATAAATACTTTACAGTGTGCGTTTACGTGTGTCTGTGTGCGTAATGTACTGTCGCGTACAAATGTGGTAGTGTGGGTTTATTTTATCCAACACTGTTTGCTGTATATTGACGTGGGGTAAAAGGGGTAGTTTCACCCCACTAGGGGGGGCGATGACGATGACTGCGAGTCTGCGCAGTTGCCAGAAAGGGACGGCTAGACAAAAATGTATGGCTATAGTCTAGGCATGATTAATACTAGTGATTTAACCAGGAATCGCCTGTTATTATGGGCTGTTGATGTATGATTGAGTCCTGTAGTATTTACTGATGATGTCGTTTAAAGTCATTGACAGTCGTTTGTGCAGAAATAAAATTGCGTACCTACTGAAAAAAAAATATTCTCAAAACCAAACCAGTCCTGCTGCAGTTGCAGGGTAAAACAGAAGCTGCCCAGATGGGGTTAGGTCAATGAAACTTATGTCATGTAACTGAAATCATCAGGTTGGCCGCACACTCCAGCCTAAACTGTCGGCCGATGGTTGGTTGACAGTTTATGTTGAAGGTAATCGTGAATTCAATAACTTTTTAGTCGGTCTGATACCTGATCGTTGTAATGTGTGCACTATCATCTCATGTCATCTCCATACTGATTTATGACCCCGATCAAACCATCGGCCGACTAAAAGTTTGCAGTTTGCGGGGACTTGGGGACCAGCCTAATCGAATTCAATCATTTTCAGTAATGTATAAATAGTCAAAAGTAGAAAACCACATTACATACTTAACTGTCTTATATATATTTATTTAACCGACTTCACATAAAGGAGAAGCTTATAACTTTGTGATGTTTTTAATGACTTTCATGTAGTCAGTAAAGGTTTGCTATGAAAATTACATTTTGCTGACCGTATTCGCATGTAATAGGGTACGAAGCTATGCCATCAAGTAAGCATTTTAGACTCAAAGCTATGTAGTATTTTGGGAGCTAGAAATTCATTATGGCAAATTTAATGACAGTACCAGTCTAGCGAATCGAACCCCGACCTCGTGCTCAGTAGGTTTACGCACCTACTCTACTTGCAACCTAACTGAACATGAATGGGAATGCTAGTTTGTTCGTCACATTTCAACGGCTGAACCTTTTTAGACAGAATTAGGTGTGAAGACTTTGACGTTTTAAGTTTTGTCGAAAATAATTTCTGTATGTTCTTTAGGTAGGATGGAATGAGTTCCATCGCAGAAATGGTTAAACAAGATAATTTATTTCTAGAGTGAATAAATCATTATAATACATCAGGACAATAGTGAAGCCGTCGGAAACAGACAAATAAAGAATAATAAATGATATAATAATAAACCCTTTATGGATAAAATTGCATTTAGTTATCACTTGTCTCTATTCCATTTCGAGAAAAGTTAAGATTGATTAAAAAGCAGACATCTTATAACAGATTAGGAACTAAAGACTTGTTTTTCTAAATGAAATAAAAAAACTGAAAATCTATACCTACAGTTGTATTTCACGATCTCGCAATGATACGTTTATAACCTACCCCAATGCTAATTCGACCCTTAGGCTGAATGGACAAAATTCTATCATAATCGTTCAGTGATTTTCGAGATTAGCTCACGTAGACTGACCCGATGATGCTAAAATCAGTTTACAGTTGTCTGTTTAATTTGAGGGGTGAAATAGAGATGAAGAATTAAAATTCGTTTGGGGTGGGTACGGTTTTATGCATTTAAACACACGTGGTACAACAGTTCACCATCTGTCTAGCCTTTTCCAGTCAAACTGGATGGCAGGAGAGTACCAGTGTTTTACAAGGAGCGACTGCTTATCTGACCTCCTCAACCCATTTAGGACAACCCAGTACCCCTTGGTAAGACTGGTTGTCAGACTTCTGACTACCCGAAACGACTAGACGTTGTATGTTTGTTGTTATTTTTGTGGTTGTTATTATTTTATAAAATTGGCTGATCCCCGCATTAATAACCGCGTCCTGAAGAAACTACCAATGTTATTTTGGCAGTAAATAGTTACTTGATACTAGCTACTGGTTTTAAACACAAAATAAAACCTATTAATAATGTATTCTAGCCAGAGTATTTTTCTTTATTATAAAAAAATACGAAGACACCAAAAAAGTAAAACATAAGTACATTATGTATCCTTTATTCCTAATTCTAGGAGTCTTCAGAAAATGTATTGGAAATAAACCTACACACATGAACAACCTCCACAATTAGAAATTACAATTACGATTTCAAACATAACTTGTTTTCTTATACGGAGAAACAATAATATATATTCGTGTTTTACTCGGAATGTGAACCCGGACCCTTTGACCAGCAACATTCGCTAATAGCACAATAGATAAACCTAACATCCTGGTAGGATCAGATTGCCGATTTATTGGTAATAGGTTCAAATCCCTGCTCATAATTTCATGTGTTTTTAGCGATCCGTGTGGAAAATATGTTTAAAGAATGTTTTTACCTTTTGACTCTTATAAATGCGCGTTGATGCCTCGAACTACTGTTCAAATGATTTAAGTTAAGTTTGGTACACAGATAGTTGAAGCTAAATGACTTTTATCAAGGTGCGGGAAAAAGGTCCCTCGGAACGCGAGCGGAGAAGCAGATCAGCTAATATAATCAGCTATTTTAAAGGAGCTTTTTTCTTTTCTTATTTTGAAATATGTGATAATGATGATTTAAAATATGCAATTGACTATTATGTTACAAGACATTTGCTCTGGCTGAATAAACCAACAAAATAACACCAGTATGGATTAAAAAAAGCTCCGTATTTTTACAAACTTCCATACAAATTAAACTGATCATAGCAGAAAGCTTCCTTTCTTAGAAAAAACTTCTACAATCTATTAATTTTTATTTTTTTGCTACGTACGGAACCCGTAGTAAAATAGTGTGTTCTTCCACAGTAAAGTTGTCGGGTCTTCCTAGAAAGTGATTACAAATATTACCGTTACCTTACACGAGTTAAACCTTTAAGATAACTGGCCATTTTACATGCATAAGTACCACATGTCAGAACATTTATTTTACTGTGTTAGTAAAACTTACTTTTTTTTATTTGATTCACGTGGAATAAAAAAATACTGGAAAATGTGTTTTTTTTTCTTGTGATTAAACCAGAGTATATTCTATACAGTCTAACTCACCGAAAATAAAATGATTTGATGTTAGCATAAAGTTCTACTAGATACAAAAATAATTATATTCGACTTGTATTTTCAATAAAAAATCTATCGTTTATTTTCTGTGAATAAAACCACTAGATTTACTTTACCAATTTCACCTTAAAATCTACAAACAAAACACGAACCAATAATTCAATAGTTCTGACAACCTATAGGTACAAAGTTTCTCACATGGTTACGTCTATTTAAAACGGCAGCGGTCTCTCTATTCATTCGGCCAGCTATCCCGGTCTGTGCCCAACAATGGTTTAAAATTGTCCTAACCTAGGACCAGTTGCTTCGAATTGGGAAAACTGGGTCTAAAACGAGGTAGATTTACGTACCTTTAGACTGAAACGATGGATGGTTTGAATTTTAGTGTATTGGTGAATGGATTTATTGTATACTGTACAGTTGTATTTTGGGGTAATTTTTAAGTGACGGTATGGGTGTAAAGTTTCTCTGTTATGTATATGTGTTTGTGTGCTTGTCTGTGGCATTGCAGCTCTTAAATGGATGACTTGATTTGGATGCGGTTTTTGTTTTGGAAGGGAAGATTTCTAGTTGAAAAAATTAATTTTCAACATTTAATTAGCTATGAGCTTACGAAAAAACATTTGAATTATGTTAGATTATTGGTGATTTGGTTTTAGCTATAAGTATTATGGTTAACTTGCAGTAATGCTTAATACTTGATCACTTACGATTAGTTACTCAATTCTATGTCATTATATTTATCTTACCTATACATCAACTAGGAAAGGATATATTTGATAATAATGATTAATTGTGAACCAATTGTAAAAATAAACGCCTCTACCAAATATCTTTAGAAGTAACAAAAAAGAGTATTTGCGCCTCATAATAAGCGTAAAGCAATATTTAATTGCCCTTTGATATTAAACACCATAGTCATAAGTAAATACCTACTAACTAAAAATACCAGTCATCATAGAGTCATAGACAATTCGATTCAAACAATACAATTAGGTGAGTCAAGTTTTTATCTAGAAATCGTTCTTTATTGTTTCATTAGTCATTTTGTACTTTGCAATATTTTTAATTCATGGATTGTATAGATTTTCCCACAATTCCGTTCTAATTCCGTATAAAATTATTTCTGCATAATACATACATACAGTAGTTCTTCTCCATAGAAAGCTACTTTTGGAATGGGCAACTAGAATCAAACTTAGTTATATTTTTGACGTTAATAAGTGAGTGTAAAGGCCTAAATGAAATAAATGATTTGACTTTAAGTAGTCTACTGTTTAACCGGGATTCCTGGGGGCTAGAGAAAACTGAAAGATTGCTTTTTTCCAATTGGACCATTAGTTTATGAGATAACCAAACGACGACGATAGGTATTAGGTACTTATTACAGAGTATGGAAAATTATCTGCAAATAGGTACTTATTACAGAGCCATACTCTGTAATAAGTACCTATTTGCAGATAATTTTCGACTTTGCCCTAGCATTTCTAAATCTGAATGTTGGCTATGAATAATATCTATTTTCAGGTAATATTTCTAAGAAAGAAAACATTTTCGATCCCCACAGATCACGTTAATCAGAGCACAGTTTTGAAATCAGACCTCAAGGCTTCAGGCTTTCCTTCTTTGGCCAGCACGTTAATCAGAGTTTAGGCTTTGTAAGTCACCAAACATACCTACAGCCTACCAAAAACTCTAGCTACAATTTCACCGTCCCCGCAATACGACGCAGCATCATATTTTATTTGGAGATCAACACGAAATCGCTTATATACAGGCTGATCATGTATTTACATAAACGTTGGATACTTTACGCGACGGCTTAAAATCCGGACGTCCAATATATATTTATTAATTTCTGATAATTTTTACATGCTACACCATTTTCACGAGGCTTACGGACGTTGGGAAGCGGGGGAGCGTCAGCAGATATATTCAATACCAGTATTGTAGTGGTATAAAATTATCGCACTTGACTGTTATAATTAAGTCTAGTTTGGAGTGACTGCGGTGCATGGGGTCTCGGGTTCGATTGCTGGGCCAGGCCGAAATCGCTTTGGGGGTTTTAAAACCTGAGTATTATGAACAAAGTGATTTAAAATTGTTGTGTTTATAAGGTTTTACAAACAGGCTGTAAATTTTTCATTGAACAAAAAAATAAGTTCTTTGTTGGACACATTCATCTCTGCTCTATGGAAGTGATCTACCAGATCTAAAATATATACTTCTAGAATCTTTCCAAGAGTGAAATAAAATTATGTATTATATTGTGTAAAAAATTGTAGAAAAATACTTGTACCTTTTTTTGCAGACAGTCCCACAGGCTGCAACGCGTGCAGTTAATAATGATATATAGAATTTTGCGAGCGCACCCCTTAATCTGGCGGATTACCCGGTGATGTGATGCGACAACACCCTGTGTTACTATCATCATCATCATCATTATCCTACAATATCACTGTACCTTCATCACCTATGTTTTTTCTTGAGTTAGTTGTCAACTAATGCACGGGGGTGAAATTTCCAGGTTTTTTTTTAAACTTCAGATCAATCGATTTTACACGTGAAAGTCCAAGTTCCGATTATAAACAGCTGTTTGATTTGAAAATTATACGAAAGTATTCACAGTAACTTACCAATGTTTCGATATTGTCCTATGATGATGATGATCACCCTGTGAACAATAAAAAAAAGATACTCCCACGGTAAATATTATTTAAGAGTGTTATATTTTGCAAAAAATGCACTTTATAGCAATAGTTGCAGCCTTTTCTATCGTCCCACTGCTGGGCACAGGCCTCCTCTCATCACAGAGGGATTCAGCGTTTTGTTTTAAAGTGTCACAAACACTTTAAAACCAAAACAATTAAAAAAACTACACAACGGGCACTTACTTGGTACCAAAATAAAACAAAATTAACAAAAAATATTCCATCAAACAAACTCATCATCAAAATAACACCAAAGTACTTCTAACTCAATTCACACACGAAGTTTAGAATTCCATATAAAATATGCAATAACCAGGCATTTGCATAGAAAAACTTTAACCTCCAAACGCGCGTAGGTCGTCAAGTTTTGACTAAAACCTAGACATTTACTCCCACAGTATTAAACTAGGATTCTACCTAATGACTGTAAAAACTTAAGAGTAAAAATACTCGTTTCAAATGTCAGAGTTAAGTGATGTTTTATACTTATTTGAATGCGATAGAATTTAGAGGTTGTTTGATTGAGTCAAAATGTGGAATGTAATTTTTATCGTATTATTATGGGTACTTGCGTTTATGGGGTTGTTTAGCGCGGTCTCCCGTATCCTGAAGGATCTACCTCCCATGTAAGGATACTATGAAACTCACAAATGACGGGGCTTTCTATTACCTTCCAAAAGTGTTTTACTTAATATAAAACTATGATTTTACAACTCACTACCTATTTGCAATGTTGGTAATCTATACCAAGTTGGCACAGGCTAAACTCAGGAAGTTTTTGGAACATTTGTGAAAGTTCAATAAAATAATTATGCATCTTAAAAAACTTGAAGAAAAGAAGTCTATAGACAACCGCAATAGTGCAGAAAAATATTTTCTCAAGAAAACATAGAAATAATTACAAGAACTCCCACTTAACCTCAAAGTACAATCTCATGAATACACATAATTACCTACAGTACAAGCCACCGTGTTACACCATAAACAAAAAACTTACTGCACAACTTCGAATCTATGGCATTCCGATACAAGGTCAAAACCCATTGACCAATACCTCCGGGCTAATGTAGCATTAACAAGGGAAAACTACGTAATGGTCAAAAATACGATTAGCATTTTCATACCATGTAAAAGCAAATACCAACCTTAGGACTAAAACGCCAGGGTTCAATTTCCAATGAGGGAAGGTGGACTGGTAAATGAAAAGTTGCGGGTAGCAGTTTCTATTAGCGAAGTTCATGCTTTTGATTTAGAGGGTAGACAGAGATAGTGGTGTTGATGATTTTGAATGTTACATGGTTGAATTTGGATTGAAGGTCAGTCTTGATGTCGATGTTTTAGATGATTAGGCTGTTGTAATTAGTGGGAATTGTAGTAATAGGTCACTAATTGATGATAGTGTTTGGAGGAACGATAGATGTTCGAAAGACGTATTAGATAGATAAATTAATGGGGTACATAATGTGATAATGATACTGTACTTACAAACGTGTTGGAATCAATAAATGTAACGTTAGTATATCCCGTTCAGTTGTGTACCAAAATATTGAGCGTTCATTCCATTACACGCAGTCAGATCAAAAAGCAGTCTTTTATTACAAACCCCACCCTTCCTACCTACCCTGGAAGTAACGCACCGTGAATATACATACTTAATGTATGTACGTTTTCAAGAACCACACAACGACACAAGTACACAACAAATACACAAGTACATAAAGCTATTGATCCATTTTCCATAAAGCTCTTTATGAATATAATGTTCGGTAAATACTTTATTCTAACAGGCCAAATAACAAACAAATATGATACACACTAGCATGATGCGCTTAGAATATCCTAGATAGCTGACGCACACATGGAAACGTGGCGAGTTTTATAATAAACACGTAAAATCATTATTTGATGATTTGGAGGTACGCGAGTCATCGGGGTGAGGTGGGTGGCAGGTGGCCTCATCCCTCGGGCGAGGGGTCGCCGATGCAGCAGCAATGCAATCTACCCATCAGTGTGGCCGGCGAGGCTGCTGACGCCGCGTGTATACCACCTACGCAGCGCGAGAAAACCCACCGCGCAAAAATATTTCAAAAACTCTACCAGAAAAAAAAACAAATAATATTTAAAACAACAAAATACAAAACGGCCTAAATTCCAAAAATATCGAAATAAAAAAACCATAATTTGGTGACAAAATTCGAAATTTTGCGCGCATGCGTCTTACGCACCGCTGCCGCCCGCCGTCACATTCAGATAGTTTTATGCAATAGACGCTATTTAATTTTTCTCCACAACACACCATAATCATAAATAGTATTTAAGTGAATTTGTAATCAATAGTATTCAGCAACACTTGAACTCTATAGACTTTCAAAGGACCGGTTTAATTTTACTGTAAACCTAGTGTTAAGGCAACTGAAAGCAGTTTGACTCGGATTTGTCGTACCAGGGCTACTTAACATCAACGACCATCCGGGAGAAGCAGCTATCGAAAATAAAAAAGAAAAAGAAGAAAAGACCACATGGGAAGTCCGCGAAGAAGACCATGGCACTATAGAAGCGGACTAAAATAAGTTAAATGCGCAAGAAACTAAAGAAAGCCAAGATTTCATAGCAAAGGGGAATCTAGCAAAACAAATAACAACCAGCGCCATTTGACGATAAAGAAACACGTTTTTTCGCAATAGAACAAGTTTTAAGTTTATATCAACCGTTATTACAAGGAATCAATAGAAAAGAGAATTTAAATCTTAAGTTTTTTAAGTACATTTAAACAACACTGGTTAATTTTGGAACTTTTAATATTGATTTAAATTGATTTTTATATGCAAACTCTCTATATATATCTAGTGAAAAGTAATTTAGTGAAAGACTCTGGACCTACACATTAAGGCTAAGTGATATTTGAAATATTTGGCAAATAAGTTTTCGGGAAAAGCTTTCGACCAATTTCATCAACCGCTCCAGACTGTATGGTGGATGAAAACAAATTAAGCAAACTAAAAACAAATTCTTGTGCCTTAAATTGGCCTTAAATTATAAGTAAAAAAGGTAAGATAAAATTACTCCAAAAAAAGTTACAAAAATATCTAAATTTTACCGAGTTTACCTACCTGTTGAAGCGACTTCTAGATTTGTTTAAATAGTACAAAATTAAAATAAAATTAACATTAAGACTTAGTTAAATATTTGCGTTATTTCTATACCTATAACGTTTTATATGAGTATGTATAATTAATGGGCTTAACAAGGGCTAGACATACAATAAACTGACAATATAAAAGAAGACAGAGAGAAGAGAAGAAGACAGGAGATATACAAGAATTTATAGAAGAATTACAAGAATTTACACCTAAACCAAGAAACAGCAACCAAGTTGTCGCACAAGAGGCAACACTCAGGTAAGATAATATAAAAAATGATGATTTTGGAGACGAACATTTTCGTCCATATTTTTGTGCATGACATGTTTTCAGGGATATTTTCAACGTCTCCGAATTTTAAGAACAGATATGAATTCACCAGATTTAGCTTTAAAAAACCTCGTATGACGCCTTTTGAAACGCTCATTACATTAAATTATGTAATGAGCAAAATGGCCGTCCACCATTAAAATAAAATTGACATCTATTATCTCGCTCGCACTTACGGGGAACGTATCGACTGTTTCATCTTTTTCAGGCTCATTCCCGAAATCATCGGCGTTATCCTCTGCAGTAGTTTCATTTTGTTCTTTTAGATTATATACTTAATACTTATGTTTAAAGTTAGTTGTTTCTTTATTTACTAAACCAAGAGTATTAGTAAAAAAATCTTTAAGGCGAAAAAATAAAAAAATCATCATCAAAAATTTTCTCGTGTCTAAAATAAAGACCATGTGACTTACTACCGTCAGTGTGTTAGTATCGAATGCCAAGAACGCTGTAGAAACATTCGCCTAACTTTCGTTTTCGCCAAGTCAAGTTCAGGTTTTGCCGATGATTCCGGCGTGCGTGCCTTTTGCGCATGTCCGAGTCATCACAGTCATTGCCCAGCCAAATTATTGATCTCCGCCATGTTGGAAAACTGCGGGGGGAGAGGGGGGCGTCATTTACTAACGTGATAGTTTTCACAACGCTCAATTATGTAGGGAGGAGGGTTGTAGGGGGGTCCGAAAAAATGTATACATCAATATGGCGTATTTTGTATTAAATTCTATCGGTCACGCCCATCGGTTCGCGGAATTTATAGCAGGGGCTTTACTGGCTATACGATAGTTTATTTTAATTATGGTCCTTTCGTTTTAATTAATTAAGGCTTTTGAGTTTTTAGGCTTTATGTGGCGGTATGGCGCGTCTGCTAGTATGCTTTCTAGCAAACCACCGTCTTAAGGTCGAGTATTTTCGACGAGTTCAGTGAATGATTTCAGATTTGATGACCGTTTATGACTGTTTATCCTGATCGCGGATAGAAATAGAAATACTATTAGCAGCAGTTCCTTAGGAATCTCGTAAAGGATTTTAACGTCTCCAGAAGAGTTATTCTTGGCCAAATCTTTATTTTCTGCAAAGTTCAAAATTTTGTCAAAAACTTCACACTATTTCGCTACAAGGGTAGGCAGAACACCTAGCTATTTCTATACTTCGTAAATAGGTATATCGTCATCATTGTAATCATCTTATTCAGAATTCACCCCAATGTAAGCTGATCCCTTTTTGCTTTCACACCCTTCAAGTCTGAGGTTCACTATTGAGTGGTAGGCAGACATGTAGGTATACCCTTCGGTGGTGTGGTACCACTCCCTTTTTCATACACTGATTCATTTGATGATTCATGCATTAAGTCTCCGTCGCTTGTAAAGTTGTAAGTATATAGGAATGTTGGTATGGGAGTAGAAATAACACTTTATTTTGGAGAATTTATGATAATTAGGTTTTTGACTGAAATTTCTTATAAGTAGGTGTTGGTAACAAAGATTTTAAAAACCCAATTAGTCGACTTTAGGAAAACATGCGTACCTATATTTTTGTCAGGTTGATTTCAATGATCAGGCGAAGAGACCCGGGCTTGGTAAACAGTTTTAGGAACTTATTTTTTTTTATTTATTTATTTATTTATATATACTTTTATATATACTTATATTTGTATATACTTACAGTAAATTAGGTTCTGTATAATCTATAAATAAAATAAATCAAATGCATCTTCGAGTATTCGACACGTGTTTATTAAATGACCTGTACCCAGCGGTGGACTATCTATAGCTAAGTCTTCTTCGCATCCTATGGGTTATATTTTTACATATTTAATCACCTAACTCTTTATATATGCAGCTTCCGAATAATGTTATGAATAACTACATAAAGAAAAAACGTAATCTCGCGCCTTGTAGGTTCAAGTATACGCATTTTTACAAATGTCGATCTGTCAAAAATTTCAGTAACTTGAATTACAATAGTAATTAGTAATGTGGAATAAATTAAATTTAAATTTTTTAACAGAGCTTTTAAACTACTAAAAAAAAAAAACATAAAATTACGCCGTCGGCATTGCTGAAATTAATTCCAAGTCACCAGAAGATACACCAAGTATAACATTATCTACAATAATTCGCTAAGCGAAAAAGATTCTATCAATAAAAAGGCAGTTTACAACAAGAACCAGGCCTAATAGTCTCCATAATAACAACAAACAAAAAAACAAACAATAATTAACAAGTAATAATATTTTTTTGCTACTATAGTTGAATCATTACGGTGTCCTTAATGTCATTTTATATTAAATGGGTGTACGGCGCGCGCGCAGGAAAAAGTGAGATTACTATTGACTAATACGTAAGTTAAGTGGGTGTTTTTTGTTTTGATGCTCAAGCTATGATGTTGTGTGTTTATGGTCATTTTACGTGAGTATAATATCAAGGCTGATTGGTTTTGGAGTTGGGCAGAGGTTAAGGAGTTTGGGAGGACAGACTGGCTGTTGTAAACGATGGTTTAAAAATGAAATTGAAAGAAAAGTCACTAATTTTACCGGCTGCCAAGAAGGGTCATTTTTTTGGATAAACGTAGTTAGTAGACAAAGATCGAGCTAAAAAACGAATGAAATCAATCCAGTAGAACCAATACATTATATGCTATAAAAAAGTTCTTTGACCCGATCTGTCCAAGGCACAGAAATGAGTTTCATGAATGAAGGTAAGTTAACCAAGCTGTTTCCGTGACAATACACGGAAGGCTGAAACTGAATAAGCCAAGCTGTATATACAATATTCTACAAGTTTCATGAGGATATTAGGGATCTAGCAGTTATATCAATCGCCGATGATGATTTTCAGGCGCCCCTCACATAGTCCAGTTTGATAAGAAAATTGACGATGACAAAATATTATTGCCGTCACATCTATTAATTTGGGAATACATTTTGAAAGTATTTTATGTACATAGTTTTCAAATTAAATGCAATTTAAAAATTCGTCTTCGCCGGCGGCGTCCGTAGAAGCCGGCGGTATTAACTTTGTAGATGTTTAATTACCTCAGCGAGAAGAAGCTGAAAAATAAAAAAACTAAAATAGCGAGAACATTATTAATATAAAATATCTTAAACTATAAAAAAAAACATTAATTATTAAAACATTAGCAGAAAATTAAAGCAAGATTATAATTACTTATAGCAACTCTATTCTTTTAAAAGCTCAGCAACAATTACATAATTAAGAGATAACTGACCGAACATCATAAACATACAACAGAAAGAAACAAATAAAAAAAACCACCATTATCCAAACACCAAAACAAATAAGGAAATACTTAAACGACAGACAAAAAAATCGCATTTACCAGACATTTCTGGTCCGTGTAAACCGTCCGACACGACAACAAAACGCATCTAAGTCAAATGCGTGCAAAACACTGCGACAAGACACGATTGTCGTAATGTAATAAGACGCATTTTTCTTTGACAAAAACATGCGCAAGCGACGGTAATGGTGTTAGAAAATTGATGCGAGTTCAATGGTTGTTGAGTGGTTAGATGCTCTACTTGAGTTTTATGTTGCTCAGACTGTTTTTTGAATGATAGTAGTAAAAATGATGTGAATCTTTAAAAATAGATACCTACTAAATTAAAATTACTGAGTAGAAAAATATTTTTCGTATAGAAATAAAAGTTGTAAAGTTGTGACATAATTGAAATAAAAGTATTAAATATTAATGTTGTGTTTAGATATCACAAGAAATTCTGAAAAGAAAAAAGAGCTCTTTTCACTTCTAGTGTCATATTATTTTGAATCCACTGAAATTGTAGGAAATTCACAAATGAAAAGTTTAAGTTTTGTGTGAATATAAATTAAAATCCATCACCGTAAGTCACAAAAGCTTCTCAACAAATTTATTTATTTATTGGAAAACCTACGGCTATACAAAACAATGTTACAGACATAGAAGCCAAAAAAATCTATTAAGTAACTATATGTAGGTTTTCACGGATAGCAATAAAATATTTTTAAATAGTTCATGTCAATGTAAATAGCCATTTCACATTTACAAAGACAATTTTATACTCTTCACACATCTTCCTAGTAATCTAAAACCACTAAGCAGAGCAACATCACAACCGTACCGAGTACAGTGGTGACACCAAGTTTTTACAAGGTACACATTCTTCATTGGCAGTCAGACATTCCTACGAAACTCACCGTGAACCGCCTATCACAATATTGACTTAGAGTTTCCGAGTGTTGGCGCATATGCTTAGGTTTCTAAGCAAAGCCAGGGTTAGGGAGTATGTTGAGAGAGAAAAAGGATTTAAGTATTTGGTGTAACAGTTTCGAGTGTGACTGTAGTTTTTGTTAAAACTTTTGTGTGCGACGGTACCTACATGAAAAAATTTAGTAAATGAAATGTTTCCCTAAAAACGTGCCACTTTTTTTCTTAGAAACCGAATAAAAGTTATGAAGAACTGACTTATGAAATAATTTTGTACTGGTAAATCTAAAAACTGGAACTTACTTTTATTCTCATAACGATCCATGTATTACTCTGATACCCAAATAAGAGCACCTAAAATAATTATAATGTTCATAAAAACACGCTTCCCATTACATAGGCAAATGAATATTTTCTTTTTTCAAAATAATTATAGACGCATCAGTAGGACGGGTCTGTTGCCCTCTCACGCCAATATTCTAGTCACAGGAAATAGGCTACTATTTATCCAGCTGCGGGAAGTAGTTCCGTTGGATGGAAAATCCTCCATCAACTTCAGAATTCATGTTTTTTTTTGCTATCGACGTTTTCCTTCAAATCTTTTTTGTTTGATGATGAAACAAATTAAAGTACGTACAACTCTGTCTAGATTCGAATTGTGATTCATTGCATTACGCAATTTCTCAGCTGAGCTTGCTTGAGAATAATAGTTATTTTTAGGCTATAATACTTTGTCTGTAAATAGAACTAGATTTATATTTAAATTGCATTGTTTTTTCATTATCCCCGTATTGTAATTCCTATTTGGAGTATACTTTTTCTTCTATACTTTTCCGTCTGAATTCATCTCTCAAGTAACATTCTTCACAGCTATATTGTCTTTTACACAATCCATCCAAACATTTGACTAGTGTTTTTTTTTTTTAATTTGTCTTGACGCTACTGAATAAAACATTCTCTTACAAAATACAAGCTTATGCTTGCAGTGCCCCTTAAAGGGTACAATAACCGTATATCCACATGAAAAATGGGCTATACAATTTTATAATAATGTACTATACTCCAAATGAAATTTTGAAATTCGTTGAGCAGTTTCAGGAAAAATAACAGACAAACTGTTTACTCACCTAACTCTTTTATTACATACTCAAAGCTATGTATATATCTACTTATTTCTAACTTAAACACAAAAGTTGGTGAAAGGGCTTAACTTAGCTGAATGATGACTCAGCCTGGTGGGCGATTGCCTAAGTTTAAGTTGCATTCAAGTACAAGATGCTGGATCTATCGAATGGATTCGAATTGACATCGCTAGATGGCGTTAGTAGTCTCAGTATTAGAACTGCGGTTTTGAAACTTCATGGCTACTATTTTATTCGCAAAGATGATATTTGGTAGGTTTTTAATGAGGGAATTATCTAGTGATACGGCACGGTTTTCTTAGATGAGTTTAATTAACACAATGTCTGTAATATACTTGAATTAAAGCACCTGAGGGAAGACTGGTAGAGCATTTCATAATTTAGTTAGCAGATAATTTTTTGATAAGTTTTCTATAAATTAATTTCACTGAAAACCGAATGGTTAGAAACCACAATGGTTATATTTTTTTATTCAGTTTTAGCATTTTTAGGCAACAGTCTGAATCGCACTATGTGTTTAAACGACGTTTTCTGTATCTGAAAATGAGTTTAGTATTTTTGAGGCCCGTGAAAATTATATAGGTATATTTTTTAAATATATCTTTATGTTTGGATTATTTTACAACCACTTTTTTTGACACTAGCTGTTTCGCGCGGTTTCAGTAGCTTCCCGAAGGAACTTCTTCCCGTAGGTACGTCTATGATAGCTATCTTAATATCATATACTTAAATAAAAAACTTTTACTTAAAACTTAATTCTCAACTTCCCTAAAAATCGATCTACTAAAACCTAACAACTTCTAATAATTATATAGCCATCTAAGTATGAAGATTTCTAACATTTTGCCGTGTCCTAGAAACGTATACGAACCCACAGACACTGAACATTTCTTTCTATATCTAATACTACTATACCTATCTAAAATTCATAGCAAAATAAGTATAGGAGCCTAGCTTCGAAAAAACTTTTTTGCTGAAATGCCTAACTCGGAAAAGTTGCTCAAAGAAATATGAACCCTATCCTTATAAATTTAAGAATGTTTTTAGAGTCTATAGTCGTGGATTTTAGGACGTTTCAATTTGAATAAAGAATGCGGCAGTGCAGGCCAATGCACGGTGCATACAACTAAGTAGTGATGTGAAGGTTCCAATAACGGACTTTAGTGTTGTGCTGTATCAGTTCTTTTCGGAACTAGTTAATGGTGATTTTGGTTTTCGGTATTTTTTAAGGGAGTGTTGTGTTTCTAATAAATTCTAAACTTGATTTGGTAAATCTGTTTGATGTTAAGCGATTTTTTTGCGTAAAAGCCTCAAATTTTCGAGTCAGTTAACTCCATTTAAAACTGAAAACATGTGAGATATTGAAGCATTTTTGCATAAACTTGGCCAAAAAAAAGACATAGTTAAGATTTTTACTAAAACTACTTAAAATGAACTAATTAATCGATGAACTTTAATATTAAATTCAGTCAAAGTCTCATAGTATTATAGCATTTAACCCGTTATTTTTTTTTATTGCAACGCATTACTATATTAGCAAAAAAATAACGAACTTAAAACCATTTTCTCCCGCATCAAAGTGAAATACCGAAGCAGTTAAAAATAGCTGTTACTCGAGACTGTTCCAGTGGCGAGCGGTGCCTGTAAGCGCAATATAGGCTAAAACATATTATTATATGCGAGAAGTTCTTGTACTACGTGAAAATAGGGTTGCCAGCACCATACAATGTTGCTAGCCCTAGAAAAAACTTTTCGATTCACGATTCACGAACATTTCTCCAGAATTCGAAATTCAATTTTTGTTCGAAGCTATTTCTTGTTCAATCCCACGGAGGTTTTCTAAGAAGTTATGTAAATGTCGGAATGGAAAGTACATGTTTTATTGTCCGTTTAAAATGCATCTAGTTATACGGAAATATGTTTTTACTGCCTAGTTTTTATAGGCTAAATGTGTTTGATATAATTATTTCCTTGAAGACAACCACTTCAAAGAAAAGCTTTATAAAATGAGTCAGAATTATTTTGAAGTTGACACGTAGTAAAATGTGATGCGATTCAAATACAACAATAATACAGTCACATAAATAAAAGTACAGTTAGATAAAGAATAAGGAAATATAAAGGCATTAAACTAGGTTCTAACATCCTAGCACAGCCCTACGGCCCGCAGGCAAATATGAACGAATGTAAGTTGACTTAGAATAAGTATGTTCTGCAATCGAGAGTCAGGCAGTGTTAGATCATAATGTGGTGAAACAGCACACGCGCGCGACACTCCACCAGACCACAATGAAAACTTAACGATAATATAAGAAAAATTCCAAATAATAACGCCATTTTGCATCTACAGATGAGTTCGCGCCTTTTTCGTTCCTTTTTTAAATGGCGAGCGCCGCGCCGCTGCGCCCGCGTTCGATTTTCAAAAATGTGACTGTCAAACAGCTATTTTTGGAACTGTGATTTTGAAATTTTCAATGTGAAATGACTTGGTTTTAGTTATTTTTTTGCGTATTAATATTTTTTTTTATTGTAATTTTTTCAATATCTACGCTCGCCGTTCCGTGAAATTGCGGGAAAAAAATTAATATTGCGTAACTTGGAAATAAAAATAGTGTGCGTCGTGTCGATAAAGAATTTGGCGCGCAATCTTAAAAGAAGGTTTTATTCGAAACTGAAAAAGACCTCGTAAGAAAATCTTTATCGTTTATTTTGTAATGTGAGTGAAGATTCGGACTTTTGTGTTGTGTTGAAAGGAATTAAGGTTAGTCTGCTTTTTGCTTTATTATTATTTCTTATATACATTTTGGTGAATGTTATTTTACTGTTATATTTTTAGAATTATTGCAAGGATAACTCCTGCTATATCTTAAAGAGATTGGCCATAAAATAAATATTATACGTTTTGTTCTGAGCTGCTAAATAAAAGTTGTTAATAATTTAATTTACCTACCCATTAATTTAATTATAAATAATAAAAAAATATATTTTCAAAGACCGTACCTAATGCGTGTTATTTAGTGTGAAATATTGCATAGCTTCTAATCTTCATAATTACATACAAGATCTAACGGTAATTTAGCATTCGCTAATTTGTAATTTTTATCGTTTACCTATTTGAATTTGTTTCTTTTTTATTTATTTATTTTCAATTTACAGTATTTTTAACGTAATGTTTAATTTTTATCCCAGCTTGTCATTGTTTCCTTATTTTTCAATTTTATTCCATTATCATGCGGAAGAAATGATAAAGAATGGGACTGAAAAGTTTAAAAATTAAATTAACAAACCAAAATCATACTTTTATCAATAAACTCATGTCATTACTGCTCGCTCTTAACTACTCCCAAAAATGCTATCAAACTTTTCTGTCACAAAATAGGCAGCGCTCAAAAGACCGCAATAGGCCAGGTCTTTTCACCCACCCAGCCTATTCCTCTGAGTATGAGAACGGTTGCAGCAGTATCCCCACTAGGTCCGCGTCACACTGAAGGCGGAGCGGGGGCGTTTCGAAGGCGTGACTTTTTGACTTTCTATAAAACATGACGAATAGGTTCTCAGGATCTGAATTGTTGATTAAAAACCAAAGGTATTTGAATTTAATTATAGCCCTTTTATGTTAGTGGGGGTAATAATAGGCGTTCGTGTTGAAACAAACTTCTTGAAATATTCTCGTCAAATACCTTTGCTGGTCCGAAGTTGGGTGCTAGTGACTTCAGAGTAGTCAAAATGAACGAACAAAATACTGAAACGCATGCGCGAGACGTCAAATAGCCGAATTTAGAGTGCCAAAGTAAATTAAAAAGAAACTTATGTGAGTTGTATGATAAGGCACCTAATAAAATAAGTAGGTACTCTTTATTAATTAGAAATTAAGCAACGCTGGCCGCAACCGGTCCATAGATGAGTGCCCATCTTATCATGACGAATTCCTACGTGTTTCGGAAGGGTCCTTAAAAAGCTGGATCCTGAATGTTATCGGGTTGCCCAGGTAACTGAATTGCGGAGATCAAATAGACACTTGAGACACTTCCTAACGAGGCTGGCATAACGCAGCAGCGTTTAAGCCTCTAAAAATAAAAGGTTAAAAAAATCACTTAAACTCTGCTGCTTAGCTGCATTCGGTTAAACTGGACGCATTTTGGGGAAAAGTTAGGCCAAAGATTTCATCTGAACTGAATGATTACTATCTGTAAATAATACTCGCACTATAACGGGGTGGAAAATTGAGATTTATTCATGATAACTATCATATTAAGATAAATATGATCTTAAACCACCGTATAAAATACTCCACGAAGAAAACTATATAAAGGCATCTGTCTGGAAAATTGCAAAATCAATCAAATAACAATAAATTCGCATTACCTTTATAAATAAATCGTTTCTATTGAGAGAAAATCAAATAAAATTGATGGAGTTCACACTTCCGCGTGTGAACAATGGGACTTCGTTTGCTGTCTGTCTTGTGTTGTGATGGCGTGAATATACCAATTCTATTCTAGGGGACTATTTTATTCTACAGTTTTTATAAGTACTTCATAAGTCCAGGTTTCCTCGAGATATTTTCCTTCACCTTTTTATCAGCCTCTGAATTCACCAACCCGCATTGAGCAAGCGTGGTGATTAACGCTCACTCCTTCTCCGTGTGAGAGGAGGCTTGTGCCCAGCAGTGGAACGCCAAAAAGGCTGTAATAATATATATTTAAGGCACAGTTTTACTACTAGGAGAAGTTCTTGGATAAGATGGCTCTTGGACAAGACAGTCACTTTATGGTAAAACAATGGTATTCAGCTGAATGCATTCAATGAATTCAGCTGCTGCCTTTAAACTGAAAGAAAAATCTAAATAAGTTGGGAAAAGGCTAGGATATTGTTTTGGAGATATCTGGAAGCGGTCGAAATTCAGAAACCTTTGATTAATCCGTGGATTTTACTGTATCCAGCAGAAATCCATTAACGCGATCAAAAATTAAAAATACCTGTACACTGAAATCTTCCCTAAATTAACTGTCGCGATTACAGAACATAATGATATCTTTAAAATGAGTAAACTGTAAGTATTCTCTATTCACTAATTTGAAAACAGCACCCTGGGGAAATATTTTACACAATCTGATAAAACGCCGATAACGCTTTCAGGTCTATGCTGAAATTAAAACAGATAAAACATTGTTTTTTTTGCTTGATGGCTAAGAAATACTTACTGCTCCAATTTTCCAACTGATAATGCTAAAAGGCTACTTTTCCTCAGGTGTGCAAAGTTATTCCACATAGCCGTTTTCCCGCGGTTTCACCCGCGTCCCGTGGTAATTACTGCCCGTACCTTGATAAAATATAGCCTATGTTACTCGTGGATAATGTAGCTTTCGAATGGTGAAAGAATTTTAAAAAACGGTCCAGTGGTTTTTGAGCCTATTCATTACAACCAAACAAACAAACAAAGTTTTCCTCTTTATAATATTAGTATAGATTATACACATCAAGTTAACATTAGGAGATTAAGTAGGTATGTTGTTGTTGTGTAAAAACAAACAAACAAACAAACTAGTAGTAGGTATTGCGGAAGAAACTATTCATGTGTGTGCAAATGAGTACACGACTTTACCTTTAACAAAGCCGACGCGTTCAAATAACTTACTGAGAGATAGATTCATTTATTTTAGTTCATTTCTTGCTTTATTAGTTGAAGTTTCTGCACTCCATTTGGTCTGGGTATCATCATCATCATCTTCCTGCCCTGTTCCCAAGTCATTTGGGGTCGGCGCAACATGTCTTTTTCTTCCATTCTTCTCTGTCAGACGTCATACTTATATCCACTCCCTTCTGCTTCATGTCCTCTTTGAGGCAATCAATCCATCTTTTCCTCGGTGTACCTCTGACTGTCCATTCGTCCACATTCATACTTAGCACACTCATTGGTCTGGGTACCATAGCATTTTTTTTCACTTAAGTCAATAAAAAGTAGCCTACTTATATTCTCCTTCTTATGTAATGTCTAAAATTTAGATAAGGGAAGGACAATAAAGATTGAAGATCATTTCAAAAGGGGCTTCTATTTCAGACAAACTTAAAACTGAACAAAGTCTTCAGTTCTTCTATTTAATTCATAAAATAAGTATAGATAGATTGTAGCAGACGGCTTTAAACTACAGTTAATTGGTGACAAATCAAGGTTAGGCTTTATTCGGATGTACTGTTAATACTTCCCTCGGGCCGCGGGTGCAACCGATTGCACTAGGTATAATATTTAATTCTACCAAAGAATTTCCATTTTAAGATTTAAGCAACTTTCTTACAAATATTCCTTAAGATTTACTAACTCATTCTATACCGGTGTCAAAGGTCTGTGAAACCATTAGGTTGCGTAGGCGCACGCTTGAAGCTTATGGCCCAGCCTTTTTGATTTAGGTGCTATGTTGTTCCAGTTTTGTTGGTAAAAGCCTTCCTTGGTTGTTAAGCTGAAAATGTAATGAAACTTTATAATAATTATGCAGTTGGATATTTAAAAGAACCGCTGAATAAATGAAACTAGGCGTTTAGGCCCTAGCTAGCCAGCTAGCCTTGTGCATTTTTAGTCGGCCGACACTTTTTAATCGGGCAGCACATAAAGTAGTGAGAATATTACAACGATGAGGTATCAGACTATCTGACCGACAAAAATCTTTTATTGGATTTACGATTAACTTCGAAATAAATTAGTAGCGACCTAGGCAGCCTACTATCGGCCAACAGTTTAGTCTGCTATATTATGCGAGCTCAAAAGCACGCCAAATTGAAACATCTGCTAAAATGCTCACAAAAAAATAATACCCCTTCCCTACTGCTACAGTATGTCAATTTTTAGCATTTTAGAAAAGCATTTTTTAAATTTCGAGAGGAGCACGGGGCTTAGGAATAACATCACGAGGCTATCGATTTGTCAAAGAATTTAAACTTAAATTTCATGTTCAGGCAATTACGTTAAATCAATTAAATTAAAATTTTCCTTTTAAACCTGAATATTTAATCTTATTAAACATAAAAGTAAAATAAAATAAAATAAACAACTTTACAAACAAGCACCACCATTTTCCTCAAGACACCATTTTAAACAATAAAAACAAATAATAAATAAATGGAAAAATTCTAACGCAATGAAAATCGCATGCGCAGTCTCGCACACACGCGTCGCGCACGCACACATGCGCAGGAGTCGTTACGTAACGCCATTTTAAAGGCAATAAGTTGTTTAAAGTACGTTGTATGCATACGTGGTGGAGTTTGGGACTGTGACCACTGTCATACGGGATCCGGTTATGAATAAAAATCATAACTGACTATTGTGTTATGGTGAATAATTATGCAATTTTTTATTTGAGTTAGTTAGCTGGTAAGTGAAGGGTTTTGAAAAAGATTAAATTGGTACATATTTAAAAAAAAGCTTTTTGATTTTTATTCTCTGTAAAATTGTCCTACGTGTGAAACGTACTAAATCATTTATTATCAACATTTTTATCCAAATAATACAATGCATAAAATTGGCGTGTAGTAAAATGTACCTACATCTATTTAATTATAGGCATCTTAAAAATGGGCCAAGTTAAAAAAAAAAACTTTGAAATAATGTTATTAATTTTGACGTATAAAAATGCCATCATCTGTCAACAATGGGAACAAGCAAAAACGTATCAAGCAGCTCAATTTATATACAAATTTACATACATTTCAATAAGGCCGACTCTGTAGTCAGGAAAAATGTTGTACTTAATGTTACCAAGAATCGAATAGAGATTTCTTGATAAAAATAGCAGGCTCTTTAATCACCCAGCCAACGGTGCAACTTAGTTAAGTAGAGTAAGTTTATAAGGCTGGTAAGTATACTGTATTTTATGCTAAACTTAAAATGTTAAGTAATTTTGCGGTGTGACCGATAAATTTCTAATAAAATAGACTGTATTAGAGGCGATATAGTTTTATAGAAGCTTTTTGAATTTATTAGATGAGCTATTTGAGCTAATTGATTTTTTTTAGATGAAGTAAAGCGATTTAAAATAGACTTGAATTTTTTTATTCGATGATTAGGATAGCAAAAGAAGTTAAAAAAAGGACTGAACTAAGAAATAAAAAAAAAAATTACATAAAAAATCCCTACCAATTAAGAACCTCCACCTTGCTGGGAAGTCGGTTAAAAAGAATATTGAACTCGTATTTCATAAATCTTGTATGGTTTTCCAAGTTTAAATATACCTGTATATTGCTTATTAATTTGAACTTGGCTCAACATTGCCATGCACCATTTTTAACATGCAAATAGGCCACACAGAGTGAATCTAAAACCATAAGTACTATTGAAATGGCTAACTCTAATAGGCTTTATACTGGTCTAGCTAGATCTAAGTTAGCTGATAATCTAGACTATGTTAACTTCCTGCATTTTTCCACGCAAACATTACACTAAAAGTATATTAAGCTACAATTTAGTTCAGAGCTTAGTTATAAATAATCTTAGTAAATAATGTAATTAGAAGTAATTCAATCTAAGTTTCAAAGTACCATTTTCCGTTACATAATTAGTAATATTATTTTGATTGATTTATAATAGTGATAATTTCTATCCAATCTTATTCAGTTCATTATCAGGGAAAATTGTTTATAAAATTTATTAATTTGAAGCCAATACCAGCTCAATGAGAAGGAGCAATTTTTCAGCTATAGAATCTATAGTTTTTGTAAGTACTTTAATATTTTTATTACTAGCATTTAGGCAGATTTATAAACTAAGGTGTAAATAAAAAAATAAAACAGAAACATTTTAGACATTTACACAAGAATAAAGGTTTTTGTCCATAATATTTTCGTATGTCACAATAACGTTGGTCGAGATGAACGACCAACTTGTTGGCCAAACATTTAACTTCAAGAAGTGTGACCAACATTGGTCACTGTTGGACATAAAACTTAACTGAAAACGACTTTAAGTAGCCATGAGGTTAAGTGAGCATAGCAAGTTTATGACTCCACGAGTTAACTGGAAAGTTTTAAACAATAAAGTTTAAAATAATTATTGTAGTACTTACGTAGTGCAAAGTTAACTTCTTCTTCTTAAATTTAAGAGCCCAGCTCTTGTCGGTGCAGCTCCTTCCATTTACGCCTATCTAGCGCCAACTCCAGAACTTCCTTATACGTCACAACATTCAACTTCTCTTTAATTTGCTTGATGTAGCTATATCTTGGACGACCCCTTCCCCTCTTCCCTTCGACTTTCCCTTCCACGATGTTTTTTATAAAATCGTCGTGACGTATAAGGTGTCCTATCATTTTTCCTCTCCTGTTCTCTATGCTATGCAATAGTTGTCTTCTACTCCCTATTCTACTTAATACTTCTTCATTGCTAATTCTTTCCGTCCAACTAATTCTCTCCATCCTCCTCCAGCACCACAGTTAACTTACCTAATATTAAATGCTATTGCTACCTAGAAATACTACCTAGTTTGAAAGCGTTAAGCAGACTTCCTATCACATTTTAATTGTAAATTTAATAAAGAGTAAATGAAGCTTTTTAAAACTGAAACTTTATATTGATTTATGATCTATAAAATCAGTACTTAAAAGACAAAAACCGTCATAAAAATCATAGAACAATACCTTTAAAGACAGTGGCAATTTCCTTTTGTGAGCACGGTTATTTCATAAGTCTTGTCTGTAATACATACTTATCTATGTTTGTATTAACCCTAAAACTCATAGGTACCTCGGTTCATCGAAATAACATAAAGCTATAGAATCGAATCGAAATAATATTATAAAGAAATAGGAAAAAGGACACGAAGAAAAAATTGCAAAAAGTAGCTTTATGTAATAAATTGTTTAAGGACATGGATGGAAACGCTTAGAAACATATATTAAATATGTATTTAATTTTGTAAGTATTGCTTACTTTGTGATAAACCGTCTCATATCATGGCCGCTCCATTAATCCCAGTTTACAAAATTACACGGTAACAATTGATTATAAAACGTGTATAGTTTGTCACGACGGTTTGCTTCATCGCTTGAAGGCAAATTATGGGTTTTATATAGGTTTATTTGAAACAAGTGTAGAGAAAGGCTTGACTCAAAAGCTTAGGTTTATAACTTCATAATGAAAAGCTTTATTAAATGTTAAATAGAGTAATTTTAGCCATCTTTTAAGAAAGAGAGGCGCATCGTGTACCTATCTGTCTGGCGCCATTTGAGAAATAATATTTTTTCCAATCTTTGTATTAGAGGAGTTTGGTAATTTATCGAGCCTTTACTTAATTTTAATATGACAGACCATGGCAAGAAGCAACTCTAGTTGATCAATTTTTTTAATGGGATGTCATCCAATGATCTCTTCCGCTGTGGGTTAGCAGCGTCAGGGAGTGTCAGACTCTTATTGACTAAAACCCACACCATGTTCCATCTGGAGCCCCTTACGTACCAGAGCCGCGGTAACTCTTTCGAACAATCCCGGAGCCCAACTTTAGTTGATCTCTCATCCACATAACTTCTAAAACCCAGCCATCTTCAAAACCCGCTGTCCTACATAAAAGATAAAGATTCTCACCGCGACTGGATAGTATCAACTATCGAAGTTATTCCGATCCCGTCGGACAAGGAACATAGAAATTGTGTAAATCGTACCCCATACAGATGTTTTACGCTTTAACCAGATTTTCTTGGACTTTATCCAACATCCTCGGATTATTTACGTCCACTAGAAGCTATACTATAGCGTTGTAGATGCGATGCTTTTGATATCAAGGAAACATTTTTGCATCATCTTGACAGCTAATGCGCAGGGATTATTAAAATGTATGGAACGTTTTGAATATTTTTTTCAAACGGACAAAAGTTAAAATTATTTTAAACATTATAATCAGTTTTTTTTCTATTTTGTGCCTAAATATCTGTGATGAATGCTTGTCTAATTAATTACTTATCCACTTTTGGCATAAAAATATTGATTACTGTCTAGGTAGCAGGTACCGAAGAGAGCATTTTTTAGGGAGAGATTTACCACTTCATCATATAACTTTACCTTCATCATCATTAAAAATCAAATTACTGGCATTGGTTCTTGTTCTATCAAATTGTCGAATTCAGACTTTTTAGATAATAACCTGTATTTGTCTCTTTACGGTGTTTTCTTTCGTAGGTAATAGCTAAAGAACCAAAAAACTAAAAAAACAATAAAAATCTTTTCTCTTTCAAATCTAGACATTGTAGCTTCGAAATCCTAGTACTCAATCTACCTGACTTTTTAACTATTCAAAATCTATCGTCCAGTCAAGTAACAGTTAGCCGGTCACCTGATACATATCGAAGCTTGTAATACAGTTAGAAAAATGCGATGCGCCTGCGCAACTTAGTAGGCGGCCGATTTAAATACAGCCTGCTTTTTCTTGGAGAAAAACAGAGCTATTAAAATTGTAGCGATGATGATAGTTTTGCGGGGCAGTGATGTTTTTGTTTAAAGCTAATGAGAGATTTAATAACAGTCAGTTAAGTAATGAAATTGTACTCAAACTCGCTTGTTTCTTTTAATTGTTTATTTATGATGCTACTGAAAATACTATCAATTATATTTCTAGGAAGCTGTTCATTTCTCATTAAAAAATAATATAATTCTGAATTCGGGGTTAATTCCAGAATTTTTATGTATGTATATCAGAGAGCTCTCTCGTCAAAAGTATGTTTAAAATATTTCTTACGGCACATAAAGATATGTACAAGATTGTGATATTAAATGATCAAAGAAACATAGAAAATAATTTTTTTCAACCACAAATGATTTAACCAACCCAGTAACCAGACATTAAGTACCAATTTTCGAAGTCCGTCTGTTTTATAAGAGCTAAAACAGTAGTCTAGAACAATAGGTGTTATGACACTACCCACTAACATGACGATTATAGGAAAAACGATACAATAGTAGAGAAACTTGAGTTTGTAAATATGCCCATGGCGTTGTTAATCATACATTTTTATGGTACACATGCTTTTGTAGTCGGAAATTGTACTGTAGAAATGTTTATGTAATATTCGAATGTTTTGGCTGTGCTTGCCGCGGTTGGTTCTTAGATGGGTAACCGTTTTTAAAGAAAGCTACCGAGCGTTAGGTATTGTTACTTGTATATGATAGCTACGGGTAGTAAGGAATACAAAATACCATTATATACTTTTTTTATGAGACTGACTATCTAAATGATATTAATATTGATTTTTTATAAAAAAATAAAAATATAAAACTTCAAAATTCACTGTTACTATATATAGTAATCTTAAAAGCAGCCAAACAGAATATTTGGCGAAATACCTGCGCAATAATTTCTAGGCCAAATAGTACCCGAATCGAATCTGTCATGGCGTCCAAGATGCACTTAATAAAATCACAAACAAATCAGCAATTATCCTAAACGTTGTATGTTTTCCTTGCGTAAATGTTTTAGCAAACTCACCCACACATGCACGATTTGTTTTGTGTGCGTACGAGTTGCACGCACACATGTAACGGGATGCATCGCATAAACCAATGTTTGGCTGCCGTGCCAAAAAACACAAAGGAGATATGTAGTATGAGAGGTCTTGATACTTTTGCTTTGATCTTTTAAAAAAAATAAAAAAGCGTTTCCATTAATGATTTTATAATTATTTGTTTTAATTTTTTTGGAAAATGTACCTGCATATATTACTCCTTTGAGTATGTGAGTAAAGTAGGACGCTCTTTTTAATAATGAGTGCATTATAACCATTACTAATTTGCTTATTAACACATTAACACTAAATTATAGCGCCAATTATTAAGGAAGCCATAGAACTAAACTAGAAGATTAATAAAATAAAACTAACAAGCATAGTTTTTTGCCAAAGGTTAAATAACTAAAAGCGACACTCGCAATCGCACTTACCATTGAAAAAGACATAATTTGCAATATTAACATAATACAAGCAGACAAGATTGCAAACATAAATGCATTTTTAATAAAACCTCTATGCAAATACGGCTATAAAGACTATATGACAACGTTGTTATTTGAAAATTCTTTGCATTACCACCATCTTGGATTTATTTCATAAATAAATAAATATAAATATTGTCTAATTATATATTTATGCTGGCAGGTGTAACTGCCGGTGTTTCTTAGAAATCTTGTTTATTAATAGAAAACAGTAAACCAGTTTACGTGTCCTCTTTTAATATTAAAAATTAACACGTTTTACATAGTTGCTGGTTTACGGCTTAGGAAAAGGAAGTGATGATAAGCATTATGGCGTATGGGGTAGCTTGATACTCTTAATTGACCAGTTACTGACATGTTTTTAGTTTTCTAGTCTGTGCACTAAAATGGTGTGTACTGCAGGTAAGGATGTCTTCCTCAAATATTCAGGCTTGTAAAATTATGATAAAAAAATAATGTTCCTCTCGAGAATAAGAAGCAAAATCGTGATTTTCTTTGTGCTACTTTGCTAATTCATTCATTACATTTTTGTAATTGTTTATTTTTATTTAATTTAAATAAGGTAGAATAACCTGTCTTTTATTTTAATTGCATATATGTAATTATTCCTATCTGCATGTTAACACAGTGTTAAATATTAATATTACTCGTCTGTAATGAAAAAAGAATCACTATTTCATTGTCTCATCAATTTTTGAAATGACCTAGAAAGTATCAAAACTATTCGGTCCGCCAACAAAAGGGATAAAAACTTGCTAACACAAAAATAGAACGTCGAAAAATGAACATTAACGTATATTTTGAAATCTGCGCTGCGCGGGTGCTATCCAATCGCAGACGACGCGCACGTGTGTGCGTGAATCTGATAGGATTTTTAAATGTGTGCTTCTAACGTATTCGAGTGTTTTTTATATGTGTGTGTCTAATGGTAGTATGCTTTTAAGGTTTTTTTATTAGTGTGCGTCTATTTGGGTAGTGGGTTTTATATAGTTTCTTAGTTACAATGTTTTATACATAATATGATTCATTCTTGGAGTTATATCTTTGAATTTGGAGGCCAATTTTAATGAAAGCCGTTTGCTATAGTTGCTTGCGCTTATTTTATTTAAAGTTTGTTAGAAAAGTTGTCTTTAGACATAATTGTTATTAGAGTTTTAAAACCTACTTTAACGTGACCACATAAAGAAACGAGCTTACTGTCTTAAAAATATTTTTTATGCGACATTGACCTAATTTGCTTGAAACTATATTTTTAACTCCTTTTTATGAATTTAATATTTCCTTTCTTTCTAAACCCATTGTTTCTTAAGACTGCCTTCAAATGTAAGAAGCTTAGTGACAGGTTTAACGTTTAACAGTAGGTTTAAAGGCATTGTAATAGCCCAACGACAGAAAATGGCAGCGACTGAGCATTTCGACATACACTGATGGATCACTGACTATTATGATCGACATTTTGTGTACAAATGCATCAATGGAGATCGATGCTTATTGAATCTATGATTTAAATATTTGAGAGCCTTTCTGTTTCAATCAATGTCTGCAAAAGGTTTTTAGATGTTAGTAAACTGTATGACTCAAGCTGAAGGAAATTGTAAGAATAATCAGCTGATAAGTCTGAAATCGCGTACCCACCTTGAGCAATCAATATGTAAGCTGTAAGAAAGAAAGCCATTTTTCAGGAGTGGAAAACTGAATAGATTTAGCCTATAATGTTAACGTAATTATCATCCTAATTTATCACAATTATATTGGGGTCGGCAGGAAATGACCTTTTTTTTTCATACTCTTCTATAACAAACCTTTTTTTATTTTTTTGGGGGTTTTACACATATGTTTTCTAACATCACATCAGTGATTAGATTAACTGTGAAAAAAAAAACTCTCTTAAAAAAGATACTTCTACGCCAAAAATGTTCACGGTCACCTGAAAATGACTTGTTACACATTTTTTTTGCACTCAAAACCAGACATTGCAAGTGAGCCAAGTGCAGTAAGTGCATACAAAAATACCGACAAAATTCAAGGTTGAAATCTGTTAAAAATAACGCTCGTTGCATTCCCGATGCTCCTCTCTGGCAGTTTATTAAATCTGGATGCATTTTATATTCACGCTCAAATGCGTTTTGGGGTAGGTAATGGTTGAAACTTGAAGAAAATGTGACGTCATTCTTTTGTTTTGGCTTGTTTGTATTGTTGTGTTTCAATGAAAAATCGGGGAAATTATAATACCTATAGTAAATGATATCGGGAGTTTTTAGGCATGGTCGGTTAGCGTTCCTAAGTTATTGATCAGCTTCTGTTATGGGTGCTTAAACATTTGAGAAACTGCTACATATAAATAGCGATATGTTATTAAAAATATATTCATTTTCAGGTTACATGTTTTTGAGAATTTTAGTCTCGAGCTGCGTAGGGTTTCTTCTAGTCAAAATTATCTATATTATCTAATAGAAACATTTTTACTATTATCTGATTTTATTATCAGTACATTTTTTATTGATATACTAATGAGATATCTTTCGAGCTAAATAAATCAAATGGAAGCTTTCACTTATCATTAAATATTTTTTAATAGATTTTTAATTTAATTAGACTACACTCCATCTTTGAAACTAAAAATCTATCAACTTTAATAGCATTTCAAGTACATTAACTTTTATATTCAAATGGCACAATTTAACGAATGAAGAAACTAAAATCTAATTCTGAAGTAAGACGCATGCGCAGTCAGTGTGGTAATAAATTCTTTCCTTTCTCTTTATACCTACGTTTATAGTTTATCTCTTATGCGAACCAAATAGGTATTCTTAGGTACATTATTGTATGTCGTCCGAGTTGAAAACATAGCTCGTTTAGGTATACACAAATGTTTCTGTCTATTTTCGTTTCAGGATTTTTTTTTAATGGGAAATTATAAATTGACCCGCTGTGTGAGAGAGTGTCGGACTCTTACTGACTAAAACCCATCATGTTCCTTCTAAAACCCTTTATGTACCAGGGTCGCGGTAACTCAGTTGCATCCTATTAGTACTCGAAGTCGACCCCAAAATTGTTGGGAAAAGGCTAGGCCGATGATTGATTGGCCACGGTCACCTTTCGAAGGATTCCAAAATCATTCCCACCTGTTTCATAAGACCCATTGACTTTTCAGGTTCCTAACAACCTTTCGAGGAATGGAAAAGAGTGTCACTCTGATAGAGCGAGTCGTCCATCTACTGATCAAATAATGACTAGCACACTATAATTAAATTCCAAATAAAGTAATGTGAAATAATGACTAACACTAACAGAATGCTTAAATTGAATATTCATCACACAAATCGAATGAATCTAAAATCTATTTAAAACCTACTTATTATTGTAACCACAGACAAATAAAACAATACTCCGCCTCATTTGAGTGCCGCCCACGAAAAAATTAGACGGACGAATGATCAACCATAGAGCTTATAAATATGTATAGATACATAGAATGAATGTTCAATCATACTCATTCAGATACAAGACTGGCCAAACCACGCCTAGGAATAAATAAAATTTCGAAAATAGAACGCGAGCTTCCTGCGAATTGGTTCTAAATTTAAATATTGAAAAATGGCGGCAGCATGCGAACGGTTGAATTTTGTGCATAAAATTGCATCTCGCGTTACCGATCTAAACATTAAAAATAGAATTCGATAGTTAGGAGTAGTGTACATGGGAGGAATTTGCTTTCATGGCAACTGATTAAGGTAGTCTTGAGTTGGTAGGTATTTTTGATGTCGTAAAGTTTTAGTGCGATGTCTGTCTATTCGGTTTATTTTGTGCGGTTAGATAATTGAATTTTCCATAACAAATAAACCATAATGTTCTTAAGGTTTATTGGGCTATTGCCGAACTTCCATAACAGAGGCAAAGGACTACACACGCGATCACTGCCTAGCGTTTTAAAAACTTTCACATATACAAAAAAAAAACACATCTGACACGACCATAAAAATTTCATTTATTTACTCAATTTTAACCCTCCTCCCCCCAAATCACGGCATTGCCACCGTCATTACGTATGCACCAAGCCTAACAAACACCAGATTGCCTTCTTTCAAGCCAGTTAAAATAAACACCGTCGATATTTCGCAGCTCTTTAGAACGTTCGTATACATCGGTGCCCTAGTTGTGTGAGTGTTTTAATGTATGTATACATACACAGTAATGTATGTGTTTTAACGTTTGATCTTCGCTAGTAGATAGTTCGGCAAAAACATGGTTCGTTTTATGCGAGGTTGTATTTTCAAATGTTAGTTTGGATTTTGTTTTCCGTATATTTTCTAACGGTACAGGAAAGAGGCAGGCAGCCTAGGTTTTAGCTTGCACCTACTTTAATTGGTAGTATCTATTAGTAGAAAAAAGTTATCCTTGTAGGTAGTTACGTAAGCCCAGAAATATTTCTGAACGAAAAATGTTACGTTTATGTGTTCATCCTCTGAAGATCTACTTCATCTTAAAAATAATCTTTGATTTATGTAAAAAAATATTCCGAATACACTAATTAGTTGCTTCCCATTACATAACCCAAATAAATATTCAGCAAGCACCAAAAAAAAAAATTTATTTCCAATAAAATCTATTCACCATCAAAACTCTCCCTAATACCTCTTCCCGCCCACCCATCCAAAGAAAGCGTGAGAGATACATCAGTAGCAAATATTTAAAATCGTAAATACCTAACAGTACTCCCTCTCTGGTCACGACTGCGTAGGCGCAAGTACCTTCACGCCTTACTATAGCCGCGTGTATCGTATGTTTTCAAATGGTAAAAGGTGATGGATTTAAGTGTCTACATCATTGAGGCAGTTATGTAATGAATAAAACATCATATTTTAGCGGTTTACCTATAAAATTATATAAAATAATGTTTTTTGGTAGGGGAAAAATATCCTGTTAGTATCATTATCATCAGCGTTTTTTAAGTTTTTATCATGCCAATGCTGATCACATGCCTCCTCCCATCTTCTCATTTAGGATTGAGGATTGAATCATGTCTGGTTGTTTCATAATAAAATGTACAACTTTGATTTTTTTTTTGTCTAGGAGAAATAAGTTCTTATTATAATTATAACCTAGTTTTACCAATAATTATTTTCACGTAAAAATCAACTGTAAGATCAACCCACAGATTTTTTTTCTATCTGAAACGAAACTTTCAGCGTCATTTCTAAACGTTATATAATTCCGAAGCTAGCCGCTATCGGACGAGTCACGATCATGCGTAGGCGCCGGTTTTATTGCTGATCTATTGCAATTTGTACCTGATTGATTAGTGTGATTTATTTGTCGTATCTTATACTTAGTGGCTTTTCATTTTCGTGGATAGATGTGTGTTCCTTTTTTAATTTCATCGTCATCAGGCTTTTTAATGTCTTACTGCAGGGCACAGGCTTCTTCTTCACGCAGAGAAGGGATGAGACTAGATTGACTTGAAGAATTGCTGACTAAGACATATCCTTTCTCTTCAATTTGATTTCGTATTGTAGCATCTCTTCCAAACAAACACGAGGTCCCGAATTATAATAAATATTTTATGACTGCAAAATAAACTAATTTTGATTCTTAAAAATCTTTGTGTACTTTTCGTTAGCTTTGTGTAGGCTTCGTTGTATGTTAATTAATAGAAAGCGCATATTGACAGGATAAAACCATCATCTCGAAGAAAATTAGTAGTTTAAATATGAAACTAAAGAAGAACACAGTTTATTGGGCGGTATTTGTTTCCAAAGATGTCAAAAAATTCTCTACGAAAGTACATTAAAGATTTGCACTCATTGTTATCCCAGTTGTCACTCACAGTTGGCTCAGTGCCAGAAGATAGTGGCGTTTCATCAACTTTCCTCCCATCTAATTTATGTCCAAAGTGATGTAGTTGGTGATCAAAACGACAGTACTTTACCGCCTGATTTCAGCTTTAATTATTGTAGAATATCTATTATTTATACTCGGATATACGCCATACTTTGTCCAGGCTCTTTATTCCGAAACACAATCATTGTTACACTAATTGCTGAGCAAAGGTGAAGAAAAACACCTTGAGGAAACCTGGATTTTAAAGTCTGATATCCATCTTCCACATTGAGTAAGCGCGGTGATTATTCCTTCTCTATATGAGAAGAGACCTCTGCTCTACAGTGTAATCATAAAAAGGCTGATGATGATAATATTACGATCATCATTTGGTACTCTTACCTGTTCACAATGTTCTCGACGCATACCTTTGCTCCTGTGAAGTTAGCCAATACGGGTCTTACTACAAAAACTTTAAACCCTGTTTTACACTTGTCTAATAAAATTTTGGCTGCAAAATGAACCATATGTCAACGTCATAATTTGACATTTTTTTAGACAAGACATAAACTGACGTTTAAAAGTTTTTGTGGTAAGACGGTAGAAGTCTTGCGCTTGAGCACAACTGTTGTTTTTTTTTTTACTTTTGCACCATTTCTGGCCGTTGTCACTGCTAGCCAATTAAGAAACAAGAGCTGAATATGTAATCTTCATGACCTCCAATGCTCAGAAGTGAGTATAAATACCTCCAGTCCTGTAGCTGTCAAAATTTCAGATTTCAGAAAACGTGCAACGACTGTCAATATCTATGAACAATTCTACGCTAAATCAAAGTAGGTAACCAAAAATGATACCTAAATATATAAAGCAAAGTACATAAGACATAACAGCTTCAACTTAAAAACAACATGGCGTCTAACGCCTAATAATGCCATTGTCTCGAACCGGTAGAATTTTGGTTGCAAAACATGCTCGCGCGCAGCTCTGAGTCACTCGCGGTGGGGAGAGGGGGGATAGGCTGGCATAACTTGTAGGCTATACTAGATTATTGTAGATCAGCCGTAGTGTGCGTAAAAATGTTTAATCATTAGTAATGTATCATCATATATGTAATGATTAGGGTTCATTGCAGTATTTTTTAAATTAATAGAAAATTAAGGTGTGTGGGAAAATTGGACTTCAATAAAACAAAAGAACTTTAGAAACTTTACCTCATATTAATATGTGCATAGAGAAGGGCGCCTTTTTCTATGTGTTAATAAAAAGTAAGGATGTAAATAAAAGTATGATAGTTAAATTAAGGTTTGACTAAATGCAACTGAAAACTTAAACCAAAAAGTTAAAGTAAGTTTCCTTCGATTGACGAAACTATGGGTGTAACCACTAGTAATTTTTGTATCTTTATCGATGATTTAAAATAACAATTACAGGTTAGGGCAGACACAAAACGAGATTAGGATCAAACAGACCAGTCAATCATTACACGATTATAATAACTAATATTTTATTTATTGGTCTAAGCCTAGTCAATCATCTATTTCACAACATTCCTTTGTAAGATAAGTTTGTAAATCTGTGACCATATTTGTGAAGTCGATTTGTTTAGTAATTTGCATCTGAAACTTATTGTACTCTGGTAAAACATGGCGCCAATTTTCGTTTCGATCACTCAAAATATCTACTTATGGAAGTATCTTATTTAGGACATATAGAAAACTAGCTGTTCCTCACGGTTCCATTCACCAAGGGAACTCCTGGACTCCTTCCCGCTCCCTGGATATAAAGTAGGCTGCGACCTTTCTAACCGTTTGTACCAATCCTTTATGTACATCGGGAAAATTCTAATGGCCTTACTACAAGAACATTAAACACTATTTTACACTTGTCTAAAAAAAATGTGGCTCCAAAATGAACCATATGTCAACGTCATAATTTGACATTTTTTTAGACAAGTCTTAAACTGACGTTAAAAAGTTTTTGTGGTAAGACGGTAAGCGTTTAACTATAGCATCAAAAAGTATACAATTTCAGTCTGAAGGTTTTTGAGCACAATCAGTACTTAAAAAGTTACTGATAATTATAACACCCACTTAAAGCTATCGACTCAAAAGATAAAAGGTCCAAAAGAATTCCCACATTATAAAAACCTTCGTAATCTAATAAGAAAATGGTACGCATGTCCAAGTGTTGTGACGCGATACTTTGAGAACTGGTTAGGCTAGTTCTGCACTAAGTTATTATATTTCTTTTGAGCTCACACACCGCTTACTTTTTATTATGTAACACTGTTTTGTATAACACTGGATTATAGTAACGAGGTTATTTGTAATAACCACCAAGGATTACCATGTAGAAAATCAAACCTTTAGTAATCTCCCTTGAATTGAGCTATGCAATGACTGATCAATGTAGCAAGATCCCTTTCTTTGAGAGGATGTTAGGGTTAGATGACCTCTCCAGCTGAGTATTTCAGACTTTTACTGACTAAAATCCATGATGTTACTTCTGGAGCCCTTATTGTACTAAGGCTACGGATCTCGCCCCAAAAATCCTGCAGCATCGACAGACAGCTCCCTAAGTTTATCTGAAAAAGGGTATCGAATTGACATACCTTTCCATACATTGCTGTACATTTTCCATTGCTTAAGCATTCTAATTTCTTATTGAATGGCTAAATGAAATCATCATCTGCCTAGCCTTTTTCCAACTAGGTATTTCGGAGTCGGCTTCCAGTCTAACCAGATGCAGCTAGTACAAATCTTTCACATGGATGAAATTAGGCGTTCAATAACAAAATATGCAATTCAATATCCACCTTTATGAGAAAGATGACATTTTTGACAGGAGTTGTCAGTGGCGCCAACAAGCTATTAAAAACGTAAATGTCAACGTGTAAAAGTAATTTTAATTAAGCAGCCAAAGCACTGGGTAATGACATTTTATTAATTGGCAATATTTCTTCACCTGTTTAAACAGATAAGAAGAAATAATCATACTTACTAAGTTTGTTTTCCCAAATTACATCCTATTATTGACATGTTTTTACTACAAATTGTCCTTTATATTAATTAATTACTTTCTAGTTTATGGTCTAAAACCTATCTAGCATGGCCGACAAATTAGGAAGCTATTTCTATGATGGTACCATAAAAATCTCCCCATTCCCTTGGGTCGCACCACGGTCAGAAATCGCTATAAACTTGTTTCTTCTTAAGGAGATGGCTTACATTTTACAGAACTAGCTGTGGCCCATTTCTTTGTCCGCATATCAAAGGAACGGCTTCTCGCAGCCAGATGAACAGTAGCCTATCTCCTTTCTCAGGCTCTAGACTATCTGTGTAAAACCATTCTTTATTTATGTATGTTTGTCTGTCGCCTCTGACGCTTCTGTCACGCCATTACTACCGAAATTATTTGAATGAAACTTGGTGCTGACTTCATCTGGAACCAGAAAAAGGGCGAAAAAGCATTTTTGTTATTGAGTTTCAAAAAAACATACCTATAGTTCCCTCGGGTCGCGGGTGGAACCGCGTGAAACAACTGGCACACAATAAGTAAAAGAAAATAGTGTTGTCATTTTATTACGAGTCTCACCAACACTTAACCAATCGCCAATAAAAAAAAAAAACTATTATAATAAACCAATAATATTGTACTAGACCTTAACAGGTCCACTATAAATATGCCGAGAAAAAGCATCAATTAAAAGGTGCTTCAAGCTTTTAAATCAATCGGTCGACAGATTCATTAGAAAACTGACTTGTAAAATCTACCCTGAAACTTAAACGTTAAGGTTTATTTTTGATCGTCGTAGAAAAGTTATAAGGAAGATATTATAGGCTACAAGTTTAATGCTGTTTATATGTCTAGGATGAAAAATAGGCTGAGCTAGAGTGGTTATTAATGCGTTATTTTTTTTTTATATAGTGTGGGCAACCGAAACTAGTTTTTAGCATGCAAAACGGGATGTTGTATGTACAGTAGCACATCACTAGTAGGTGTCTAGTAAGTTTTAGGATAACGATTAATTATTATGAATTCAATTTTTGGGGATAAATTAAATAATACCTAATAATAAAACATAAGGTACAATTTCATGTTTTTCATTGTTTCAATAGTTAGTAGGATTTATTGTTAGCAGTACTTTTAAAAAAGGAACTTTGTAATTCCCTTTTCATGTAAAAGTACTGAAAATATTCATAACCCATTAATGGAAAATGTAGGACATATCCTTCAGGAAAACAAGCTTTATAAAACTCTCTAATATCCTCTCATTACTACACACCAAAGGTGTTGTTCAGTAAGTATATAAAGGCTGTTTCAATGATTCACCATACGTTTTAACGATAGTAATCAAAACGCAAGAAAACAGCAATTAAAATAATTATGATTCATAAACACAAACTCACGCGCAGCTAAAGTTCCTCAAAAAAGGAGCGCGCGAACTCAAAACAGGAAGAAATTTTCCCGCGGCGCGAGCGCATCTACCGGCAATGTTCGGAACTAAACCGGAGCGCGAACGACCGCCAACTCTTTCCGCGCGCTTTCTTTTATCTCCCCTCTCTCTCCCACATAAACACACGCCTACCTTTTTTGGCGTAAGAAAGGGACAGAAACAAAAAAATGGCCGAACGCACATGTGCGCGGGAGTTCGTTTTCGTCTTATTTTTCGCAGGTCATTCCCCTCGGATATATTCGCGTCGCTTTTGCGATTTTTTTGTCTTGCTCGGTCGTTTTTTATCGTTTTTCCTCCGTGTGTGTTCGGTGGGCTAGGTCGCGTGGGCCGTAGATTTATTTTTCTTGCTTTTATCTTAATCTGTTTTCTAATACTGTACAGTTTATGGGACCCTTTTTGAATCTAATGTTAGGTTTGTTGGCAATTTATTTTTTATGCCGTGCGGGGATGGCTAGGCTATTTATTATAGGTTGTAAACCGTCTTTCGATTCTAGGAAAGGTTTGCGCTTAAAAAATAAATTTTCTCGAGACATGAGAAGACTAATCATGAAAGTGTGAGGTGCGTTTCGTTTTTTTTATTAATTATGTTTTGCAACGAAAAAGTTTTTGAAAAATCTGTTGTTCCCTAAACATAGCATTACGGAATCAATAGTTGAAATAAGTTCAGCACTATTTTTAACTTCTTTTAAAAGGAGTTAAGTTCTATTAAGTTTTGTATAGTGCTTGAACCTTTCTAAAACGGCGCACCCCGGAAAAGGGAGGCACCATATTATCTCGATAAAATGATTAAAATATAATCTAGCATTCAGGATCAGAGTTCCCATATAATTAGGTTTAATAATAATCTACTAAAAATTTAATCTCCTACCATAATTTTACCACTAGGAAGAAACCTACGAAATCGTTTTAATTAAGCCAGTCAATTAATAAAGGAATTTTCTAATCGAAGTGTGCAGTAAAAAGATTTATCTCTAGTGCGCCGGAGCAACACACAGAGCCGTTAGCGACCTCTAGTGTGGGGTAATTGGAATATCGATATCGATAAATTTATCTCAATCGAGATTTTGTCTAATTGGATTGCTGTTTTCGCTATGGCGGAGTTTTTCTAATTAGTTGTTTCTTGGAAATTGTTCTGGTTTGGTGTTGTTGTCCAATTGGTCTGCGTCTGAAATAGAATATTTTGTTTATTAAAAATACTGTTTTTTAGTTAGAACAGAATTTTAAAAAGTGAGTAACATTCGCCAAAATTTATAGGTATTTTTAGATTAAATCGCATAAATGACATTTAGTATGAACTTTAATTTTAGTATTGTATGTACCTACTATTAAAATAGAATATGGGAAGACTATTCACGTTTAATTTGAATAATTTAGTTTTGAATACGAAGAAAACAAAATGTATTAAATTTGCTTTGCCCAATGTAAAAAATCTCGGTCCCGGTGTAATTTTGAACAATGAGGAACTTGAAACGGTACATGCTACGACTTTTCTAGGGATAACAGTAGACTCCAAAATTCAATGGGGTGAGCATATAACTGGCATCACGGGTAAATTAAGCTCTGCTGCGTACGCTGTCAGGAAAGTAAGAGCTCTCACCGATGTAGCCACGGCGCGTTTAGTGTACTTTAGCTATTTTCACTGCATCATGTCCTACGGAATTCTTATGTGGGGCAATGCTGCCGATATCGAGAATGTTTTCGTACTACAGAAGCGCGCTGTCCGTGCTATATACAAACTTGGTGCTAGAGTCTCCCTTAGGGAAAGGTTTAAGGATATTGGTATACTGACTGTGGCGTCTCAATACATTTATGCCAATATAATATACGTAAGGCAAAACCTAGATTCATATAGTAAAAACAGTGACGTACATCATTTTAATACCAGAAATAAACATAAGTTGACCGCACCTAATTATCGTCTACATAAGGTGCACGGTTCATTTGTGGGGCTTTGTGTACGCATTTATAACAGAATTCCGGTTCATCTGTTGGAGTTAACGGACAGTTCTTTTAAAAACAAAATCAAAGAAATTCTTGTTAAAAAGGCATATTATAATGTTAATGATTATTTCACAGATAAACGCAGATGGCAGCTCTGAAGTGGAATAAAAGTGCTTTATTTTATTTTGTATTTTTCGGTGTTTTAAATTAATAATTGATGAAATTGAAATTGAATTGTATAATTGTAAAATAAATTAATAATAATTAAATTGTAATAGACAGCTGTGTTGCTGGGAAGTTTGTTCTTCACCGCTTCTTCTTTCCAGCCATAACACTAGGAAGTGGTGAAAGGGGGGCGTTTTGGGGGTGCTGTCATTCATGTAAAAGTTTGACGTTAAAAAGTGCTAATCGTATTAGCCTATTTTAATAAATGATTTTGACTTTGACTTTGACTTTGACTAATATATCAAATTATTTGACATCGGTACTTTGTAGATATCTTTTTTTCCATGAATCATTTGTCTAGCCAGACCAGAATCATCTTTTATTTTTTTTAAGTAGGTATATCTGTAACGCAATATAGAGGTATTATGAACATAATAAGATTATCTATTACTTTTTATACAAACGCACACAAAAAGGAATATTTATTGACCATATTTGTCAACTTATAAAACATCGATAAAAATTTATACAACCCTTACAAGCTCTGTATGTGTACAAATACATATATGGTACTAATACATTGTATGAAAGCGAAAAGTTTTGCACATAACTTTAATAATTATTACGCATAAAATTAAACTATAGTTTTTGTTAGTTAAGTAATGTATTAAGTATTTTATAATACATTATTTTTCTGAGGTTCTGTAGTTTTAACGAGTATATCCGTGTCTTAAAAGAAACACCTGTCTTTGTCGTCATTCTCAATACTATTTAATTCAACTTATTTATTAATTTATTTATCTTTACTAATATTATAAAAGCGACATAAACTTCGTTTGTCTGTTTGTCGCAATTTCATGCAAAAACTATTGATCTCATTTGAAATAAATTGGGTACACAAATAACCGGGAAAAAATGGATAATAATAGAGCCTTAGAAAGATCATAGGTTACTCTTTACCCGATTGCAGGAAGTGGTTCTCTCGGGCGTGGGCCAATGCATTATGGCAAATCATTTTCAAGCCTCAGCATGATATTCAATAGTAAATCTGCATAACCTGAAAAATTAAAACAAAGGTATTTATTCTATCCATTCCTTCTCAAAGTCGATAGCCTATAAAAAGAACCTATTTTTTTTTTAAAAAATAAAAAAAAGCTTCGAAAGTATAACCATAACCAGTACCAGTGCATCTTCATGAAATGACTACCTATTTGACCTACCTCAACCCAGTTGTCAGGGGCAACACGCTATCTCTTGGTAAGACTGGTTGTCAGACTTGCTGGCTTCTGGCTACCTGTAACGATTGTCAAAGATGTACATATAATATACATAACAATCGGAAAGGACAATTTAACCTGCCTTTCGAAATATGGAGGTACCAGTTAGGTTATATATTGATTCATCCACTGACAGATTGGTCAACTCGTGCGGCTGTTACTACGGCTATACTTAAGCCCTTGGATTATATTTCGTCATTAATACAACCTAAAACATACTTTATTCAACTAAGGGCCGATTTTTAATCGCTAGATATCTTTCATCAAAGTATATGATTGACGTTTTGACAGGTTTTGTATAGAAAATATGCCAAACCGCTACATATTCCTGAGATAAATGTTAGGTTATATCGAAAAAAAATAAGCTTTTAAAATTAGGATAACTTCTGAGATTAACTGATTCGTTCAGTTTTAACCGCAGGTTAAACCAAGACCGCAAAGCGATTGGTTAGTCGGCAGCTTTAGTTAGCCTACCTGGACAAAAACTGTTCTAGGATTTAAGTCACGTATACAGATTGAAATTGATCTATTTTAATAAAGTTCATATTATATTATAATATTGAGGAGCTCATGACAAAGCAACAGGTCGATCGATTCATGGCATTCATTGTATAATTTTTTCATAGTCAATTTACAGTGTAAGTCATATACATATTTTACTTAAAGATTTTTCTTTTGAAAAGAGTTTCTTGCCTGGAGTGGCTTCATTATTAAAAAGTTTTACTAAGTACGTAAGTTATTCACACTGGAAAACAAATGCAATCATCATCATCATCATCATCAGCCTATCGCAGTCCACTGCTGGACATAGGCCTCTCCAAGTGCACGCCACTGAGATCAAATGCAATATGCATATTTAGTAATATAACTATCTTAATAGATATTTTTAATTTTTCTTATTAGATTCCAATACAAATTACGTTAGTTTTGAAACTGTCATTTTCATCAAGTTCCGTGGAACGTCTCATGGAAACTCAGATGAAAATTAGCCTATAGCCTTCTTCAATTTTCTAATGGACTATCTAACACTGAAAGACTTTTCGAAATCGGTTCCTTAGTACTTGAGATTAGCGCGTTTAAACAAACCAATTCTGCTGCTTTATAACATTACTAAAAACATGTAAGATGGTTAAAAACCGCAGTAAAACAGTAGTCTATCAAAAATTAGGTCATACTTTTACATACTTGCAATAGTCGTTTATAGACGTGCTTCTCTCATCGTGTCGCGAATAGAGTGTCTTTATCTACACTCGCACAAAGAGCCCTATGATTTCAACATACTACTTGTACTTAGGCCATGATAACGTTGTTATTTATAAGATGTGCTGTATTCATAGTGTGGGATTGGATTGGGTTTGTACTTATGTATGTTTTTGTGAGTTGGCAGTTGGTTTTCGTTGATTGGGGATTGTTTAAGTTTGTTGTCACATCACATCGTAGTTAATTCTTAATGTAAAATTTTGAAGATTTTTTTATATTCATTCACAAGTATTTTCTGATATAATGACTTACTTATGTTTAGTTTTATTTGAATTTGACATAAGACTGTTTGAAATAGGCTGACTGGTAGTGCTAGCAAAACTTAAAATTAATGAAAAGGGCAGATTGTACCAAGAAAGTTGGATGTGGAAATGAGGTAGTCAGAGACTACATGTAAAACTCTGATTATACAGGAAACAGACCAAAACATTGTCTGGTCAATGAGTAGGCAAATGACGAAAATAAGTGTATTTCTAGAGTCAGTTGTTTATTCAACTAATTTTAGAAATCAATACTTGGTTTTACAATAAGTAGAGAATCACTGTGATTTTGTTTTGCTAGGTACTGCTGTTAATTAGTTAAGGCAACTCGACTATGAATACAGCACTAGAGCTTTTTTTCCTTGCAACGGGGCGGGGTTATCGCGGAAAAGTTGTGGATTTTTCAAAATTTTATCAACTGCACGTTGAGATAACGTGCACACTAGTGCACAATTAGTGATGTGCATTGCAATGTGAGTCGAGATCGACTTAAATAGAGTATAATCGATCGACTGATATGTGACCACTTTGTTAGTATTTTAAAAGTGTGTCGTGGTTATTTAGGGTAAAATTAGGTGTAATGTGTACTTGCACAATATTTAATTTAGGTATTGTCCTAAGTCTGCAGTATTTTTTATGTTCACATCCATTTTGCACGGAACAAAAGAATACTTACGTAAGTCTATATCTCTTTTAATATAATTTAAGAAGAATCCATAGCTTTAAGTATCAATTCCATTTAATTCAAACACATGAGTAGTGAAGACTACAAAAAGGGATCGAAATAAAAACTAAATTGGATAAAACACAAGATTATGATCAAATCGATTATTGAGTTGTTCTCTTATTGGGTGATATACGGGTTCAATATAGTTTAAAATTAAGTTTAAGGACTTTTACTCAGAGTTAAACTACACGAATGGTTTTTCAACAACATTGAATTTAGGCATTTGTTCCACGATTTCTCTTGAGAGACACCAGTCAGGTAGAGGTTAAGAAAAGTCCTGAAAATGGGAAATCGTGTTTTTTTTTAAATTTATTTAAATTTTAATAATTACATAGGTGTTTCTTAAGTCTAAACTCGCCAAACTTTTACGTTTGATGGCGAGAAATATGACGTTGTTATAGGTAATTGGGGTTGAGGAGATCAGATAGGCAGTCGCTCCATGTAAAATACAGATACTCATTATCCAGTTAGACTGAACGACCAAGTGGTGATCTGATGGCTTTCTGCCTTCTGATTCCTATTGTTATATATATTCGAACTATCTTGCACCCGGATAAAAGCTTAGCCTTTCTTTACAAGTAATTGAAACTGAAATAATTTTACTAATCAGTTGATGAGAGCACGTTATAACAAACAAACTCTTCGGCTTACTAATTGTGTATAGATTTTGTTAGAAATTTATAGTATCAATCTCATCAGCTTTGTGCCTATAGCAAAAACAATCCAAGAAGTGTGTCTGTTCGTTATATAGGTACTCAAAAATTACTCCACAGATATTAAAACAGTTTTTACCAATTAGATAGGGATTCTATAAGAATGTTTTTTTTTATAATAAAACTATTCTCTGAAAGGGTTTTTTTGGTGGAATTGGAAAATCATTACCTTCTTTGTGTACTTACGCCACCTTCGTCCTTTTTTCCACGCTAAGTGATTTAACGCGTAGTATGAATAGGTAATCCCATGATAACTTGATTAGTTATGCTCTTTAAATGCTTACTATTATACTAATGACATAGGACATACCATATTAAGACCATCTTGATGATTTATTCAACATATGACTCAAAATAACAATAAAACTAAGTAAAAAAAAAACTTAGAAATGCCCTGCGTAAAAGAGTTTTGATATCCAATAGTTATATTTGTGGACTGCTATTATGCAAGATTTTGACTACATCTTGACTAAATCTTAAAGTATGAAAGTCACATCACTAGCCAATAAAGTAGACCAAGGAGCACACCACTCGAATCAAAATGTCTTAGCGCGAAAATTAATTTAAACGAAATTAAATTCTAAATTCATTTGAATTGGGTCGAAAGTTGAGTGATAGAAAATGGTTTATATGAAATTAAAATGCATGTTTCGAGTGCATTTTTTTCGTTAGAAAAAAGATAATAATGCTGCGTTTTAAATGGAAATTTTATAAGTTGACGCAGCGCAGGGCGGTTGTTTTTTCATACTTACGAGGTAAAATTTTCCATTGTTACGCAATAGTGACGCATTTTTTTAGTTTTTTTTTTGCGTTTTTTCTGCTTTTGAATTTTGAGTGTGTTTTTTTTTTCTTGAAGTGTGGAAAGAATAAACAAGTTTTGTGATTAAAGTACGTTTTTGTTTAAGTGGATTAAGAAAAGAATTATGCATTTTTTGTTCTACCGGGTAACCGAAAAAAAAAAATTAAAAAAGTTTTTTTGTTGGTATTTAGCCCACATTTCATTTCGATCAATAATACGTTTTTAAAGTAAGCTTAGAAAAAAATACCTAATTGAAAAAAAAAACCGGTAAGTTTTGTTTTACTTTTCAATCAGTGTTTTTTGAGAATGTACCTGTATTTTTTCTAACTAGTTTCATTAATATTTGGTAATTATAAATTCTAATTAGACTATTAGAATCAGAAGTGTTAACTATTCTCCGTTAGATGTCGCCTCTTTAAACAATGTTAGTTTTACTTTTTATGGATGACATCTGAGGTCATCGGAAACATAAATTACCTAAGTGGTAAAATCAATTCACTAAACGTTTTTTTATCAATGCATCTTAAAACTTTAGCTTAGTCAAACTGTGCATTGACATAAAACTTAAATAAAAAAAACTTTCAGTACAAAACTGTCGATAAACCTATTATAAAAAAATATGGGTATACTACACAATCTATTATTAATAAAATTATGCATCGATAAACGCATACAAATTATAATTGTAATGCAATTTGACAGTTTCACAGTCTATAACATTCATAATAGGGACAAAAAATGCACCCCACGGCAGAAAAAAAAAACACTCAATAGAAAAAAAGGCGGCACGCTCGCCACCAATTACCTCTTTTTTCTAAAAGCCGTTTTAACATATTTTTTTCTAACTTTTTATTGGTTGAGCGATAGGAGGGGCGTTTTTTTACCATTTTTTACAAACGTGCCAAGATTAACACGTGGGCATTTTTTTAGAGGCTACCGTTTAGTAAGCTGTGGGATTTGACACGCAATGTTTGGACAGGGGCGTTTTTTTTCTCTTTTTTTCTATTTTTTTTTTTGTTTCTTTTTGAATGTAGATTGATACTTGTGTAATTGTTTAACGGTTGATGTGAGGGGTGACGTTTTTTATGTATCCGGCTTATATTTTTATTTGGTGATAGATTTTTTTTATTTGAATGTTAGGTTGAGGAAAATTATTATAGTTTAAGTTATACTATCAGAAATGGTCCGTGTGGCTACATTTAATTTTACAAAAAAATCACTGACGTTTTTTTCTTAAATTATAATCTTTTTTTTCTACTCTGGATGGGTGGATACTTAGTAACTATGCCGCCAAAATATTAATAGTAGTTAACAATCAAACACATGGCTAAAGTTCGAAATAGAGAGTAGTTAACAATCATGTTTTGTTCAGGTCACCTAGGATAGGATATCTGTGTAACCCATTTCTTCAATTAAATTGAACACGTGCATCTTTAGTTAAAATAGAATTAATTCCGTCTTAGGAATTTCCTTGCATTTCAACGTTCCAGAGTTTTCCCAGTATGAATTGATTTTTCTCACTTGAATAATTATTTTGGGAAAAACGTTCAGAATTACTTAAAGAGAAAAACGGAAAATCGTCTTATCTACTAGTGTTTCAGGTGTAAAGAAGGGTATTATGTACAATTTTTCTTTTTTTTATAAATAGCTAAGTAATTGTTGTTTTTTTTTTTTAATTGAGAAAAGACAATTTCCGATTAAATCGTAGAACTATTTAATTAAAAATTGTTAATCATGTTTGGATACTAGCCAAAAATGGACATGGACTTTCTTTACGAGTACAATTCACAACCAAGGCTACCTATGCCATATCAAAGCAACGAAACCCAATCAAAAAATTAATAATTCAACAAAAAAACAACCTATACTTTTGTTTTGAAGGCACGCGTTTCGTTTCTAAGTTATCGATCACACAAACAGACACACTTGCTTTTGTTCGCTCACTTGTCACGGAATACTCGCATCAATAATGTTCTACTGACTTCTTAGTGTGGAGACCGCGTCTTAGAAACTTTGTAAAAAAAAGATATATATAAAAATATAAAGAAAAAACATTTATTAAATCAAATTGAAATAAGTCCTTTTTTTTCTTAAAAAAGTATTAGGGTCGATGTTACAATCGCCAGATAACTTGTATCTGAAGAATATATTGAGAGTCTTTGTATGGAAGATATGTCAAACTACCATATTTATTCCTCAGATGGTTGAACCGATGGCTGAAAAATAAGTCTAGACAAAATATTATTCCGCATTGCTCTTGACGCAGGTCATAAAAGCATAGTATTAAGCATATACCATAGTTATGTAGTATTTCTACAGACTAGGTAAATAGTTAAACATTTTAGTATATTTTAGAAAAAAATAACTAAGCACTATCAAAACTAGAGCCATTTCCACACTATCCAATGTTAACCCTTCACGTTTTCTTCCAAAAATGATTAAAAATAGGTCGCGGTGCGTGAGCGGGCGGTCATTATGACCCCCACGAGTTTTTATTCGAACAACCCTTCCAATGCTAGTTCATTTCTATATTTAGAACTCATTTTTATCAAACGGATATTTTTGATTGGATTGTAGAAAAGTGTATTTTAGAAATAGGAATTTTATATAAAAAAATGGACTACTAGTTTGAAGATAAACCCTGTTATAAAGCAGCAATAGATATACGCAGGGTACATTATGTTCTAAAACTAGTTTCCCGATTTTCATCCACGTCTCACGAGAACCACTTCTTACAACCGGGTAAAAAGTAACAAATATTATTTTCAGGTTCAGTAGTTTAGGCGTTAGGTCGTCGCCGCAACCATGTTTTGGTCGCCTTAAGATAACCAGACCATCCCTGTTTTTGAGAGAGCTGTACCTATGGTATTCACTATTTTTCATTTTTTCTCAAAATAAATTATCAGTTTATCACTTCTTAATTCTCTCATAGTGTTATTGGTACCTCTCCTATTATTTAAATTCTTATGGCAGTACCAGTTTAACGTTTTATAGAGGTAGAAATGTGTTATCAACATCATCGCAAGTGTGAACCCGTTCTTTCAAAGTACTTGTAAAATCTCATGCATTGACAAAGGGGCAAATTGGACACAATACTAGTACACCTAAAAAAATCTAACAAATGTCATAACCCTCCAAAAACCAGTTGAAACACAACACTAGATGATTCTTTCATCAATCCGTTGCACTTAACCCTGCAAAAAACCATACAGGATCCATTTGACCCTTTAATTTATGCAAATCAACCTTTAAATTCAATAGGTGAGCAAGGGTACTAATAATGTCGCCATTTTTTTGTTTCTATTTTCAAAAAACAATAAGGAACCGGTTGTTTTTGGTTGATGGGGTTCCTTCTTTGTTTGTCTATGGGAACGGCATAGACAAGATTGCGAGATAAAAGAGTTTCTAAGACTAGTTCGTGAGAAAATGATGTGAACACTGATAGAATAATTATTTAAATGAGACATGGATCGGTGTTGCTTGTTTTATTCAAGGGGTGAGCAGGATGTCTGGTAGAACAGTTAATTCAGTCTAGATTTTTCTAAGTATTCTACCTGGACCAGTTTTTTTTTACTTTTTGTTAATACGTTTTTGTTCTATTTTAACTTGACTTACATAGGATGTTCGTTTACTTTTGATTCTTCATACTCATAAGGTATCACGTGGTTAATAAATACAACGATAAGGAACTAAACAATGACCTCTAGAATTAAATCCTAGTTTTTGTTTATTTACCCATCCGAGGAAGGACTGCAGCATGAGCTACATACCCTTTATGTATCAATCTATTCGGTTGCTACTTAGCCATCATCATCTGTCTAGCTTTTTTCCAACTATGTTGGAATCGGCTTCCAGTTTAACACCATGCAGCTGGGTAGGTACTAATATTTATCGAGTGACTGCTTATCTGAGTCTTTCAACTCAAAAAAATGATACCCCTAGGTAAGACTGTTTGCCAGACATTCAGGCTTCTGACTGCATAGACATAACTATTGTTAAATATGAACTACGTAGGAACTCGTTATGTCATAGACGGATTGACTTAGCCACGAGCTTCTAAAAAGCTTAATAGATTTTTTAATGAATGTGAGAATCAACACATGTTATAATTTTTTGGATACAATAGAAATTAAATATTGAAAACCATTGGTATCTTGTAATGAATGGTTAGGTTTAATAGAAAAGTGGTTTAAAATGGTTAACAGTTACATTATTAATTGATGTATGACAAAATTAATGACTGTCGGTTCATTGGGATTTTGAAGGGTAACGATTATTTTAGAGTTTAGTGGTAGGTTTTTAAGTTTATATATATCAAGTTATATTCGTATATTACAGTTCTAGTGCTGATAACAACAAAAACAATATGATAATCTATTTCCATAAAAGAAAGTCGTGTTAGTTACACTATTTAAGTATAACTCAAGAATGTCTAAACGGATTTGGGTAAAAATTGGTGAAGATATATAAAGCATCTTTTATCTCTTCTTGGTATAAAAAGTTACCTTGAGACGCAGGTTAGTACTTTAAAACGCTTATTTTTCGAATTTATCTCTTTTATAGCTGTTTTCCAAATAAATAATAGATAAAAACTTTCAGATTTACAATATAACACATAATTAGAGTTCTTAATTGTGAGGATACGATACATTTTACTATATAAACTACATAGTTATATAATATAGTGTTGTGCGATACGGCTGCCGGAAATTATGCAAGTTAATATAAAAGTAACAATGGCCGAGAACAGCTGTCGAGTCTGTTCTACAGTGGACACGTTATTGTAACGTGAGTTCATTGTTTTTATTGGTGTTATTTTCTTTAATTAAAGTTCTTTTTCATAGACTTGTGAAGAAATTCTTAGATTTTTTTCCTCTTGTGAATAGAGTGGAAATTATTGACTGTTTGATGTAATTAATTTATAGGAACTAATTTTAGTTGTTTCTGTACATTATTGCATTTTTTTTTCTAAATTGTGGGAAGTTCGATTAGAAATTATTCATAACATTGGTCACTTCACCCCTTGCCAAGATCTGAAAAGTCTATTAAGTTACCATCGCCAATAAGGTCCCTATTCCCTAAACATCCAAACGCCTTAAAAATACCACTCACTTAAGCTAAATAAGCGAAATATTTTACAAGCTACTCAAAGATAGAGATAACGTACGTTTTAACCTGTCAGTTGGCACTGGAATAAATCGGCCTGTCTCGTATCAGTGATAGATCTGCTACACCTTTCTATTTTATTGGCTTGGATGTTTTGTTAATTAGTTGCGTTTTATACCGCGTTTCTGTTTGACTTTTTTGCGTAAATAAATCGTGGAAGACTGGGATTTTTCTTTAAAAATATAAACATTGCAGAATTTTTCAGAAATGATTTTTGAGAGAAAATAAAAATGAGTCTGTAGATATTTGTTGATTTATAAAATTGATGGTGTTTCGAGACTTCTTTAAAGAAAATAAAAATATCTCTGCATTCGTCGATGTAAAAACAATTTTTAAGGTGTTAATAAAATTCGTTTGCACAATTTATTTGAGCACAATTTTTTGTATTTAATTTTTCGTGAAAGATTCGTGTGGCCAATTTAATACAGCTTAACTTTTCTTGTATTTTATTTTTCGTTATTGAAATTAAACGTTCTTTTGGCCGCTGAAAAAATATTGCATTCAGTTTCTTCGAAATAAAAATCGGAACTTTATAAAATAAATGCGAAGTTTTAAAACTTTATAAAATGAATGCGACTTCGGTTTTGTTACCATTGTAGAGGGGTCCCTAAAACGTAGGGTCAACCACGCAGGCCATTCGATTCATTGTTTAATTTGATATTATTATTCGAATCGACTGTCTGTCCGTCCGTTATGAAGATTGTTGAAATGTATACAGAGTTTCTTATTTTAAATAGTTTTTTTTTATTCTTGGGTACTTATTTGTTTTTTAGTTTCAAAAATATTTTGTCCAAATGATATTTCGAAAGTCCTCACCGATCCTAAAGGTTATTCTGGTGTACAAATAGAACGGATACTACCTAATAGTTACAGTAAAGTTTCCAAAAACCCATACATAATATAACACTTACCACGCCATTTATCTACAGCAAACGTCAATTTCATCTAAAAGGTCCACTTCAGCAAATAGCTTGACACGAGAATCTTCTGAGACCCACATTTAGACACATTTCCAGTCACATTAGTTGCCTCTAATAAATAATCAACACTAGCTAAGGCTGAAACTAGAATATCACTGTCCAGCCATCTTTAGAAGTCACTCTGCTTCTGTCACCTTATAGGCATCTGTCAGTCGGGAAAGCATCTTTGCTTCAGCCTAATTTAGAGCCTTCTAAAGGTGACTACAATCGTACCAATCTACATTCTATGCCCATCTAGTAAGAAAATGTATCTTTGGTCGGCGTAATGGGTCTAGGGAGTTTCTTGCTAATTCATCTCCATAAGACTCACTCCTTGGAACCATGCACCTAGCTATAGATGTTTCGAAAGAACTTGTAAATAGGTCAATATGAAATAAAAATCTTAAACTACTTCACTCAAGTGAGGAGGTTAGATAGGTGCTCCATGTAAAAGAATGATACCTACTCAGCTGTATCTCGTTATACTGGAAGCCGACCCCAATATATTTGGAAAAAGTTTAGATAGTAACTAATTTATTCAATGTAGCTGTTTCTTTTTAAGATATCATTTGTAGGATTTAACCTTGGACTTACTACTATTTTTTAATCACCCTACATTTCGTAGAGAGACAGCATTTTCGTAGGGCAGTAGCGTCATCTGTCGTCTACGTAGAAACTTGCGAAGTTTGGATGTACATATAATATTCAAACTTCGAATGTTAAATATTCTAAATTTAAACATATTTAAGATATTATTTTATTTTTGTTTTATTCTATTCCTATTTTGAAATACTTATTGAGATTGATATTATGTACTTGCTTCAGGAACTTCCTGAAGCATCCAGATCAAAAAAACTTGGTTAGGTAAATTACATATAGTTTATTTAACACAAATAACTACATAATATAAGTGAACTTATTCTGTAGCATTTAATGCTATATAAACAACGCAATATCGGCTACACATAAAATTTAAAAACATTGCTTATTGTCCTTTATTTGACATCTAAATAGTTCAAATGCTAATAAAATAAGAGATAAGAAATTATCTTAATCACTGTTGAGAAAAATAACACAGTATTTGTGAATTTTATCACTAGAGTCTCCATTTTAGAAACCGGTTTCGCCATCTATCGGATATATTTTCAACCCTCTGTTAAGGGTTTTCGCAACCCCTTGTGTTTATAGATATTTTCTTTAGAATCTACGAAAAATATACTAGGTTTTGGGAACTGTAATGAGCTGTATAATAATAGGTATTTAGTATTATTAACTGGGATTTGAAAATACGTAAATCTCATATAGGTAGTTACCTACTGTAGGTTTTCATTGAGTCTCTCTCTGAGTATTTTTAATGACTTAACTTTTGTAAAAATATTTAAAGAAAAAAATATAATCATGATGGTTTACTTTGTGTTAGTTTTACTTATAGACTCACTAAAGGACTTACAGTGAATAGGACCCTCATTTTTTAATATTTATAATATTATGTAAATCATAAAAGTATTATGACAATAATGCGCACGATTCAATATTACCTGTATGGAATAAATTAACATAACATTAACCAATTGACCGCCACTTATCCAATTATTTGTTTAACTGCAATAAATCATTATCATTGATACGAAAACAGACAATGTAAAAATATGCAATTTTATTTATTGCCAATATTATAAAAAATATGAAAAAAAAAAAAAAATTATATAAATAATGTAGCAAAAAATTGAAAAACCATGTAACTCAAAATTGTACCAAAATCATAACCTCTTTATTCAAAGTCGTTTATATCACTAAGTACTTACGAGACACAGTACCTATACCTAGAACTAATTAAGTACTTACCTTGAAGTATACAATACATATAATTTTTCTAAGTCATTTCAAATAACCTACCGTGTTCATAGACCGTATATAGTCACTCCCAAGATTGCCCCTCCTTACATTATTATTGTTACAGCAATTTATACTTGCTAATGATTTGTTGAGGTAAAACAGGAGGTACCTATAAAGGAGTGGTAAAGAAAAAACTTTGTGTGATTAGAGCACTTTATTTGAAAATTAATGTGGGTTACAGTGTTTTTGAGTTGATTGTTAAATGTTTAATGAGTTTTGAGATTGGTTAAATATAGAATGTCGATATAGTTTGTCTAATTTTGGTAACAGTAAAGCGTTTCATAAAATGAAAATAATACCTAATTTTCATTTTCAGACAAATTGAATAGATACTAGATCTTACCGTAACTAATTAAATAAATAAAGTAGGTATAGTTTACACAAGTTAAATATTTATTAAATAGCCCTGGGTAATAAACTACCCTTAGTCAAACAATACATATAGAGGGCAGTGCTGTCTTAGTACAGGGAAATAAATTAGAAATAGGAAGTTAAACAAAAATAATACATACCTAATTATAAAAAAAAAACTCTGTTAAATCAACAAATAATAGACAATCCTGATTATTATTAACTAAAACACTGTTTATAATTCGAGTAGTCTAACTTTAAGACGAAGAAAATTTTCGTAGTTACTTACGCCATCTGCCGTGGGGTAGCAGAATAAGGTTTTTGCAAAGGAAAAGCTTTGCGGGGGTGCGAACACAGCGCCCCACTAAGATACAAAGCTTTCACTTCGTAGATTAGAACTAAACTTAGAAAAATCTAATGATTTGTAGAACTGGTCTTCAATAAAGGATAAAGTACCTGAAAAGGAAAAACATACGTTAAAAAGTTTCCATGTTTCTAAAAATAACTTTCTTTCTAGTTCAAAGCTGTAAAGTATACAAAGAAGGCGGAAAATCCCAACTTCCGCAACCCATTTCCCTAACTTTAGGTAAAACAGGAAAAAGTTAAATCTCACAAAAATATCGTTGGCTAAATCCCCATAAGCTAAGCCCCGCCTGAATATAGAAAAAAAATACAATAGTAAAAGAGGCGTCGCGAAAAGAAATGCTTAAAAACTCTATGCGAAACAGCGATATACGAAACTTCTAAGTGCGACCGAGATAGACGTCATTAAGAAAAAATCACAAAGAAACCCATTCTTTTTCATTTCCTCCCTCACTAATAGCGGCTTAGAAAAAAATGGGGAGCTCTACTCGTCCCGTTCTAACATGCAAGGGTGGGATAGGCTCGGGGTCGGGCGAGCGAGAGGGGCGACCACCCTGCGGCGTCCTTAGCGCCCTTTTTAATAGTTCTTATTTCGGCCGTAGTAGTCCGAGTGGTCCGTCATGCGTTTTTGGGGAAATTGTGTCCGAGTGTGTGGGAGCGCGGCGCGCGGGGCGAGGCGGCGGTCACACGGCGGCCGCTCGCCGCCGGCCGCGCCGTCTTTTCCTTGACCGGACGCATTTTTCCGCGGAAAAAACGCGGGGCGCGTGCGCCCGGCGTCGGTGGGGATGTTCTTGGCTACGTCTAAGGCGGCGGGGGCGGCGCCGCGTCTTGCTAGTTGGACCGGCGTCTTCGCCTGGCGCGCGCGTCCGCCCCACCCCGCAAGAAAGCGTCGCGACGCTCAAGTTTTCCACCAAGAAGTTAGTCGTCGTCCGCCCGCGTCTCAAGAAGGTCTCGTTTCCGCTTTCCACGGGACTTGCGCTTTTCCGGGGGTGACTCGGCCGCGAAAAATTAAATAAATTTAAACCGCGATAACTTTTTTCGGAAATATTTTTCGGACGCGTCGCGCTAAAAAGATTGTTGTATTGCAGATCCGAAGACATCGTCGGAGTACGAAAAGAGTGTGAATAAAAGAACCGCGAGCGATCGCATGTCCTCGTTGTGACGATACGTCCGAAACTGGAATTAATGTTGAAATACTTCAATGAAAACATATCCCTAGCGCTGCAGGAGAGGTACAGGGACCTCCATGAGTATCGGAAGACGGAAGCGGTAGAGGAGGGCTCACCGAGGGAGGCTAAAGTACCGAAAATAGCTGAGGAAGGCGAGCAGGTCGGCGGCGAGGGCGCGTTTGAGCCGAGCGCCGCGCCGCCGTTCCCGAGGCTGCTGGACCCTCCCAAGGAGGAGGACAACTTCGTGGCGAGCTGGCTCCAGAACTCCTTCAAGATGACCGCCGCCGAAGGCAACCCCGAGGCTTCCGCGGGAGGCAGCGCGCTGGACCTCCGCGCTGCCCCTCTATCTCTCCACATACCAACTCTGCAGCAAGCGGCTGAGGCGCAGAGGCAGTTCAAGATGCAGGACTTCTGGAACAGGAGCCGGCCAGGCTCTCCCAGCCAGGACCAGCTGGGGGAGGGCCACAGCCAGCCGGGGCCGGCGCCTCCGACGCCGCAGCCGCCAGCCACGCCAGACCACAAGATTATGACTGAAAAACTGGTCAATGAAATACAGGTGAGTGATCTTTTTTCACAACTTTAGGAATCTTAGGACGTTGTTTAGTGTTAGGAATTATGATTAGAATAATTTCCAAATCAAACATAAACATTTGAATATTTTCAGGATCAAAAGTGATGTGATTAGATAATATGATTAGAAATCAAAACATTTTATAGGTCGAAAATTCAAACGTCTTGGCGAATACTTTTGATACCGACGGCAAAACGGAGCGAAAACTTACCTGTAGTTAGAAAACACTGACTCATTTTCACTGAAACTTAGAGTCCTTTCATGAAATAAATCAACACATCACTTGATAAAGTTTACAAATACGCGTATATTTGAATACAAAACACTTTAAAATTACGTCTATCTTGTTCAAAGATTCATGTTAAACTGACCTCAGATTACTCCGAGGTGAAACTCGTTCCAAATTTGAATGATCCCTTCCTTATAAAATTAAAAAAAAGAAACGAGACAAGGCAACATATTGTAAGCTTTGTTAAACCAAGAAAGGGTTAAGGTCCTTCGTCAAAGTTATTATTAAATCGTTTTTGTGTCCTTATGTCGCATCCGGTTTTACAAAGGATATGTAAATAACAATAATCTGTGATAATTCTATTATTACCTGTGATCAACTTGTCGGCGGACTCGATTAGGTATTTTTTTTTTCTTTTTCAACGACTGTTTGTTTTGGGCATATGGTTTGATTATGTCTTTGACGTTCCGGTTTACTGATATTTTTTGTGTTAATAATGTCAATTTGAATCCACAATCGTTGTCATAAGCTATGATTGCTTTTAAAATTGGTTTGACGAATGTAGAAGTGCTGTTTAAAATAAGAATTGATTTTGGCGGGAGATATTTTGTCATATAAACGTATCCTTTATGTATTTTCGAATGTAATTCCCTTGTCGCTTATGTTAATTTTTAAAAACACTTAATTTAGTTTATTCGCATTTTCATTTAGAACATCTAATAACGTCTATTTCCAACGTAAAATTACTAAGTAATTCCGTCCGCAAAACTTCTCATTCCAAATTCAAACGCTACAAACACGAATGTTCGTTCTAAAACTAAAATTCCAGAAATAGGAAATAAAATCGCAGCTACGAAAATAAAAAACAAAAAGGAAAAATAGTAATAACTTTCTTAATCAAAAATTCGTAAACAACAGAGGAAAGAATATTACATTTTAAATTAGTTTCGGATACGTTTCACCTTGCGATTCCCACGGCACAGCGGATTAGGGCCGCGATCATTTTATTTTTAATTTTTTTCCAACTCTTTTGTTTTCACTGAAGGGGTGTTGACAGTTATTTGTAGCGAATCTTTTTTTTTTGTTTCCCGAAAATTTTTGTTTGAACAAAAACCGGTTTTACTATTCGTGTTCCTTATTCATCGTTTTTTTGCGTAAATTGAGATTTAACGGTTCGACGCGCTGCGCTTTTGTGGTTAAGTTTTTTAGCAGAATAGTTAATTAAAATTTGATTTATTAATATTTTTATTGTTGAGTCAAGGGTTTGCTATCAAAATAATGAATTTTGTTGTTTTTTTTTTCTTTAACTGTATATTTTGCGGTGGGAGTTAGGTTGTTAACGAGCGAAATAAAGTAACAAAATGTATTGAAATAGAACGCGCTTAAAAATAAAACTCTCATGTCGTCATTGTGGGTTCGATTCTTACCAAGCGATTCGCAAAATACATAGACTATTTAGAAATAACACATCTCAATATAGCAGGAAACATAATCTTTAAATCTTGACTCTGAAACTGTCTCAAAAAAAAACTAAAAAAGGAAAAAATATTGACTCACCACTGTATCTCTTTCACGCCGCATCTTGGATGACAGCAGCAACAGCAGTCACCTTCAGCCGACTCAACCATGAGTGAGAGATCACTCGTACCGTTTGCGCTGGTAAATTTACTATCAACACTCAATAATATCGATGTAAATACATTTTTAACTCTAAATGTTGTGTCTGTCCTTGGTTTTTTAAATTTTTAGTTTCTCATTTTTTACTAAAAATTTTTTTGGCTGCGAATTTTTTCGCGCTTTTAGTTTTTTTCGTTGCGCTTTCAAGACTTTGTCCATTGTTATATGATTAAGGTTTTACTGAGAATATTCTTAATGTTTCCTTCATTTAATTTCCTCTAATGAAAATACTGAATGTATCGATGAATTGAATCTATTAATGACCAGTAAAATGCAGCAAAGCTCTTATAGAACTTATGATTACTTATACACTACCTAAGAAGTACCTATAAGGCAATATAAATAATTCTTATAGAAGTTTCTCAGTGGACATTGTTCTTTTTAACGGATGTTTAGCGTCTTTTTAATTTAATTTTCGTTTTTTAACCATTGGTTAACAGCATGTGCACGAAGTGTTGTGTAGTTTTTGGTAACAATCCTAGTTTGGGTAAGTTTTATTTTTGTTTTTTACTAATTTAAGTTATGGGTTAACCTAACCTTTGAATTGCTTAAAACGTTGCTATGTTTAGTATTTAGATGGTTTTAACATTATAGGAATGCCGAACTCCATCTTTTTCAAATCATTGCTTGTCAATTTTGTCTAACATCACTTGTACTAAAACCATTTGACAAATTGCAACCACCTTTTTTCGATCCATTGCACATTTTTATTTTCATAAAAAGAAGCATCACTAAACTAAAATTTCGAAAATGGAACACCATAATTGATATTTATTTTCTAACATGGAAGTTTATTTATTTTCGGAATTTTAGTTTTTTTTATGTTTTTTTTAGTAATAAAGGAAATTAATGTGTGTTTGTTTGTTTACGCATGCAGCCTCAACAACAGTCGCCGACCGGGGAGACGCCGCTCGGTGATCGCAACGCGATGTTACCCTTCGCTCTGGTAAATGTCCTGAATAGCCTCAATATCGATGTAATTATTATTTTTTCTTTCTTTCCATCTTCTACACATGAGAGTGCTATGAAAACTTAAAAAAGAACCTGAGAAAATATTTTATACATTCTAACATATTCACATTCTATCCTATGGTTTAAACGTAATTTTTAATTGAATGAACACCCAACGAAATAGCGCAAAATTATAGTACCTTCACTTATTCAAGTACCCACTTTTTGTAATAAAACATAATTCATTTAAATGAGTTTTCATAGAACCATTTTCTCAATAGTGAGCTTCATTTTTCTATTTTATTTCTATTCCATTAAACATTATTACATCGTAACTTTATCTTTATTTTCTAAAAAGAAAGTACGAAGCTCATTATTATTCATAGTCGAAAAAAATAACAAATCTTTCTTCTTCGAACTTTCATAAAAATACATTTCAGTTTTGTTTTTAATACATTACGCTTTTATATTATTAACGAAAAACTAAAATAGTGTCTGAAACTCTTCGTTATTTTCACGATTTTATTTTTGTAATTTTAGTTTTATTCACGACAGTCTCGAATGGCATTACTAAGGGTTTCAGATACTAGATGAGAGTATTTGGTAATTTGGGGCTAATTTCTCATTTTTCCTACAGCAACAAGCGCGGTCAGGGCAGAGCATCAGTGAGAGAACCCTAGAGGAGTGCTGGTCGACACTTCAGCGAGTGAGTTGGCATCTGTTTCAATGTGTATTGTTATCTTCCAAAAGTAGGGGACCCGCGGCGGCGACTGTGTCTGATCATTTCAAACGTGTTCCAAATTTTTTTATAATTTTAGCGTATTTTGTTTTTTATTATTTTTTTATTTTCTGATGAATAAATGCTGTCTTTATTTTTTATTTTAATTGTTTTTATTTTTTACTTTTTATTTCCAGTTTTTTAGTTCTTGATTGACGGTCATAGAATGTTCTTCATACACAGTCGCTTAATCGAGTCCCCCAATAAACTGGGTATTGGTCACTATACCAATAGCTATTACTTAAATTTTAAGGTGAGTTTTAATTTTTATTAAAATTCCCACTAGCGTAAGGTCTAATAAATACAACTTTATCTAGTACTAAAGTGTTTTATCGTGGATCTAAGCAGTGGGTGGCGTGAGGCGTTCTTTTTTTATATTACAGGAACTATAAAGTATCTAGGTTCAATCTAAATGTTGCATATTCATTACTGAGGAAGCGTTTTCGCATAGAATCGAGTAAGATAAAAAATCTTGCGATAAAACGCCGCGGGCGTGTTAACAATTTATTTAATCGAGATCCGAGCGCCATTTTGTTTTTTGTTTTTTAATTCTGTTACCATCTGCGTACAAGGTGGCGTATGATAAGTCAGGAAGTACTTGTTACGGGATGTTATGCATCTGCATTTTATTGTTGTAATTTTATAGTACGCTGATATCGGATTAAATAATGATTTTTTGGTCTAGATTTTTTGCCAGCATTTAAAAAAAAATGTTAGGCAAGTGATACTTTATACGTAGCCTACTGCTTGTATTTTGAAATAGTAGAAGGAAGTCTTACTAAATAAGATAGAATGTTAACTATTACACAAAAGTTACAGACTAAGCTATGTAAATTAAACAGAAAAGTAGAAGAGGAAGTAAAATAAAAACCAACAATAAATCCTTACACAACTTAACATTTTTACAAGAACTAATCGTAAATTACGCGAAAAAAAAATCCGAGCACATTTTTACTTGAAACTGTTACAAAAACGGGGCTGCGTACATTTTAAAAATCTACAGTCATGTAAATAACGCAAAAAAGCACAGGTGCTTGAAAAAAATAAAGAGCCCGCCACGTCGGACGAAGCGGAAAAGTGTACTCCGACAAAATAAAAACTACACTCTTTGTACGAAGTCGGGTACTTGATCTTTTGTGGGCGGCGCCGACGAAAACTGTTGAGTCGGTCAAAAAATATTCGACTTCAAAATTCTGGTCAATGTATCAAAAATATTGTAAAGAAATTCTTTCTAATGACCGTTATTATTTTTCTTTATTTTATTTCTAGTAGGGGAATTTACAAAAAAAAACATAGTCATGTAATAGGTGCCCTGTGATATTGTAAAAACTATCTGATACAAAGCTATAGTAATTAGTGTTTAGAGGTACAAATTAAGGCCGTCACAAGTCGTAGACACATGAAAATGACGTAGGTTACTAAGTACAAAACCTATTTCAACAATATTCATTTACTAAAATGATGTATTTTTACTCACCTACATGTTCTTAATAAAATATGAAAGACATGTTAGAAGTATGTTGAAGTATTATTCGAATGACAGACGGACACAATGTTTTTCCTTACATTTGAAGGTGAAAAACAAACATGTTTTTTCAACAACCCTTCACTCTAAATATCCGACACCCAAAAAAGTACAGTCACAACCAAAACGGGCAGCTCCATAGTTTCCGATACACAAAACAAAAGTACGATATACATTGTCGAAAAAAATCCTTCAACATTTGCATGTCGATTCGCAATGAATTTATCGTTATTGCCTCTAGATTTATTATAGTACCGCTTTCCGAAAAAATCCACCGAAAATGACCGAGTCGAATTTAAAATTCAAATAGCAATTGTTTTTCGTTTCGAAATTGAGACGATTTTGACGTTCGCCGTCTTACTACGACATGTGTTTCAGTTTTTTTTGTTCCGTTTATTTTGCTTGCGACTGTACTTTGGCTGTACGTTTTTCGTATAAATCAATTCAGTTAAGTTGTCTTAGTTTTTGTTGTGCGGCCCCTTTTAAGTATAAATATTGTTTTAAAAATGCTTTTAATGACGAATGAAGAGTGTTTGGGTTTTTAGAAGTTTGCTTTTTTTCGCGTTTTCGTATGCGGTCGGTTTTATTTATTGGCGCTGAAAAAGAATGCGTATGTTAAGAGATTCTTTTTGGAACTTTTAAGACATTAAAAGATGCGGTTTTGGAACTTCAAGCGTTTTAAAATATTTATGATATCACGCCGTATTCCTAGGTTGTATTTTTTCTTCTTTACCTCGAAAGCCCTTTGACCGATATAAAGATTGAACAGGCTAAGTCTTTGATCTATTTTTATTAACAGTGAACTGAGCTTGGCTTAGAACCTGCAATAAATATAGTCTTTTTTTTCTAAGTAGGTTAGTCATCGCCTTATAAATCAATGACCTATTTTTACCTACATAAAGGCGCGTTTTCATACCTGGAGTATTTCATACTTAATTTTATCCTTTAATCATCTGTTAAGACTTAACGTAATAAGTATATGATTACATAACGCTTAATTGGTTTTAAGGGAAGCGTATACAACTACATATTTTTAAAATCTCCTGACTGTGTCTGGAAGTTATTTCAAAACTGAGTGTACCCGCCGATCATAACTAGTCTAACATAAATATAGTACGAAAGTAACGTTACAATATTACTAAGTAGTAAGTAGTTCTATTACATAAAAGAGCACAGAATAACTCAATTCAAAAAGAGAAAACTTTTCAAAAAAAGAAAAACGAACTCGCGAATTTAAAATCACAGCAGCAAAGATAATGAAATTGTTTTTTTTTTAAACGATTCTAACTGTAACATCTTGTAACAAGGGGAGGTAGGGAGCGGTAATTATGAAAAGTGTTCTAAAGGGGAGGGGGGTAGGACGGGAGACCGTTTAAAAAAAGAAGTATAATGACCAGCCAGCTTTTAAAGTTAATAGGTTTGGAAAGATCCTTCATAGTCTCTAAGACTTTTTTATGCCTTTTATGAAGTAGATCGATGGAAGCTTGTTAGGTGTGATGGCCGAAGCTTTTTTATTGGTTGTACTTAATAATGTGACTTTTTGATTGAGAAAGGTTTTTGAGTGAGCATTGGTTATGAGATCACATTTAAGTTTTACGTACCTAAGTATCGTACCGGGATAAAATAACCTATGGCACGCACAATTGAATAACATGTTTTTTAATTAGAACAATAATTATCACTCAGCTTAATAGATCCATGAATTACCCCTATAGCTTTAAAAACTCAAAATCTTTATCTCTTTATACTATTTGTAGACAGAACACAAAGCTGTAAGTCTGTAAGGACCATAAAATACATTTTTTTTAGTTGTTATTTCGTATACAATTATTTTAGGTTCTTGCGGTATATCAATAGTCAGTAGTTCATGGTTCCAAGGAGTGGGCCTTGGGAAGTAACTCTTTTCAAAACAGAAGCGTTTCATGTCAGTCCTAAAGTAAAAATAACAATTTTGAAAGACTAACTAAAATAAACTACGTAGGTAGATATACTAAATGTTGACTGTAGGAAGGTTAACAAAATTTCAATATCTTTTTAATAGGTTTTAACTGAATAATGTATGTCATCGATTATTCCATGAATCGGTAATAATGTTTTAAGGGAAATTTTCCGCGGTTATATTAAAATTTGTTAGTGCTACCACCAGTCTAGAAATAGTCAAACATTCAAAATGAACCTTATTGGTTCATTATAAAGATACGATTTCCTTTAACAGCTTCTTGGTGCCTATTTTTTGTAGTATTCTTGTTGCCACGATAGAACTCACAAAAATCTTTATTCTTCAAGCGGTTCAATTATACCTTGAACAAAATTTAGGGCATAATTAGTTTACTAGTGTATTGAGCAATTTTAGTACGTAATTATATTTTTTTGTACACCATTTAAAAATAGAGTAGAAGATTTCAAAAATGTTTTGATAAAATCTAAAAACTGCGATAAATGTTTATATATACAATTTTCTACAGCAGCAAAAAATCACCTTTCGTATCAAAAACAGACTGGTTATTTATATTAAAACTCACCCCTTGTATCAGAACGTGACGTCACAACACAGTGGCATTTATAATGACGTCAAATGGTGCTATCACCCCATCCCGTTTGGTAATTTTTACCACTTTTCTCCTATCTCCCGTAATTTTCCTTAACCCATTTTTGCCGTATTCATAGTGCGGATTTTGACGACCGTTTTTTGGCATTGAAATTCTCTATGCTTTTTTATTTGGCCAAGATTTGTAATTTAGCTGTTGCAGCTATGGTTACTACTAGGAAAACATAATGAAATTGGCAGAAATAGTATTTATGTTTCTTTGCCAGTTGAACCTATAAAACACCCGATATCTGCACTGAATATCTAAGGTTTTATTTATATATCAAAGTAATCATTTAATCAAATGAAAACAACAGAACTTTAATTACTGACCAATAAAACTACAAATCAGGTGATTAAAGACTGACCAATACTCTAAATCAATCTCTTAGGTTTTTGCCTAAGTAGTATTTCCAATATCAGTTGATATTGGTACAGAAAGCTAGTTTTTACGATAAGCCATTTTTTGGTTATAATTGATAGTGAGACCTTTACTATAAAAAAAAATACTCATAAATATACGGTTTTTAAGTAGGTCAATATTTTTACAACACTAATTATGTTTAAAGTTCTGCTGTCATAATAGCACGTGTAACAGTTTCATTATAATAGTGTTCGCTATTAATAATAACATTCAGTTACGCTTATAAGTAACAAAATAACTGACATTCCTATTAATTTTCAACTAAAATCAGTAATACATATGTCAACCTGTATCTCACTTGACATGATCTCAGGACTTGTAAGGTAACATTCGATATATATGAGTCATTTATTTTAATCTACTTTTAAGACTTGAAAAACTTTAGTACCTAACAGGGTTCTCTGTTTGTAAATGAGTTTTTATATCGTTTTGTACAATATACTTTCACGCCAGATTGCTCCCAAATAAACCAGTTTTTTCACCTATTTTGAATAACGTACGTGTTTGTCTGTCTAACAACATGAAAGAAATTGGTGATAGGCAACCAATTTTTTTTCTGGCCATATGTATTTCCTGCAAGTTCCAGTACTAAGAATGGGTTAATACATCATATGATTAAGTAGGTAGGACGCCTATGAATACGGGACGCTGCAGCCACGAACATTTTTCTTTCACGGCTCGCCATAATCTTTTTTTCGTTCGCTCGTAACTCATAAGAGAGCGAGTTTTTTGGTTAAAACTTGCAAAATTTATTTCGCAATTAGCGACAAGACACTCTTAACTCGAGACATTATTAGAAAAGTTTTCTTAGTGGCCGTAAAAACACCGTTTTTTGTGGCGATACGACACCTGCCCGTTTTTTGGAGTTTGAATAATTTATTTTTGATCTTTTTTTTATTATGGTCCTTTAAAATATTTATGACATTGATACTGGGACAGATCAATAAAATAAGTAAAAAATATCTGGATTCTTAAAAAGAAAAAAAAACTTTTTTTTTACATATTTTTCTTTAAAAATATGAAAAGCAAACAAGAGGCTAGCACGAATAACACTTCATTAACATGAAGTGAAACGGTGCGACATGACAACGGTTAAATTTTCACAAGCACACACAAATTGGCGGGAAAACACCGCCCTCCGGGGGCCGGCGGAATAAGAGAAAAACTCGGCAAAAATTAGATTTCTTCTGAAGCAAGTACGACGAAACGATCTTGATACTTGAATAACTTGTTGTATTTTTTTTGTAATAACAAAAGTAAAGTAGTTTGAATAAAAAGCCAAATTATCAGGTTAGTTAAAATGTTTCGTAACCATAATACTTATGACTTTTTACTACGCAATCTCACTTAAAAAGTAACGGAAAATATAATCAGTAACTAATTACTTCTTTAACGGTTTTGATAAAAAAAACTATAATTACGTACAGAAATTTTCTAAATGCGAAAAAATTGCAGCGCGTGTCAACATACCAATTATATTTTCAATTAGCTTCTTAATAAAGTTTAATTGACATAACGGTAAAATTGATAACAAACCGTACAAAATAAACGAATAATAATAAAAATTGCAAATTAAAAACTTATAATTTCAATTATGGCATAGATATGAATAAAATTATACAGCGAACCTTTTAAAATATAATAATACCACATTGCTAGTTATTTCTTGTAAAGGAACTAAGTATGTTTAGCGCCTCAATAAATTTTCTTATAATTATTATGACTAGTATGACGTAAACTCTATATTGCAATAAGAATAATTTCCATATTGGTTTAGAAATATGTCGTAAATAATATCTACGATAGGGTTGTCTGTATGTTTTCTTTAGTCTATCTACTACTATACCGCTTTACCAAATGAGAGAAAAAAAACTTGTTTATATTGAAAGTGAGGGAAGAATATTACTATTTTTTTGTTACTAGCTTCCACTAGTGGCTATCGGAACTACATAAATTGCCTTTCTCAAAACATAGACTATCTAACACTTAAATATTATTTCTTAAATTCGTCGTTCTTGAAATCAGAGTATACAAACTTACAAACTTGAGTTATTCAGGAGTACAGTTTTTTATGAAGAAGATAAAACCGCATAAAGAAGCCTACAGGATTATGGATAGAAATATTATTTATAAATACCTAGCTATTACATAGAACTGATTTGTATTTATGGTTATTGCACTTTCCATTTTATGTCGAATATTATACTTACTGTTGAGTTTATTTTACTCACAAATCTTATGTAACATTAAAAGTCTCAACTTGACAGTTCATGATATCTTTTGCGTATTAGCTCACAAAATTACTGAATACAAAAAAAATACTTAAGAAAATAAAATATAAAAAATCTTCGAAAGTGGAAAAGCATAAATGTTTTTTTCCTCCAAAGTATCAAAATTTTCGTTCCAACTACATCTCAGCTAATGGCTCGCTGCAGAGTAAAAAAGGAGTCGTCGTTGTAAGATAAAAATTAGCTGAAATTAAAAGATACTAACGAACACCATTCTACGATCTCGACTCAAATGGTTCTTAGCTTATTCGCTTTGCCCTCCATATTTTTTGTTTACCTACCTTCTTGGAGACGGTTGGAATATCGAGTCATTTTCTCTTATTGTGCCTCTGTCTTGCTGAAATGTAGAAATATAGTTATATGTGGGATATTTATTGGTATAGAAAACCAACGTATCTGAAAATCATACATATTAAGCAATAATTTGATGACTAGTTTTTGCCAGCGGCTTTTACTGCGTCCAGATTAAAAATATCCATTGGTATTTTCTGGATAGGTACTTAATTATGTAGTTTAATATTCACGATTTCAGGACATTTTAAAAATGACTACCTAATTAACAAAAAAAAATATTTCGAAATCACACAATGCAATATCGACGAATTCCGCAATTCCGTAATAAGTGAGGACTTACCGACAGTTAAATTGACAATAATCGTTCGTTAGTCCTCAAGCAGTCATTACCTACCCCCTTATTTGTGACATCCAACGGTTGGATAGGTTCTAAGTATCCTACGTACCTAGGGGACAATTTTTAGAGTTCAATAATGATTATAGTAAAACGGTACAAAGTAAATTGTCGTGTACAAACGAATTACGCATGATAAATTATAGTGGTGATTCGTGAAATTGGATTTGCTTGTCTTTTTTAGTATTTCATAAATATGTGGCAGGTTTTCTTTAGATTAAACTAGCATCATATTAAAATAATATTGCAAGAGATTTCGGTACGTAGTTTAATAACCTCTTACACTCTTTGTGTATGTAATTTATGTAGTCAATAACAGATAATTATAAAATTGACTTAATGAATCTTAGGATTACTATTTTTTAAATAAGTTACTCATGACATTGTCTGTACTGAACCTCAGAAAAAAAAATTGCGAACTTTTTTCTTGTCAACTTTTTTAATAACCCCAAGTAAAATATACAAGGATGTGTCAAACTGCTCATTATATTATTTCACGCTGTTTTGTTGCTAATTATCTATCATGTTGACAATATTGAAAGACTTTTGTTGTATTAATTAATGCAAGTATTGCTTTTTAATATTTTTGTTTTAATAAGCAATATTTGTAGTACATTGCCTTTATAATGCTGAAATTACAAATGTTTGTTGTCAATAGATGTAGGATATTGAGTGCGCAACCAAATCATTGTTAGGTAGGTTACGATTAGCTGTTCTTTGAATAATTATATTTTACACACCGATTTTCATTCAAATGTGAAAAATATATCACGTCATTTTTTTTTTCAAATATGTTACAAACTTTCTTTCATCTGTGTCTCTACGTCTTGTAAATAGACAAAAAGTAGATTGTATGTTATTCTAATCCTACTAATATTATAAACGCGAAAGTTTGTATGTATGGATGTATGGATGTATGGATGTTTGTTACTCTTTCACGCAAAAACTACTGAATGGATTTTAATGAAACTTTACAGTAATATAGCTTATACATCAGAATAACACATAGGCTACAATTTGTAAACATATTGTTCGAAATACTAAACCTGCGCAGACGAAGTCGCGTGCACCAGCTAGTATTATATTAAAACGATATGACTACCTGGTTTGATCGATATCCATCCAGCAGATTCAAACTGAAGAGGAACTATCATTATGACGTTTCGCCAGTATTTTTCTCAATTTTACTTGTATTCTGAACAAACTATAGAAATTCCTAAATCACAGCTTTCAATCTATCTAATTCTAAATCGATTCAATGGTTTGACCGCAAAAGCTAAGCGATTGACCACAATCTCACTTCTAATTTAAAACAAAAGAAATGTGTTCTAAACAAAAAACGATACTTTATTCAAGTCACCATAATTATGAAGAAACTGGCTATTCTCTGTAGTTTTATTTGCATCCCGAGGGAACTACTTCGTGCACTCGGATAAAAATTAACAATCCTGCTCCAGGCTTCAGACTATTAGTGTACCAATTATTAATCCAATTGGTTCAGAACTTTTAGCGTGAAAAGATTAGTTGTGTTATTAACTGAAAACACTATTAAATCATTCCAGCAATTACAATAAACCAACCAACCCTACCAATCTTAATAACCAACATATTCAAATCACAGACTTTCACAACCACAGCTAAAACAAACAGGAATCCGCCGCTAAAACCAAATCCCCATTAAACTGAACATCTAAAAACTTAGAAAATACACTAAGAAAACAGGTCGTAATCAAGACCACCGGCATAGGCCCCAAGATACTACAAAAAGTAAATATTTCCTACAAGAAAGCATCAAATAAGGTCTGATATAAAAACGATCGGGTAAAAAACTTCGCCTTACGAACAAGCAATGAAAAACTGCGGACATTCCCTCTCACTCACACACTATCACTTACTGCGACCAAACAGTCTTGATATTTATTAAAATAATAAAGAAAGTAACCAATTGTATTTTATAAATACATTTTTATACATAAATATATACAATAACAATGTTACTTTGTATACAAGGATTATGGTCAATTATGTACCACCATTTAATTTAAGTTGCCTCAAAAGGGCTTCCACTAATAGGCTTTGGCCCCACATATTTTGTCTTTCAAATATTCCTGTGATTAAAAAGATATGTTACTCTAAATAATAGTAAGCTAAGCCATGAAATCAATACTAAATGGACGCTTATTTTTCCCTATGTCTATTGCCATACAAACTAATATGCCAGAGCATGTTTCGCATAACTAAATGTAATTGTAAGCAGGCTAGAATGAAAAGAAAGAATAAAATAATTCATTTCATATCAACACACTATCGAGGAAAGGTTTGTAGTGTAAAAATCTTGATACTTTATGAAAAAAATATTATTGCAAAGTTTCTCAGAAGATTAATGAGTAACTTTGTTCTTCTTTAGATTGTAGAGAATAATTTCTATGAATATGAACTATGGTATTTAAATAAAATGTAGTAAGGAATGCGAAATGCGATTGTTATATTCGAAAGCGATGGCCGACTTTGTTTCTATGTAGTTACAATCTGTATTACTGACACACTTAATTCTACGTAATTAATTATAAAGAGATAACAGCTACACAGTTTTTCATAGCAACTAACCAAGCCATATTACGCTCAGCTATAAAATAAAAAGAAAGAAAAAAAGTATTCCAAATACAAAAATAAAAGTTCCAAATTAAAAATAAGAAAAAAGTAAACGCGATTACGTAAGAACAAGCACCAAGAAGTATTCTCTCGCCGAGCCTCAAACTAAGGAACCGCTTGGATATAACAGACTATAATAAAAAAGTTAGCGAGTACACATAAGTGCATTACGATGCCATGCCGTGCCTACTATAACTATAGTACTTATAACAGAACGCCCACGGTCGGAGCCGAGCACAACCATTTTTTTGCCGCACACTTACATTTGAAAAATACATGTTGACGTAAACACACACATTTCGCGTTGAAAAATCGCGAATAAAAAGTTTTTAGGCCGAACGAACTTTTTGTCTTTGCTTAAAAAAACTTATGTGACGCATCGAAGTGACGTTTCGTTTTTTTCTTTTGTTTTTTTTTTCTGTTTGTGAGTGATTGACATTTGTGCGATGAGTTTAAGGAATCGATTTGGATGTAAATCGAGAAAATTTCAATGCAGGTATTTATTTTTATTATAATGGCCGCTAAGAGCTTGTTGCGTAATTCTACGAACTAGTTTCCAATTTATTGCCCGCTCAACGAATAGATAAACAATAGATTCCGGTAACATTCCTCTCTGTATCTTAATGGAATTTGCTGGTAAAATAAAATTAAATAAAATAGGAAAAATTGCTAGCGTTCCTTTCGATTAACCTCACGTCAAGTTAATGATTTGTGAAAGTCTCAGATAAAAAATGTGTAAAGTATGTATGTAAGAATGTATTGTTTTATAACATGTTACTAATGAAATTTAGGAACTTTTGCGAGAAACATTGATTTATTCTTTTTCATTTTCATAACTAAACTTCGTAAATAACAACCTTCAAAAAAACATGCTGCAAATTCAAAGAAAAAAAGCATTTTTAAACTGTTTGTCCGCCAGTTAACCTAACTTAATGAGATAAGTAAAAGTTTAAGTAACAGTTTATATAGACTTGTTTACTTAGTTTAACTTAAGTCTTTACTTAGAGAAAGTAACCTAAACCAAAGTGCAAAGCGGTAAAAGTCAGTGTGACATTTTGTTTTTTTTTCTCAAGTTTCGAGAGAGGGAAGTAAAATATTTAGCTTGGCGAACTTGGCGAAATTACAATTTTTAAATAATTACCTTTTTTGAGGAATGAGGATTGAATTGTCTAATTAATCAATAAGTTAGGAATAAGAGGATAAAATTGTTTTGTCTATTGATTTTACGAGAGTACGTTACTTATTTCTACTTCTAATCAAATCTGAATAATTCACGAATTTATAAATCACTTTGATTTTGACTATTAATTAACCTGCGTATTTTTGCTTCCGTAACTATACTATTTAACTTTTAAAATCCTTAGCGGCTTAATAAGTAATTTATTTTTATAAATAAGGTTATCTATAATTGCAAAAAGAAATATTTTCCTATTTTTAATTTAGGTAGGAGTGAAATAAAATGCTATGGTATAATTATTAAGTAGGTACTGTAAAGTTTCAAACAGTATAAAATGTATGAATATTCATTTAGCTATTGTTGAATTTTATTTTGTTAATTATAATTCTGTCACTTTTATTAGGTAGGTACTAGCATAAGTAATATTTTTTATTGATTGTATAACTACTTTTACCACATTTTGCCGTCGGGCTTATACCTAAATATTTACTTTCTTTTGACAAAACATTATCGGCTTTTATTGCAAACAAATATTATTTTTATTTTATTCCAACAATCGAAACTATTATTTCCTATCTCATTTTTTTTAAATATCTTGATTAATATACCTAAACACATTTCTTTTAGGCACCTTAGTATTTATGTTGTAGGCATTTAAACATAAAAAGATGAAGCTTCCAAAGGCAACATAACTTATGAACTTTCTATTTTCTAAATACTTTATTATAAAGTATGATAGATGTGTCTTTAAAAGTATAGAAATAAAATGGCGGACACAATTACTTGAGAATATTACACAACTACATAATTCAACTTCAATTGACATCTTATATTTCGTAATATAAAAAGCATTTTTATAAAATATACGTACATTCGATAAAATACTCTATTTATTTTTACAAGTCAGAAATAAAATGAATTTTGTATTTTTGCTACAAAAAATGAGTGTGTAATTTTATAAATAAAAGTACTTGTTCAAAAAAACATTTTTCCGTTAACAAAAGGAACATCGTAAAAACTTTTTCAAAGCTTCAATACAGTTTGAGTGAATAAAAATTTAATTATTTCAAACTCGCACAGCGAAGCACTTTGTGCTCAGATCTTAAAAATAAACTTCTTTTGTACTACTCGCTTGCATGAGTCCGACTTTGTTATAAAGATAATTATGATATTTCTCTTAAAACAATGCTGTATTGTTTTTGAGAAGTTTATGGAAATTATTTTCTTCTTTTTGATATATAATTCCTTATCTCAAAGATACATATTTCAGGATTAAACCAGCTGACGTGGCAATGAAACATTTATTAATCAATCCGTTGCCAAATTGTTGTAAGGTAAAATATTAAACACGAACATAAGCATAAAAAACGGACTAAAACCCGTATTTTCATTGATCAGTTAATACCTACTCAAGAACTAAAGTAAATGCTACTTGAAATTCAGTACACCTACAAAAATAAGTAGGTATTGAAACGTCGTACGCGCATCACGATGATAAACGAATAACATTCTAATAAATATTTACTACAATTCCAATGAAAAAATCCCATTCAATAATACGTTACACAATTTATAATATAATTACAAAATACATTGTATAAAATAACAATGATAAACAATACATTTTTTAATACAAACTCACTGAAAAAATTACGCAACCCACACTCACTCACACATATACAAGATTGTTGTCGTAGGTCAAGACTCTACACACACGTGCAAACGTAAAAATTGCAAAGAGCAACGTACGCAAAAGTTACGGTATCGGTTTTTGTTAAATAAACAATAATAATCGGTATTTATTAGTGCATACCTGTAATTTAAGAACCTTTATAATACAGTTTTAGAAGTAAATAGGTCGAAAGTTTTGTAATATCAGCGTTATCGGAAGTGTGAAAATGTTTTCTTACCTAAGGATAATTGATTATTACGCTGTTGTTATTATCTACCGTAGACATAGTGTTTACTAGTAAAATTGCGCATTATATTAATTACAAATTTAGTTTGTAAAGACTAAAAAGCATATTTTTAGTTAGGTAAAAGAAAAAAATGGAACGTAGGTACTTTCTTAATATAAAATTATTAATTAACATGTCATTGACACCTTTCTTGCATGTTTTGTACATCTCTTAAGTAGATGCAATATATAAAATATGCATGTACACATAAATACTTCATAAATCTCAGAAAAGTACCTCAAGAATCTAAATCGAACCGCCACTCATAACAATAAAAACGTACACCGACAATTTCTATTCCTATTTCGACGACAAAAAGAGAACCATAAAAATACATATTTCAAGAATAGAATGAGCAAATGCTGTACCTAAAAAGAGAATAATATTTCTTCCGTTTGTCTAAACTTGTTCAGCGCACGCGCCCCTTTCGCATGTGGGCGTCGTTCGTCTGTGTGCGTCGGCAGTGTGTGCATACGTGTGGCGACCTACAAACGCGCGTGTGTGCGTGATGCGTAAGCGCAAACTCTTGTCTTAGGTTAGGGAGGTGAGCGAACTCTCTCGTTTTGCAGAGACCATTTATTTTTATTATGGGCCTACACGTGGACGGCAATGGACGTATATGGCGATTTTATTACGTTATCTTCCTCTTTGCACGATTTATCGGGATTTTGTGGTTTAGTTGGATATTTGCGTTATTTAGAGCTGTTATGTTTGTATGGTTATTAGCAATAACTTAAGATATAGTACTTTATAGGATTTATAACAATAACTATTAGAAGGGATTTAAAACTTAGATATTTCTCCATTAATATGCAAATAAATCTAAAACAAAAAACATTGCATAATCAATTCACAAAAAAGTGACATTGAAAACAAAAAAACAAAAAACTATTAACACACAATCCGATTAATTACGAATACAATCGGAAAAGGAAATAAGTATAAAAATTGGAATCGATTCCGCGCACCCATTGTGGTGTAATCGATTTAAAAATGCGAGTTCGATGATCGTGATCATGACCCAGGCACGCACATGAATACTGTATGAATGTTACTTTGTCCCTTCGAAAGTACAATAGTATTGTCGGGAAACTTTCTGTTCCTCATATAATATAATATTGTTGAAAATGTATAAGAAAATTAAGCATTCGTTTTATCTTTTTTCTTTCGCCTTTTATTATCGGGTAAGTGTTTGTATATCGATTAGGTTTTTATCGATGTAGAATGGGCTTTGTTTTAAGTGAGTAATGTTTAAAAAGTGGATTTTTGCCGATAAGTTAAGTATGTGAGAATAATAATAATTAAAAAATAACTGCAAGAAAGGAAATAAAAAAAAGGAAAAACAAGATCTTAAATTGGCTTGCTTTTCAATAAATCATCATTATAATATACCTATGTAGGGTTTGTATATCTGGTGAAAAATGTATCCTTCTAATTAAGAAGTTTTACGTATTTAAAAACAATTAGAAAACATAGTGAAGGAAAACTTTCCACAAAATTCGCAAAATAAAATAATCTTATTTTGCAAAAATCAAAAAACAAACCAGTTGTCGCACTGCCAAGTAATTTCTTTGTGATAATGGCCTTTACAATTCTTATCATTTAGCCCTGAAAGTGCGTTCCTCCTGCATTTTTAACTCAAAGACGTTGACACTATCGCTGCACAATTTTATTGTACTTTCTTAGTACCTACTTTTATTACCCGAAGGTCCCTGATATGTAATTTATGAGATATAAACTTTATTTCCAGTCCGATATTACGAAATATTTATAAATTGCTACACCCGTTTTGATTTAACGTCTACATTTTACGGCTGTTTTAAGAAACCTCTAAACTAACAGAAGTATCGTATTTTATGTGATAAACTACCTTTTTTAGTAAATCAGTAACTACCGTATAACGTAAGAACAATGATAGCAATTAATATAAGAATATTGGTGTTTAAGCAACTTCATCAGGCGATGTAATATTAAGATCGTAAACTGGGTAACAAAAACAAATGCCATATATATTAAACAATGTTTTAAATAATAGTGTTATTCTTTATAATGCACAGTTAATTGCGAGACATCTAATAATAAAAACAGGCACATATGTCGTTACATAACATAATAAAAAATGCACGCCGCGTCGTCATTTCTCCGATAAACACGATTAGGTATTGCATCATCGTTCACACACACACACACATACATATCATTGCACACATGTGTGATTCACTCACACATTGATACATATAATTTTTATTGAGTCTTTATTGTTGTGGTAAAATCATTACATTCGATTAAGGTGGTGTAATTTTATAAAATTATGAGTTTATTGTAATTTGACATGATTGTTGTTTGATTTTATGATCTTTGATCGTCATTCAGTCTATATTTTTTATTGAAATTATTTTAAAGTATTATTTTTTGATGATTGGAGCTGAGCATTCGCAACGCGTTGTCGTAGTGTATAAAATACTTAAGATTAAATATTTTGATGGTACTTACAATCTTTGGCGACTACTTTAAAAACTCAAAGAGATCATTCAAAAAAATAAATCCTTAAATAAAAAAATACATTAAATCTAAAACACACTACAATTAAAAAGACACAACGACAAACTAAAAAAAAAACACAACCTATTATTTTTAAGTGACGTTCTCAGATTTCATCCCGATAGTCGCATGTTTGTCTGTGTGTGTGCACCGCGCATGTGTGCGTGCTATCGCAGAAAGAAATGAGGTTATCTGAATGCGCCTGTCATTGTCTCGTTGTTAGCACTTCAATCGTAGACCTATTTTGTTACAGATATGTCTGGATATGAGACAGTCATATTTTTTAAGGGACAAATGCTTTTGGTTAAATTACAAGTCCCTAGGTACTGATTTGCAGTTTTTCGTCATTTCTAATATATAATACGAATAGGTCACGATGATATGACGAGATAGAAAGGAAAAGTTCTTGGTTAGAAAAAAATATTAGGTACAATTAATTAATTACCAAAAAGAGGAAACGTCTAAATTACGTGCATATGAAGATTTTAGACATTGATTTTTATCAAATTCAAATATATTCTAACCTGTAATGTAGAAAATATTAAATCTATCTTATAATTAAGTACCGTGTTAATAAATCAACACAATAACAAAAACCCTATTTAGTTTCTTGCAAACTTACCATAATTTCCTATTTAAAATTACCATTTCACAAGAAAAACACCATTAACAATACAAATTTTCATTCCAAAGGACAAAAACCTTGCATTCCAACAAGCTTAGAAGGCAAAACAAAAAATGCATTCTTTTGCGCATTCTATACTCTTGCGAGGTCTACACACACACATGTGCACAGTCTCACACAGGCACACGTCACTGTTTGTTGACATAGGTCAGTACCGATGGCCACTGCCGGCTTTTTTTTTTATTGGTCCTGAGTCCGTTCGTATGGACAATGCTGGTAGAATTAGAGTGTCAATTAGGAAAAAATGCTTTTTTCGCTTGGAAAGTTGCTGTTTTTGAATAATGTCGAGATTTAGACGATCGTGTGCACAATGGGCCATGTTGGTGTAGATTATACGTACATACCTTAAACACATTAAGTGTATCAGATAACATACTTAGGTACAATTGTATTACTTATCTTTGTGTAGGTGATACCTTATATGTATAAAAAATACAGAACTGATTCGAACGCTCTCGCTTTATGAATAAAAAACACACTTATAATTTTGACCTAAATTATTGGCAACTAAGATGGCTGAAAAATCCACAATTTTTGACACTAACTTAAAAAGCGAGTTTCAAATGACCTGTCTTAATTTCGAGCACTGTAACATACTCAAACATTCTGGCAACTAGTATAAAAGAATATTTGCTTATCTAGAAAAGAATAAGCATCATAAATATATGTTTGGCATAAGGCTCAGGTTTTGTTGCCAACACAGTTTATGTATTTTTTTGCAAGCAATGTACTATTTGTATGTATAAGTTGTTGAGTCATTTTTTCTCAGATTACACTTCATTGAGAATTGCTGTGAGAGTAATATTATATTTTTGCAATAACAATAGTTGCTAAAAATAGGTGCTACTATTGTAATTCTTTGAAAGAAAAGGTAATAGTGTGTCCTCTTTAGCTATCAGGTTTTTAACAAAAAAAAAAAAATTATACACCGAGTACGAGATAAAAAAACCTGCAAATAAGTCTTTTGCATTTTTTAATTTCACGTTCTGGCCTAAGTTAACCCGAAATTTTTCAAATGTAAAATATTTTTTTATTATTCTTCTTTTTGTTGATTTTATTTTCTCATCGGAAACTAAAATATTCGCAACTAGGGTGACCAACCAAGACCACACAACAAACAAGGACAATAAACAAAAATTGTCAGTGTACGTCCCAACACTGGAGTAGGAAGTCCCCTCGGTCGGGTGACCACGGACATTCCGTGGGCGGTAGAGATAGCCATATCTTAACAACTATCTAAACTAGCTCGTTTGCCTCTCACTCACTCTTGCGAGAATAACAGAGATGGCGAATGATTTGTATATTGTGTTCAGGATTGCATTGACTGTAGTTTTTTTTAGAAATAGTGTATTGGATGTTAGATTATGTTCGTGATGAGAGAAATTAATTTGTTGTTAGGTAATTGGGCATTGAAATTGATTTGAGCTTTTGCGGTTTACATTGTCATTAAAATTCGTTGTGTTAAAAATGTAGGTACTGTAAATCATAGCTGTACCTTCTGATAGTGTTTACTAGGTATAAAACATTACAAAAGAGTCATATTAGAAGAACGTACATACATACATCTTAATTCATACCTTCACATAAACTACTTAAAACAAGTTGACAGCCCACTTCCTAAGTTCATCACGCGAGACAACAAAAACTGTAATTTCGTATCACCGCAAACAAATGCGTGGTTTTCAAGTAAACGGCCATCTTTTAATGAGTAATCATTACATCAAATACATAGTGATAAACGGTTGAATACATTCCTACTGCAAGGCCAGTGCGAGGTCCCTCGTGATAAGGAAGACTGACCATCTGTAGGCTTCAGTAACTATTGAAGTCAAAGGACCAAGTGAACCTTGGGGGCTATATCTAAGGACCGATCTATAGATACTAATATTATAAGAAGGTTATTTCTTTGATTTTTTCTGGACTCCGAAACTACTGAACCGATTAGATAAGTTACTTCTTTGGGAAGCTACACTATCCACGGGTGAAAAAATATTTAATCCGGGCACGGGGTGCAGTGAAACCACCTGAAACCTGTTAGGTTTATATAAATGTTTGGACCAAGTTAAGATTGAAGAATAGGCAAAACTAGCCGGCTTAGTTCCTTTTTTCTCTTTTACTGTCAATTCAGTTCAAACAATAATTGAAGACCTTTTTCCTTTGTAAAGTAAAAGCCCTGATATTTCCACGTCAGTCTTTGAACTTTACGTTGTGCAATATTCAATATTAGTCACCTTACTTATAAGATTAACCTGGGTTAGACCGACTGCATTTCTTATGCTATTGTAATAATAATGAAAGCTACGTAGAAAAAATTATTTGACCTTATTAATTGCTATGGGCGGACAGCTTTATGTAGCTAAGTATACAACTTTTGACCAGCCAAATATATTTTACCTTTCAATACAGTGTAGGATTTTGGCAGTACATATTGGTAATACTAAGAAAACGTACGTATTTTTTAAATCTGTAAGATTACAAATTGCAAAAATATTGCTAATCTTATGCTTGTCATCGGTTGTCATAATTATTTTCAGTCGCCCTGAAAATTATAATATAATTTATCGTCAGTTAAATAATAACGTAAGTTAATCCTTTATGTTTTTACAAAATCACGGTCTTCCCTTGCCAAATTACTAGTAACTCTGACCAGAGTCAGTGCTGATGTGATTTTTTCAGTAGAAGGAACTAGGAACCTCACAGTAGTGCACTTTACAACACAAAGATTCTGCACAATCATGCTCCAACAAAATTAAACACACTTGGAACCCTTTTAAACAAACAGACAGCAATTATATTTATAAGTATTTATGTTTTTTATTCATTGTTTACGAGTTACGAGTACTTTCTTGTCCAAGGTTGGTTTTATTTAAAGAAAGACTCACAGAATAAGATACCGATGAGTAATTGTCGCCTTGAATCGATAAATACTTCTTATAAAAATTCATTTTTCTTGCAATACTGACTTCTGTGTTTGTGCGTTTATTAATGCCATTTTATTTATGTTGTAAATCTTACTTGATATGTTTACGGGGATCAATATGATGTATGCTTTCTCAAATTGTATTAATCTGTTTGTGTTTTTTTTATTGTTGTTTTAACTGGATTTTTTTACTGGGCGATTATTCACTTAGCTGTAATTGTGGCATTATGTATCCTCTTTTACTTGAAGTAGCTTCTGTTGAGTATGAGGCCACAGGAGTTCTGGTCTTGGGTCGGAAAAGTGTTAAAGTAATATTTGCTGTATGAAAGTTTTTAGTACATCAGAATGAGTATTAGATTTGGTATATTTAAAAAGAAGCCTACAATGTCACTGCATAATTTTTCCGTGGATAATATGAATCATATCCTTTATGAATATATATTTTTTATTCAGGCTTCAATCTATTTATACAAGCTATTTCTCCTAGTGATCTTTTATGCAAACATTGAGCCGTACAAACAATAATAAAATAATGAGATCGTGATTTTGTCATTAGGTTCAAGAAAAGCAAAATATTAAAAAAAAACAATACGTTACGCGTTTGTTTAAAGAATTTATTTCTTTGTATTCTTGGTTATGACTAATGTGTCCTTAAATAGTCATCATACATACATAAATAAAAATCTCAAGAAAAAAGAGAGATTAAGGATAAACATGGTAAGAAGACGGACATAGGATATTTTTTATCTGGGTACAGGAAGCCCCTTCGGCTCCCACGACTTCTCGTGGTCAAATTCTTAATATGTTGTATCTAATATTTTGCAATATTTAGATGTTATCAATTAGGTATCGGATCCCTATTCACCAATTTTGCAAATTAAACTCTTTTTTTTATAAAATATCATAGCTTTTGCGTGCACTAAAATCAAGAGCCCTTTGTCGCCAACTGACATTGGTAATTACACAAAAAAACAGTACTTTTATAATTTTTTAATTGTCATATCACCCTCGGTACTTTGCTTACAAATTGCAGTCCGTACATTGTGATAAGTTGATAATTATAACTTTGACACCTGTCGTGTTGGTTTACTTAATAGCCTTTTAGGTTGGTTTTACTTTTTTTACACGTTTTACACGTATGAAATTTTGTTAGTTAATTAGGTACGTGTTAATTACTGTGGGTGTGATTTGTGTGTGTTTTTTGATTAGTGTAACGGTTGTTGATAATTTAACGGTTGGTCAATGGATTTTCGTTGGTTATTTCAATTTTAAGTTTTGATTAGTAATATTCTTCAGCTATAACTTTTTGTGATTAAGGAAGTACACAGTGACTCTATTCTATAACTTATTATAGTAAAATACTAGTAGTTATTCCTAAACTTTTTAATGGATTACTGGATATTAATTTAATCATAATATTCATATTGAAAAACCACTCGAAAAATATTTTAAAGTCGTATACATTATTTAAAATTAAACGCTTAATCAACATTATCAATAGTCATAAATACAGTGTGCCCGTATTACAAGGTGCACATATCTCACACAATCACAGTACGTCAATGAAAGCGCAAGTACCTGAGTACAGTACGCCCACGGTACGAGTCACAATAAAACAAAATCCTTAACGTAACCGAATGACGCATTTTTACTGAACTTGACTCCAATCTTTTTTTAGGTCGCCTTTTTATTTATAAAAAGAAAAAATAACATGTTTTCCTGTGTTGGATGCACTGCTGGCCGATTTTTTCACGTTGCGTAACGATCTTGTCCTCAATATTTTTTAATGTTGGGCACCCTACTTTTTTTGATGGCTTTTTTTTTATTTTTAACTTTGATTTTTTGATGTGAAAATGCTTTGCTTGAAGAATAATATGTCTTGTTAACAAAAAAGTAACAATGATAGGTATGTACTACAATAGTACAAAAAACGATGAGTATTTTTTGTACAAAAGTCATACAAACTGCAGTGCGATTTAAAAGCCGTAAAAATCTCAGCCATCTCTTAAAAAACAACACTTTTCCCAGCAATAAAAACCGCTGTAAAAAAGCGAAAAAGGCAGTAATTTTTCTTAATAGAGCTGTAACACTGAGTGTCGGCACAATTTACGTAAAAATGAGGCGTGCATATTTCATTACTTTTTTTATGTCGGTAAAGCGCTCAATTTTTTACGTCGCTAATTACTCCCTAAGGGCTTGTACTAGTGTCCGTCAGGTTAGAAGGGACCATTTAGAATTTATGATTTTTGCTGTTTGTGATTTCAGACTCTATTATATTTAGTTTTTTTTTTTTTCGATATTCAGCATTTTTTTCGTGACAATGCTAGACTGAATTAAAGCGTTCTTTACTGCTTTTTTTATTGTACTCTTAAAGGTCTAGATGAAGACGATACCAAAAATATTATTGTGATAAATGTCTGCTGCGCAATTTTTTTATTACACGTATGTTATATTTTAACTAATGACCGTATTGAATGCTTTTTTTTCTATTGTTCTCTAACCTTTATAATTAGCATTATAAGCTTAAGCGTTTATATTTTAAATTAAATACACACCAAAATTAATCTACAAGGCAATTAAATCCTACCGTAACTTATTGTTTACTATAGTATTATTGCAAATACTACATTGTTTATTACTTATTTTATATGTTTCAATGATAATTAATTTATTTTTATATACAGTCGCAGTTTTAAAATTATTATTTTATTATTATCCTTATCCTAACATAGTATTTGCGGTCATGTTTTATTTTTAAATAAGGTGTGTTACGCATTTTACAAGGTTTTTACACATTGTAGTATTATAATTATGTGTGTTTAAGTTATTATGATTTTTACAACTGAAACATCTTTAGGGGTTAAATTGTACTTCTGTACTACACAGTTTAATAAAAATAATATCACACTACCTACATTAATATCTTATGATTTTGCGTAGATACCTTATTTTGAAATATTTTTTCCGAAAAAAAAGGGAGGGGTCCCGCTATCCTGACGAACACGAATCATTTTTATTCAGAAGTGCGCACTTGGTGGAGACATTCTGAACATTAACCGGGTTACATGAAAATTTTCATTTTTATTAATTAGCTCTTAAAAGTTTTTACAGGGGAATATTGGTGATATTTTCTAAGAACAACATAGGTATTAAGTGTGGTAGAAAAGAGAGCATATTTATGTCAATTTTGAAGAAAAGAGAGTAATTAAAGAAAAGACAATGCATTATTTAGGTGTTTGAAAAACTAAGTATTAACCCGATAGACAGTGTATAAATACATATATCACGCTCGTGATTGAGTACTAGTAAAATTGTTTCTATCTAAGAACTCAATTTCATAAATTCGAATAATATACTAAAGCAAAGAACTAAAAAATCTCGTCTCATATACATATCAGTTTTACCATACAATAATTTACTTATACGACGACAGACTCAACCAAACGATATTCAACTAAAGGTACAGATATTTCAACTTAACTATAAATACTAGCGAAACTGGCAGTTACGTCGATACTAACAATAAGTCAAGTGTTCTTCCGGGAACAGAACCTTAGACCTCGGCGTCATATCGTATCAAAAGCATAAATTCTTTGCAATTTCTTCGTTGCGTGATACGGCGGTGGGCCCACTTTCTACCACGCGTGAAAGGTTTACACTACAGGACAAATTTATTGGCACACCTTTGAGATTTGCAGTTTATTCTTATTATAAATTATATGCAAGGTTTTTGTCTGTTTATGCGTGATTTCTAATTAATGAAGTAAAGCTAAATGTGGGAATATGTAATTATTAATTTTAATCGTGTATACAGTTGCGGCTTGTGACACCTAAGTGTTAATTTAACGACTGTTTTGGTATTAAAAAATAAACCAATTAATAGTTTTTCCGCTGTTCTACTAGATTTATCGCAATTTGCCTATTATTTCCTGCTTCAGACATATTACTCCTCAACAAACAAGGAACACGGTGACATAATTTTATAATTTTTTAAACAAACATTATGTTGTATTTAATTGATTTTTGTAATATTTTTCCTTCCGCTTTGAGAGCGGGACGGAATAAAATTATTATTTAAAATAAAATGTTAAGTTCAGTTATATTGTTGACCGCGATACCTACAAGTAGTTGGTGTAAAAAAATAAATAATTATAGTTCTTCAAAATGTGGATCAATCAAAATTCTGATGTGCTATTCGAGGTAATCTATTTTTATTTAATTTACTTTTAACAGTCGACCAATGTTTATTTAATATTTATGTAATGAATCTTTTGTAAAAAAGTTTAACAAACTCTCAAAAATAACATTATTAACATCTTTAAACATGTAAAAAAAATCTTAATGAAATTAACAAAATAACCAATAGGCACAAGAATTCCCGTATAAAGTAAATATATGTACAATACAGCTCATAGGTCGCGTAACATAGATTTTATTACAATATTGTAGGTATCAGTTTCCATGGCCGCCACTGTACGGTTGCGTGTCCAAAGTCGTTTCTTTGCAATCGTAGAACGAAGGGTTTTCAATAAATACACAAGCAAACGTATAAAATATATACTCCGAGATTAGGTCGAGATTAAAGTATTGTAACATGACAACCAGTATTGATAAAACTTTGATGTTTTTTCTGTGTTATGTAACTAATGAAGTAATCTATACTAGAGCTCTTGATACTAATATTATTAAGCTGAACGGCCTATTTCGAAACGTGCTAATCTCAAGAGGCTGATTTGAAAAAAATATTTTCCTTTTATAAAGCTCATGGATAGAAGAAGGTCTACTTTTTATCCGGGTGCGCGAAAACAAGATGCGGTATTGCTGTTTATTAAAGCTAGGCCTTTCTTCTAGTATAATTGCGTGAGAGTGTTTGTTTTACACTGAAACCCCTGAAGTGATAGAGATATTTTAGCATAATCAAGAGATAAAGGCATTTTTTTTTATCTCAAAGTTTGTTTCGCGAAAACTAATCCTGTCATATTTTTAATTGTGAACATTAAGTAAGGTCAAGGTAACAATCCGTTTAAAAGTGCTATAAGGTTTTTCCTTTAGGAAAATTACTAAGAGGCTGGATGACAGCAAATATAACTGGGGAAAATAATGTTGTTTACTTTTCAAATTAGATGTGGTAATTGTCCAAAAATAGCTTTCAATTTATTGAAAATCATTTGTAAAATATGTTTAAACTCGTGTAGAGAAATTACTCATTTAGGTATTTAAATAGGTATGAAATGCAATGTGCACAAAACAGTTTTACATTGTTTTACTAAAAAGGGCATTTGTCTTCTTCTTTGCTTCACTACAATTAAAGATACATAAGTTTTAAATGATTTTTCATGTCTAAAATGTTACACAAAAAACGTAAAAAATGTTACATAAAAAACATAAAAATGTTATATAAATATTAGTTCACCATAGAAAACAAACGAACTCACACGCGTAGTTAAGATTTAATCAGTATTTTTGGATAGAAAGTCGAAAATAACGAAAACTGTAGGTTGCTTATTAACGCGTCAAGATTCCGCGGTTTATGTACGAATAGGCAAACTAGCCTGTCATGTCTTTATATGTTTGAGAAATTAAGTTTTCTAGGGTTTAAGGCAATTTCAGAGCAGGATATTCCTTTGGGTTATGTTTTTATACTGACTTAAGGTATTTTATTTTATTTTATTCGGAAAACAGTTTTACAAAAACCACTTAAATTACCATTTATAATAACTAGAAACCAATTACATATTTTCGCATATCAAAGATTTAAATTATGTTGGGACATTTTACCATAGGATAAGATTCAAAAATTACTGTTTACAATACTTTCATCAAGATACAAATGAGTCAAAGCAATGAGCTTTATTTTTTCCCTCTTTTATTTTTCAGTGAACAATCGTAGGTACCATAAAGAACCACGTCTGAAACTCTTTCCATCTCTTAAGAAAACCTTTTTCATTACACTACCATACACTTACTTTAATAACCAACAATAGGTACAGTTTAAAACGCCCACAATACGACCCAATAATGTCACTAAACTAAGAAATAGCGGTCGCAATCAACCATGGAAACCATGGTACTAAATAATATTAAGTCTCTATAATTTCCCCTTATCTCTTCTAGTAGAAGGCAATTTCTTTGCCACGGTAAAATTATAGAACGCCGCGCGCGAAACTTAACACCACCATGGGTGTATGTATGTATGGTTGTGGCTTAGAGTATGTTACCTACTGGAAACGCCATTGCCATGCCTTACCTTCTGTCTGAAAAGCGCCACTCATCTTCGTAAAAGGTTCAAGTCAAGTGCGTCAATTTTATATTTGTATTTAGAAAGAATAAGAAAGATAATATATAAGATTGCGTGATATATATAACAAAAAAGAATGAACAATGAGAGGGTAGTAGTATACGTCACGAGTACGCAATACGGCCCTCGCACAGCATAATGCTGCAAACCTATGCGAAAAACAAAGTCCCACTAAGTTTACTCAATTTTGTCTTGTACGTCTATAATGATCACTTCGAAAAAGCAGTAAGCTGTCAGTGCCTATTTATTGCGTCAACTCGCAAATTGGCAGACTTTTTCGCAAAATCATTTGTGCTCATAGCACCTCCAGTCGGTTCAATGCTCTAAGTGTTGTATGTATGTAACGCGTACTACGCTTACTACTGGTAGTGTTTCCGTAGATTTGTATGGATATTTGATACGATATATTGGGTAATAAGGTGTATTTACTGTGGTTCCAATGCTCGTTTTCCAGTTTGAATATTTTTCAGATAGTTCTCGGAACCTCCCTTCAGTATATTTGAACGTAAGCTTAGACCCACGCTACATGACTTAACACTTCAGAAATATAAGTGTGTTACCTCCGTATCCTCCTATTTCGAATTGTGATATCCCATATGCCTTAAGACCATTCTCTTTTCTTTACATAGCCCCTCATGACTGAAGATCGTGGTCACCAACCAATCTTAGCCCATCATCAAAAACGTAACCAACAGACGTCATTTGAAACAATGTTTTAACACATCAGCTTCCACCAAAACCAGTATATAATAACCACAATCTTCAGTCCTCTTCAACCCCACAAACGACCTTCAATAACCCTCAAACCCGCATTGTTACAGATATTTATGCACAAAAACGCCATGCAGATGCACGCAAGAGAACTGCAAAGGGGTCTTGGAGGAGAAGTAAAGCCTCATCAGTGTCAGCAGTGCTTGAAGTCCTTCAGTTCCAACCATCAGCTGGTGCAGCATATTCGAGTGCATACGGGGGAAAAGCCTTACAAGTGTTCCTACTGTGACCGACGGTTCAAGCAGTTGAGTCATGTGCAACAGCATACGAGATTGCATACAGGTTAGTGGATCATTTTGGAGATTTTTTTATGATAACCAGTCTTACCATGGGATATCGTTTGCCCGGCCATTTTTTAAGGTATGACAATCAGTCTTTGCTAAGAGGTATCTGAGTACAGAAGGTCAAAGCGGTCGTTCTGTGTAAGGAAAAGGCTAGGCAGATGATGGTGGGAGCGACCTCGATGTTTGTGTACGGAAGAGGTTAGGATTTCAACATGAGTCTCAAAGTGTATTTTTGACGTTAGGGTAGAAAGAGCGTCTTTCGGTGTAGGTATCGATATTTGTAATGTTAGCATACAGGATCTATTTCACGGTTACTAGAGATGAATTATTTAACAAATACATAATTAGAACTTTATGAGTAAGAATAATCCGTCATTTAAGTTTAAGTGGTACACAGGCCATAAAGATTAAAGCCTATGTGATTTTCAAAAATATGCATTTGTAGTGTTATTCTCAATCTAAGATCAAAAACGAATATTAAAATAGCCAATTACGAACGCTCTTTTAATAGATTCTTACGTAAAACTATTTTAGTCGCTTTATTTATACATCTAGCATTACTCATACTTTTGCCTCTAAACATATATGAGGACAAAAAAATATAAAACATAGCAATCAAAACAAAATATGTGCTATTTATATGTTAATAAAATACGCGTAAAAATACGCTACGTGACGTGACCAAAGTAATCTCTTGATTTATAAGGAAATTGTTAGCCCTCTAAAATTGCTATTAGGGAATTTACTGCCAAACAATTAAAATTTTACCTGTTAACTTACATTTTGAAGAACGAAAATCCCCATATTTGGTATGAAAATATAACCACAAACAAATAGAGTTATCTTATGCAAAGCCGAGTTTATGTAATGGCGATCAAAAGAAAGAATAAAATAGTAGAGAACTATAAAAACAAATGCCTAACGTATTCTAAATAGAACAAGCTTTAAAAATTCAACATGTCTGCACCAAATCCAAATTTAAAAACAGAACGCGAGCGCGTCACGAAAAAATAGAACGATGTAATTAAAATAGGCTCCCCACTATTGGCCGATGTTTCTTAGAAAAAAAATGTAGAACCGTATACGTGAAAAGCGGTAAAAAAAATTCTCCAATGGCCAGCGGCGAGCGGCGGCGCCGACCAATGGGAGGGGCGCCTTGCAAGCGAAGTACGTTTTACGTGGCTTAGATAGAAAAAAATTTACGTGTTTTTCCACGTTCGTAACAGCCAATGGGCGGCCGGCATCCATTTGTATCTGCATTATAATTCAATCACATGTTTTTGTCGAGATTTTTATTGTTTCGTTTAGCAAAGCAATTAGTTGTATGTAGTTGTATGTGGATCTTGTTTTTGTAATGTGTTCTTAGGAGAACATGTTCTATCTTATTAAAATATGTTTATATAGATAGGGTTTTTATGTTAGTTTTTTTATAATGATTAATGTTGATTTGAGTTGTCTTTAACATTTTTTGTATTAAATTCAATTTTTTTTTATCGTGCTTTTATTATGACAAAGAACAAAAACACGGGTCTTTGATAACTATTTCTTAATTCATTTTTAATCTAAACAAAGAAAAAACTCTTTCAGAAGAAAGCAAAAATCAATTCCAATAAACGACTTTTAATTATAAGTCTCGTATAAATGAATAGATTCAACATTAAACGGTGTCCATTAAAAACACTTTTCCCTACAAACAGTGCTTATAATGACAGACTAAAAAACTCGACATAGCCGTTCATAATAATTAACGCATTTATTACAATCCCCTGATTGCAGGTTACAAGTAGTAATGAGTTTTTTAATTGTAGCAATGTCGACAAGTCGCGTCGACAGTATCGCTGCGATTTTATTCGGTTTATCGACTTTTTTGGCGTGTTTTTCTCAACACTATTGTTAGTTTTTTATTTGGCGTGTTGGTATTTTGTACTCGTAAATGATCTTAAAAATTTTACTAACAGTTTTAAATTTTTTTATGTTTTTTAACAAAGCTACTGTAATTTATGAAGCAATGGTTTCTAAGAACGTTTTTTTTGACACGCAAACAAACTGAATAGACAAATAAATATTTAAAAAGCCACTTAGTATAACTATGTAGAGCCGACGTATGTCGTGAACTAATAATACGTTACAACTGAACACCTTTTTCAGCCTTTCAGTAGCTATGAAATATTCCCACGTTTTTCCACTTTTACTTGGTAAAATTCCCCCTTTGTTACTCAGTACATAATCTTTTATAACACCTTGCGGTATGGTTGAGTTTGACAAAATGGTAGCCTGTCTATTAGTTGAGAATAATCAGAAAAGGTATGATATACTTCGAAGTTAAAATAATTAAAAGCGCTAAACGAAATAAGAATCAACTGAGCGAGGATAGCTAGCTAGCTTATAAACATTATTATATAGATAACTAGCTTAGAAACATAGGATATATTGAATAGGACTCTTGAATCGGTTCTGTACGTAAATAAAAACCTTAGCAACATTTCTTACAACAAAATCTTTTTAAACATAGGGAATTCAATTAAGAAAACACTTGGACCTCCATTGTTCAAAAAGTCTAACACAAAAAGTTCGTATACATCCTTATTCATACTCAAAATAGGCCGAAAAAGTCGTCAATCCCCACTCCCCAATTATTTTCAAGATTTTGCATGACAATAGGACAAAAAACTTGGATACGAGGCGAAGTTTCGTCCTACATTTTCTTTGGAAACATTCGATAAAGAAGATTTTCTTGTTTGCTTTATATTTCGTTTTATATTTTGGGAGTATCTTTTGAGTGTTTATACGATGGCCCATGGTTATTTTATACTGAGCATTTCACCAACAAAGACATAAAGAATGATTTCAAATAAAGATGATATATTTTCTTTACACATAGGTACCATACCATAGTACTAATGCGGCCAGTTAAACTACAAAGAAAAAATCTCACCATTATTATAACTACTTTTCGAAATCAAAATGGAAACTATAATACAGTTCAAATTATAAAGCTAACAAGAAACACAAAGCAAATTATAAATTTTATAACTAACTAAAAAAAAATAACAGGTGTACGCAAAACTTAAACGGTCTCCTTCCGGTCGCTACTGAAACTCAATATTAAACTGAAAACTTTTCAGTTTCAGTGAAAAATTCTCTAAAAGAACAAAGACTTTCTGTCCAATGTTCTTCAAAGTTTTGAGAGAAATATTCGAATAATTTTCTCTACGGAACCTTTTCGCCTTTTAAACAGACAACTTTGTATTTTTTTACTTTTTAGCCTTTTCGGTTATGTTAGTGTACCCGTATTAACCAACTAACTTTTTCTCGCGGTTTCACCCACGGCCTAGGAGAACTTACTCATAAAAAATATAGCCATGTCACCCGGTGATAGAGTAACTTCCCAACAGTATCTAAAAGAATTTACAAATCGATTCAGTAACCAACCATGGTATACTTTTGTATTATTTTTTTGCAACCAGATTCTTCTATTTTTAATACATCTTCTTTCAATCATTCTTTCTAACTCATCACTCAGATTAATTCTAGAACATTCGAGGCGCTTTATACCCCATTCGTCACCGTAATCCTGCCCAACTATACATACTAGCTTCATGCTAATCCAGATTGTGTTGATATGAGCATAGGTATGTCTCTATACCTTAGCAATCAACTGAATTTGAGCATCGGGTACTTGGTTAGCCTTCTAGATCTTTCGTAATTTTAGGGCATTTGTCGAAGTTTTGATAGCGGTGTTTCTAAATGTTGCAGTTGAAAATACATAGGTCCTCTATGTGTATTTGAATCAGCAGTTTTTGTAACTATTACAGTAGTGTCGATAATAATACCTATAGTTACTTCTACCACTTCAAATGAGTGTTTGATATCATTGCTACTTACAGTATCGTTTCCAATCATTTCAGCTACAAAATCATGATCATTTACAAAATGCTTTTGCTCAAAATTACCGTCATTTTCGGAAGTTGAATGACCTACGCCAACATAAATACTATAGCCTTTTACGGTTTCACGCCCTGTGCAAATTATTGGTGCTATGTACTTATATAGAGGGGGTGAAGGGGTGATCTCGTGTGTTCGCGAGTGGGGTGGGGAGGCGGGGGGATAGTGGAAATCAATAGAATCATTGCGCCACGGTATACAGACGATGATTCTACTGAGCCCGCGGGTGAAGCTGCGTTGCAATGACGACGTAAAAATCTGAAAGATAATCATTTTGTCCTTTAAATAGACGCTGATGATGTTCATGATGATTTTTAAAGATTTGGTGAGCTTATTAGGGAATTACAGAAGATGAATAATGAGTTTATATTTGCCACTGTATACAATAACCACAAACAGTTTATAGAAGAATAGCTAGCTAAAAGGGTAATGATTAACATACAATGTAAGGCGTAGGAAAATTACTTAATCAGTAGCATAAACAAACATATTCGATAAATGTGTCAACAACAGTATATAGTTAGACTTTTTATTAAAAGGAATTAGATAACAATGCATAGTATTTTTCCTTCATTCTTAGATTCCCTAAATGTTGTTACAAAAACGCCATCTTGAATCAAATTCACATCTTCTTCCTTGTTAAACAAATCAACTTCAGATTCAAATTCTTCTCCAACACCTTTCCCTTCTTCTCAAGGTTTCGCCTTGTTATTTCCTCAAGTATATGCACTTATGCATACAATAGTTATGTTTAACTTGCTTGTCATCCCACGCAAGTTCTTAGAACCAATGGTCACGGGCTAGCGGGATAGCCTTCTCTTGTGTGTCTAAATCGATATCTATGTGCACAACACTAGCTGTAGTGTGTTCGAAGTGATGGGCATGCTTCATCAGATCATTTTGAGCTGTTAGTGTTGGGCTTAATTCAGTTTCAGAGTTTTTATCTTCGTTCCCAGTGAGGGCCTTGTGTGCAAAGTAAGAGAATATAAAAATGTATTCCTTCAACTACGATATGTTAAAAGCACCGCTATCTATCTTTTATGGAAATAGATAAAATCTACCTACGCATCTAGATAACTCACAATATTAATTAAAAATAAAATTGTATTCGATTATAACACGTTAATTTGCTTTCTCTTTAGATTGAGTCTTGCAATTTTATATGGAGTTTATATTGCGAGATCTGGTTTTATTAGAGAGCTCATTTTAATGCTCTTATGAACTGTAGGTCCCTTGGTAGAAAGCCACGATTCATTTTTTATTCTGTGTTCTTTCAACTTAACTTCACTTTCATCCATCCATCTTTGACTGATGTCACTAATATTCCTTTTAACCATATCGCCATTTATGTAATCCGTCCATCATTTCTATGGACTTAAGCAAAACAGTCGCTTTAATAAAGGAATAAATAAATAATACAATGACGTGATGGCGAGTTCACGACATACTTATATCTTTGCATGTCTATTTGACTCCTTGCACACCCTTTACAACAGTCTAAAAAATTATGAACATAACGCTTTTAGACACGGATATCAAATACATAGTTAACTTCAGAAATCTAAGGATTTTTCATTACAACATCAGGTACGATTTTTAACGTTAACAATTACAGGCAGGAATAGAATTGAACTTCTAATACATATAATTTTGATAATGAACTTACCCTTCTGTATATAGATAGTCTTCGATCTATAGTAGGTAAGCATAAAACGGGTCCCATCAGGGATTTGGGCAGGAGAGGTGTCTGAAACTCATCAATAGGATTTCACAATACGGCTGCTTGATCTATGGAATACTATACCTTGCATTGCGGGGTCGAATCGTAAATGAAGGTTATTTGGAGCAAAAAGACCTCAATCTAGAAAAATAATAATAATATTGAACTTAAAAATACTAACCTAGCCGTATGGAGTTATACATTAGGCTTAAAGTGAACTAAAAATATTTTTTTCCTGCAAAGGTTTTGTGATATATTACTCAAAATATTAAAATGAAGATAGGAATACGTTTCAGTCAAAATAATCTCCACAACCAAACCGCACTGTTGTGGCTTCCGTAGCGCACAAAATGCATTTCCTTTAAATTAAACTAATGCGATATCGGCCTAAATAAATGATAATTTTGGACCCCGTCTTGTTCAAATGCGGTTGGTGCATATGACTAACAACCAATATTACCTTCCCATTGAAATCCGTAATTTTCAACCATTATATTAATCCTCGTTGCTATGGCAGCTTTTATAACAATTACTAAAGATGTCTGCTTGCATAAGCAGTCGATATCATACACATTAAAAAGCAAATAAAGCCATCAAAATTCATTGAAGATCCCATGGCGTCTATAATGCGTTGAGAGCGCGTGATTACAATAGCTAAGATCCCATTGGACACATTTAATTACGTGGTAGAAATAAAATTAATTATAAAGTCTTTTACTAAAACATACAGCAAAATATAATTCAATTCTGACGTTGATGTCGGCCATTTTCTCGCACGATCGCTTTTAAAGCTTACGTCATTTTGTACCCTAAAAATAACCACAAGAAAGGGGATGTTGAACTTGGTACCTTTGGGAATAACCGTTAATTCAACCACGTAATCCATCTTATCATTTCTGTGAAAAAATATTAATGGAAAAATTTGTCCGCGTTAAAGAAATCCTCGTCCCACTGGGGAAGGGTGGTTTAAATTATGTGGTATTTTAGTGGTAAATAATGTAATATTAATATGGGGTATATTTTGGCTGTCTGCCATTTTCAGTTTGGAAGGAAATGTTGCAGTTTTTAGATAAATGATTTTAAATAGAGTAATAAATTTTGGGGTAATCTTATGATATACTTGAGCTGCATGATTTAGTAACTAACTCATAAGGAATATTATTAATTTGTTGTTGCAAATATTTGAAAATATTTCCATCACATAAAAAACTTTTCCGCACAATCTGATAATAACGAAGTCTTGGAAATCAACCTAGGATATTATAAGAAAAGCCTACTAAAAACATTTAATTACAACATCATACCTATTTAGACATAGTTTCGCGAAAAAGCCAACAAACAACCTACCAATTCCAGCTAATCGGTTGAAAAACAAATGCTTTTTTACAAAAAAATATCACAAAACAGAATCGTCCAATAGAAAACGACGTAATTTCCATGATTGGTTCAACTTCGGGGATTCAGTTATCTTTTTTTCTGTCGCTTTTTTTCATTTTCCACCGCGTCTTTGTGCTACCCTTCAGAAAAAGAGGGCAGGGTGTACTGCGAGTATAAGTCTTGATACTCGCATTTTCTTTTTTGAAAATACCTACTTGGGTGTTACACATTATGTACACTACATTTCAAAATATGTTATTTTAGTCACATTATTTCTATAATGTTTCTGTAATTTAATTATTTATAAAGGAAAGCTACGTGTGTGTATCTGGAATAGGTAACGTTAAAAAAAGCTCTGCTGTCATATTAAAAATTATGACTTATGTGATTACCGCTTTAACAGATATTGCAAAACTGGCATCTACCAGCGGTTTCACCTGCTTCTTCAGGGAACATCCTGCACCCAGATTAAAAGTCTATGTTATTCAGATGTTTACGCCATATTACTGCCAAAATTAATTCAATAGCTTTAGTGTGAAAACAGATCAAACATCCACACATAATACTTTTGCTTTCATATTGCTACTAAAATACCTACAAATAATCAAGTATCAAGATTATTCAAAGTGTAAAAAACTGTAGTCTATTTGCAGAAACCGAGATGGAAAAAAGGTTGTTTCGCGTGATCGGCTTTTATTTGATTTTCACAAAATGTTTGCGTCCAAATTAGCGCCCGTCGCCTCCCATTCAGTATTCCGTTTGTTTTTCCGTATTTTTCTTTCCTTTTATATAGACATTTTTGCCATTTTTTACGTTTCAATTATTTTTTGAAGACGTTTAATTGATTGTGTTTTTGATTTGTGATTCTTTAGTTTAAAAAAACTGATGTTTGTGGCTTCTAAGCCTTCTAAATAAAACCTTTATAAGGCAAATAGTTCATAGTTAATTTAACTATTATCATAAATACGTTATATTTCTATACAATTTAATTTTTCCTTCGTTATTAAAGTTTAATTATGCGCCATACTTCGAACGGCGTGGCTATCTAAAAATAATGTTCAGATGTTTAGCAAAAAGGTTAAAGTTCACAAAGTCCATAATATAAAGTAAACCAAAGGTTGAAACCCTTGCTTTTTTATAAAATAAAAGAAACCACCAAAGTTATCTTTCTATTAATTTGAAGTACACCTAACCCTTCGCTGAGAGATTTTTGTTGGATAGGGTCGAATTTTGTGTAGTTTTTGACGTCAACCCTTTTTTGGGTTCAAATTCCTTTTTATCTTATGCATTTTTGTAAAAGCACTTTTAGTTTTTATAACAGCGTTTAACAAATTAAAATAAGTTCTTGAAACACTGGACGCAACGACGCAAACACATAGGTACATGATTAAGTTAACAAAATTAAACAAAAATGCAGTAACCACAAAAATTGAATCATTTTCCTAAAACACATTCTGTAAAAAAAACTAAAAAAACACACACACACAAACCGCACTCACTCAATAAAATAACGCCCACATCAATGCCAATTTCTAACCACTGTGCATCTGAGTACCTACTCAACTGTAGGCCGCCATTACCACTTAAGTGTTCAAATAGTAATGGGAAAGAAATCACATCCCCTCCCTACCAACCCTCGGGCCCCAGATGTCGCCCGAAAGATTTTTCAGCCGAAATGAGCTTTTGCCTAATTTATTTTTTGCCACCTTCTTTTACCCGGGTAAATATTGACGTCATATCGCCGATTTGAATTGCGTGGATATGCCTGGGATTTTTTATTATTTTAGAATAGTTTTTTTGTGAAATTGTTTTTTTTTAATTTTGTGTTTCTTTTTAAGAAAAAAAATTACGGTGTGAAATGTACGGTCAATCGTGGAGTTTTATGTTCACAAAAATATGTTCATTTGTAATAAAGAATATTGCAAAAATGCTTTTATATATTTTTTTAACAAAAGGTTTATTTTTTATCTTGTCAATAAAACGTCAAATTGTCCCGCCTATCTTATCCACACTACACGAATTCTGACAAGAGGCTCCCGAAGGTCGTATCTCAGTTTTTTGCCGGAACCGGACGTACGGTCCGGCGATTACGAAATTATATTGGGGAAGAAATTCTTCTTTGAATTTTTTGCTACTTTCTTTAGGTGTCGGTCTCGATTGGTTATTAAATCGGACTTAGTGTCGCACCCTCTTTTAATTGTCTTGGAAATTTTTGTCTGGAGTTTTTTTAATTAGGCCCACTGTGCGGGACGTTTGGAACGGGAGAAATATTTGTAACCTTTGTATTGGACGCAAACTGAGTACCTAGATAATTTTTGTGCAATTCATTTACTTTTTAATTAGTCATACATGCAAAACAAATAAAGTTTACCTTATATGAAATATAGTTCACATCCCAAAATAAAGTGAAATTCAAGGTCTGAAACAGAAACAAGGAAAAAACAGTACAAAACTCTCTTATTAAGAGAATAAATATGATTTAGCGTCTATTTTCATAACATCGCGTCGATGTGTACCAAAACAATACCTCTGGCGAGGTATAAAGAAACAAAAGCAGCCTAATCACAGTCTAAAAAAACAATAGTAAAAAAAAAACAAATAAGGTTCAATTAATCTTACAAAGAATAATTACGACTGTTATTAATTATAACCTTTTTTGTGTTTTAACTCCTTGGGATTGTTACTGTTCATCTTTTGTTCGGCCATATGGTAGGGTACAAATTGGTTTAGGGTGCGAAATGTTCAAGATTATTTCTTAAGACGATGTGTGAAAGTGTTAAAATTATCAATAGAAGTGATTTTGGTGCCCATAAAAAATAAAAATAAAATTAATAAAAAAAACTTAACCCCTTAGGCCAAAATTTGCCGGACTTAAATTGAAACAAAATTAAAAAAGTTTTCTAAAAGTAAAAAGAAAATAATAAGTAAAATTAATTCTATTTTAAACAACTCTCGTGAGCTAAAAACATTTTTTCTACTGCACTCTAAGACATCGAGGACACAATTTGTAAAACAAAGAAGGCAATTTTAACATGACAATTACCATCGCATAATGAATAGACACGAAGGAACAATATAGTTACAGAAAAACAGGTTTCCTTACTAAACATACGTTTTGTTTAACAAAACTTTATTCTCTTGTGTGAACTGTATGTATGTAGCACTTGTTTTTTAACGAGAGGAGACATTTTGAAATAGTTAGTAGGTACGTAATAGTTTGTACGCAGATTCATACACAATGACGGTTTTGATTTAGAATTCAAAAATATTTGCTTTATGATAAAACGTCACAAAAAAACTTAATTGGAAACAGTTTTGAGAACATTGCAAAAAAACTACTCGTTGCAGTAAATACTCGTAAATGTTTTACAATAACTTTCTCCGGTACCTCAAAAAAAACCTATCAAGAACCAGAAAAAATACTTATAACAGTCTTTATGGATCAGTCCATTGACTCCGAGATTTCGACGCACAACATCTGTTGATCCCACATGTTACCGAAAAAGTTAAAAATCCCTTTAAAAATCACTAGCAATACTGAATCACTGATGGGCTTATTCCGGTATCCCAAGATCACTTTATGACTGCATAAGAACAACAGATGTCCGCCGGATCCTTGAATCGATTTATAATATTAGTTTTATGGTTATTTCGATTAAAAACATCGAAAAAATCGGATAGGGTCACGGAAGTCTGGTGATTAGTATTTTTTTTGGTATCGAAAGTGTTATTTGTGTTTTAGGGTTAAATTCTTCGATTGAAGTTGATTGCTATTTATGTGTGTTACTTTATGAGAATGCTGCTACTATATTTATGAAGCTAAATTGTATTGTTGTCACATTACTTTGCATTCCACATCAAACGGTTAAATCGTAATAATCTTGAGTCAACATTCAACTGAACTGCCTGTGACTAACCTTTGTAATCTAAATCATATCTTAACCCTACAAAAGCGACAGTAGAATACAAAGAAACGAAAAACAAAAGCAAATCGTGACACAATTAGCGAAAAAATAAAAATTCAAAAATGGAACGCCGCGAACTGACGCGAACACGCAAACTCTCTCGTTCGAAATTCAAATCCCTATGGAGACTTTGGAGACCTTTTGTTTTTTTACACTAGCAACTTGCTACTTAGCCGTTTCTTTCATTCTTCCTTCTTTAATTAGCAAAAGAATAGGATTGCGTGTTGCTCTTAATTTTTTTTAATTTAATTACTTACTCTAGAAAGACAATGGATAATGCGTTTCGCAATTAATTGTTGAGACATGCTAATTTTTGTAGTCTTTTGTTTATTTATTATTTGACGTTGAAAGGAAGTATTGTGAAATAGTTATTTTACTCACGGCTTCCTTTAAAAGGAATTTGTCTACTTTCATTAATTAGCACACCAGTGCTGATATTTGCATTTTATTTGTTTATACTATAATGAAATCATTTTATGAATACAGTAATAAAGTTACTGATACGCCGTTTTTTTGCTTACACAAATTTAGCTATCACGCACACATTACCTGGATATGTATCCAAAGATAAGTGCACTATTATGTTATTATAGGCATCAAAAGTTGCATCACCAGATGCGAAGTAACGGTACACGCTGTGCAATACCGCACGTTACCGGCTAAAACTGGTTTTGTTTAGCAAAAATATGTAGATGTATAACGAGCTCGAGCTTGGATTTTGTTGCGTGCGGGCATTCGCGACCTTTGCAGCGGTAGGGTTAGCTTGTTTGTACGTTTTATTGATATTTATCTTATATTTTGTTATAATTTATTGGTGGTGGCGATGCTGTTAGTGAAAAAGCGCAGCCACTATCTCGCTGAAATATATTTTGAAAACCCCATTCACACGCTCTTACAATTGTATGTTATACCTAATAGGTAACTTCTGAATGAAATATATTTTTAATAAAGGGTAGCATAAACAAAGGCTTTAATTACACACACACTATTAACGAAATCAATAGATCTCAGAATAACCCAGACGTTTTCAAGAAATCGTTCATCCCCCATTTTTTTTTTCACTTAATTTAAACTCAAAAGATACTCGAGTTAATTGCTCGCCTCCTTTCAAGAATCGAACCGATTTTATAAGAGAAAGGAAAATTTTCTCCATTTTCCCTATTTTTTGGCACCGTGGGGGCGTGGCGGGTCCATTGTGCGACGAACGGTGATTAGAATTCAATTTTGGAACAATCGAACGAATGTGTTAAGAATGATGCGGTGCATCTTAATTGGAAAACCTATTTTTGAATCGTCGTGATTAATTGCTCGATTTAGAGAGGAGATTTTGAATCACGTTCGCATTTAAGGGTTAGGTACAGTCGGAATATTTTTGGTGTAGATATCTTCTTTATATGAAGTCTTAAATTAATTAGTAAATTATTATCCATCTTTAACACAATATGTACTAAGTAATTAATTTTAGGTGAGTTATTTACAACTGAGTATGAGGTATCGCTAATTAAGTACAAGACCAAATATTTTAAATAACAATAATTATCTTAAAACTGAATGCAACTCAAAACATAACCCGTTCACTACCATATGGTTTGTAATTCATCAAAATTAGACACGGAAGAGCCGGTCAATAATAAAAATTTGTATAAAAAACTAACCCTGCAACTGCAACGACAAACATTCGGACACAATGGGGTCTAAAACGTCCCGGAAGATATTCTTTCCGTACCTGTGAACAAAATAATAGCCTTGCGCCTTTTATTAGCATAATAATAGTGGCCGTACTATTATTTTGGCGATATTGGCTAACAAACGACTATTATGGCTTGGGCAGCTGCGGCCATTTTTTGGGGTCATCGTCCACTGGTATTTTTGTCTACATGACGAACAATGATGGTCACAACCCTTTCGAAAAATAATAGCAATTATTATTTTTATAATTAACAAAGGATTGATATATGTCTCGTTGGTCTATTATCTATTTGCGATTGAATGGAGAATTGTAATAATAGTTATATTGTTGTCTGAATCCTAGTGCGGTCATAACGGATTAGGCTTAAAGTCTGTGAATACCTTTTCGCCTACGAGTTTTAGCCTTACACAATTTCAGTCTAGCTCCGCTAACTTCTACTATAGGTATATGTAGGTAAAGTATCTGTTTCGTAAGCCTGTGTTTAAATCTTCTAACGATTATACTTGCCTATATTTAAACTAAAAGTCATACAATTTTTAAAAACTAAATAAATAAATGCCAATAAAAGACAAAAAGCCTAATTAATATGCACGAACAAATCACACGATATTAATAAAAACAGCTCGTTTGTAAACGTTAAAATAATAATTAACGGTGTACAAAAAATAATGCAGATTGACACACGGCCCCTCTGTCCATGGACAAACAACAGGTAATCGAAGGGTTAAGTTTTAGGGACAATACACAAAGACAAAAAATACCTCAAAGGGTTAATTCGAAACGGAAGATTTTTATACTGCACGTATTGTGTTTTGTTTTTATGTAGTTTGTTAACGGTCAAGTCTTACCTACTTATATTTTTAACTAGCTTAAAATTGTGACGTCACTCGCTTTGTGAAAATAGTAACTGTTAAGAGATAAGTTTTCTAAGTAGATCATGGTTAAGTGCTTTTTTCATGAAATACACAATACTGTTTTTTATCCTAACAAACCAAGCACTGGCTTAAATCAGTCCCTCATTAGTACAAACTAATCTACATTCAACATAGTACTAACGCTGTCGCCATTTCCACAATATCGATTTGCAACTAAAAATAAAATCCGCGTCCATTCATTTCCCATCTACTCAAATAAAATAAAATAAAAAAAATGTTCAAACTACGAACTTTAAATCGACATTAAAATCGGATTCAACACTGCGACTGCAGATGAATTTTTAAATCGTCCCGAAGTTGGGGACTTTTTTTTTAGTGGAAAATGTCCGATGTCTCAACGGGGAGGTGGGGGGCGAATAAAAATAATTGCCGCCAGGGACTGATGCCCGGGCCAACCTCTTACTATTCACACGATCTTAGTTAGTGACAGGGTTGGCAGTTGATCGGGGAAATAAGAACTGTCTTTTGTTTTTGCTATAAAAATATTAGATGGCGTCTCGCTGCGCTGTTGGTATAGGTATGTAGTTGTACAATAAAGGATTATATCTGGACTAGTAGCTTTGTTGTACGTAAGATACCTTCATGCTATAATAGGATTGCATCAGAAAACCGTACTGTTTCTTACCGTACTTAAATTTTAACAGCGTCCTTATTTCCTGCGTCATATACCTTAATAGATAGTTTTGCGCTTAAACCTAAAGTTAAAACAAACATTAACCTAGATTAAGAAAAAAACATTAATTACTACAAAACATTAAGATAAAATACACACAGGAAACTCGTTAGCAGCCCTAGGAGACTACGGCAACTTGAGGAAAACTTGCCAACTATAGTTTTTGTTCTTTTTGCATTTTTCCCGAGCGCAAAACGTTTGCTTTTTTTGCTTTTTTCGCTTAACCCGCTCCTTCGGTTGAATCTTTTTACTCGTCGCTGAAACGTGTACCCTTTTCAGGAGTTGCTTGGCTATCTTTCTTAACTTGACTGCTTTAGATTTAGAGTGGCGTGGAGAGGGTTAAGAAATTTTATCTTTCGAGTTTTTCTTTTTAGAATTAGTTTTTATGGAGATGGTTTTCTTTGTTTTATTTTTTTACTGTTTTATTCTATAATAACTTCGTAGAGTACTGCGAAATGAGACTCCGTTCTAAGAATATAGTTTAAGACATAGACTTTTCCGATACCAAGCTCTGAAGTCGAGGACAAAAGTTAGTCAATTATAATTAAACACACCTATATAATAATAAATATATAATGATTCACAGTTTTATAATACACACAAATGAGTCCAATTAACCACATTTTTTGTACCTAGCAGCGAAATATTATTAATAATAGTAATTGCAATTTTAGTCGTAAATAAGATATTTTCCTCAAATTAAAACTTATTTTTAGGTATCGGTCGTTTCTATAGTTATAAAATTTAAACGATGAAAATATACAGGTATTAGTTATACAATTAATATTATCCTGAAATGAAATAATATTTCAGGAATATTATTTGTTCATTCTAATGCCATAAATTATTGTCTACATTATAAATGTTTGAACAAACTAATAAATAATACTTTATAAACAAATGCAAATTATAATAAAACAAAAAAAAGTTTAATACTTTTTCACCTGAACTCTCCTCAGGTTTTGCTATTCCTTGAAAACTCCTTAAGTTTTTATTTGACCACTGAAGCATTCGCGAGATAGCGCCGCGGTGAAAATTAAAAAAAAACCGTCAAGATAAAAAAGGATTCCTCTCGGTAAGAAACTTTGCATCGTTCTCTCAACCCTCGACAAGCACTTTTTATTACTTTTACCAACTTAAGAAATACTTTGAACAGTCTGTTTTTTCTTGAATCGATTACAATTAAAAGTTACAACTCGGTAACAATTCGGAACCGATATTCGTAAGTCGAATTTTGCATATTGATGTTCTTTCCGAAATATTAGCATGACTTTTGTTGTTCAAACGGAGTTTTACTTGCATAACGATTACTGTTACCTAACGCGGACTGAATAGCCCACAGATTTATTACCTAATTCGCGTAACCAGCCCATCTATCGAACGATTTCAGCTCTAAATTACAGCTTAAACACAATACCTTATTAGTACAAAATGTATATAGTAACACGAAATACAATATAAAACATTAAATTCGGTACAATGCAGCCAGTTTAAATGTAAAATCCGCTGCCAAAATTATCAGCATAAAACAAAATGGCGGCCGATATCCATATTTAACAGCACGTCAATACGAATTCCGCCCGGCGGACGCAGGTGGAATACTATTATATTTTTTTTTATGCCCACTGGCCACCCCGAAATAGTTGGGGGCCAGGGTGGCGATAGTTGGGAGGGAGTGCGTGACCCCCACCCTCGAATACTTCGCCCCCACCCCAGCGGGCGGGGCGGGGGGAGGTTGCACCACCATGTGTGCACGCAAATTCGAGGCCCAATAATTTAAATTTCCAATAGCAATGATTAATGTTGTATAAATTCACAAACATACATACAAATAGTGCGCATAGTAGGTTGTTCGTTGGGTGTAAAATGTTCGATATAGCGTGGTTTAATGACTGCAGCATTTTAGGGTTGTTTTCGACTTCTCATTATACGAAATTCCGAAAAGTTTTCTTTCCTCATCCATTTACGGTTATACCTTTTCACTATATACTATAACATACGCATACTTCATATTCCTCTTACCCTTTTGCCAATCACCATAAGCTCCAATCTACCTTTATTTCTTACTAGAATAATTCCCATAAAAATCCTATAAGAACACCGGATCGATCGGCACTTGTACTACAAATTACACATTCGGCAGTGCATGGCTTACATCGGGTCATTTTCACTGCATTCAATGCAGCTTTGCAGTGTAAATTATACTTGAATCACTAGTGTTACAAATGTACCTGTAATTTTACTGTAAAACTCTTTGAAATTATACTACTTAGTTATGATACTTTAGTGATTTAAATAGTTAGGCACCTATGCTCGGTAATATTATTAAGCTGATGACTTTTTTTCACTTGGACGCGCTTATCTCAAAAATTACTGGTCCGATTTCCAAAATTCTTTCAGTTTAAGTTACTTAACCCATTTATCGACAATGGCTACTTTTATCCAGGTGCGCGAAGTAGTTCCCTCTGCCTCTCTGATAGTACTAACATAAAAGCGAATGCAACAATTCTATTCGGTTAGACGAAAAATTGTCTGAAGTCAGATTTCGTCCGACGAAGGAAAGGTTAAGTTCATAAAGTAGTTACATCATGATGTTTAAGTAAAACAGAGGGAAGTAGCAAGTTAACTATAGTTTAAAGATAATATAGATTATTTAAAACGGATAGTTATTTGCAAGCGCGTAATTAACTTGCAGACAAGCGTTGGCGATACTTTTACTATGATATTATTGTTTTATGCGGGTTTACTTGCTTTTTGCGTAAGCTATAGGCTGTAAAAGTATCCTATAAACTTCTGTAAAGGTTCAGCTGTCTCCATACCGAATTTAATCATCATCGGTTCAGTATTTTTACCGTGAAAGTTGATTATAAAGACAGACTTATTTTAGCGTTTATAATGATGTAGTTAGGATATTTAATCAACAGTTAATCTTTAGTAGGATATTAAAAATATTTCATAACTGACAGTTACAGTAAATTGGACGTTTATGAAGTTATAGACGTTTAAGTTGTATTACGCAATGTCTTGCCGATGACGGGTTGAGTTTCATACAGTTAGTGGTTTGGTTAGTTCACATTTTTTTACCTATTCCTTAGGTACTAGTTTTTTGTTATCTTATTGGAAATCTGTTTTTTCAAACAGCCACTGTGTAATATAGGTAAATGTATGATTACCGAGGTATACAATGCATGACTTAATACTTTTATAGTCATTCGTTAAATCTTTATCTAGTAGCATATAGTCATAGTAGATACTACCAGATAGGTAAACATCAAAAAGGGCAAATATCGTGACAAAAAAACGCCAATACCAATTTCCGAATCCAAACGCAAAAAAATAAAATAAAAAATGCATGAAAATAACATAAAAAAAATGTCAATCTCGACATCAAAAACTCAAATAATTCGCGTGCAGTATAAAACGGCGAGAAGTCTGCGTTCCAAATTCAAAAATAAATTGTGCATCGCGCACGCGCCGGCCGGCCGACGTGTTTTAAAATCGACGCGCAACGAGATATGTTTAATTTTAATTTTCGAATCCACCGCCATATCTATGTAAACGTAGATGTGTTTGTGTGTGTGTATGCTGCAGGTATTTTGTGGATGTGGACATTTTGGTATGTTACTGGTCTGGTTAATGTTGAACTACAGCTGTCAAAAAGTGAATTTTGCTGTATTCGTGCAAAAAATATATACATAGTTAATCAAAGTGGTGAGGTAAAATAAAGCCATAAAAACTAATCTAAATAAAATATTTCAATAAGCACATACCTACGTTGTTTTTTTAACAAATACTAAAAACATCATTTAGTTTCAGTCACTTACTAAAAAGTCCATATATTTTCTCTAGCTTACAACGGGAACATTACCATTTCTATGTGTGACTACAACTTACATGTGTGTGTGTTGTCAGATGACAGATCATGACATATCATATTAATATGTCTTGTCGTCAGTTTGTTTTTTAATGTCCTTTTTAAAGATGGCCGCTGTAATAATGTCAAATGCCTGTTCCTTTACCAAAGTATGTCGTAATTGGTTTGCTAATGGTATTAGAAAATACAAGCAAGTATTTTTTTTATCTTTATGAGGCATAGCTAAAGTTAAGTATCAGTTAGTTTTCTTAGATTCAGGTGATTTGTGCTGCAATTAGTGTATTTTAAAAGACTATAACAGAGGATGATTATTCGCAATTCTTCTGTAAATATTTTTTTTTCGGATGTTTTGGACTTATTAGCTAACTAGATTAAAAATATATCATAAACATACCTACCTATTCAGGTAATACTGATACCCGATTGAAACAAACAGACAATTAAGTAAACCTACCTATAAACATCTAAAGGTGAATAATACAGAAAACGTGCCCACCATCATACTTTGAAAACTTAATGAAGTATAATGTCATAATTTGTTTTTCCATTTAAGTACTTCCAAGGTTTAACCGCCTTCAAAAAAGGACATTAAAAATGCCATGAACCAAAGTTTTTTATCTCTCAACATTTTAAAATCTTTAAAAACATTAAAAGCTAAGTTATTTTTAAAGAACAAAATTAAATTAAATTTGCTTAAGTCACGTCTCGTGAGACACGTAGATTTTAATCATCATAATTTTAAATCTAGATAATTATTTTTTTCTTATTTTAAGTTTTATAAATGCAGTCTTTCTGAAATGTTATTTTTTTGTAGATGTTTGCAAAGTTAGCAGATCTATAATTGTTGTGTTGCAACTCTTGGCTGCGTAACAGAATTCCTTCGCCTTTGTGGAATTATGTTTTTTTATTGTATATTTCTTCGAGAGGCTTTGTTTGTTCGATGTTTTCTGCTAATGACTGCCCAACTGTGAAAATATATGAACAAAACACTATCACATGATAATGTGCAAGGCGTCAAACATTATCTTCACAGCGGCAAAGTTATATTACTGGAGCTATCCTGAGCATTTTATTCGACTTCTAACCAAACATCATAACTCAGTGGTCAGTTTCAAGAATCAAACCCAACATTAACTTAAATCATAAATATGACAATAATATTGTTTTATCTCGCTAAATTATGCTAGTCTATCTCAAAAAGCCGACCTAGGCATGCTAAATGTCTAACGTAAGAATGTATAATGCCTACGCATTCGAGTCAAAGGTGGCTGGGAGTAACTTTTGTATGTAAATCGAAGGCGTAGGTTTCAGGATACCTGGGTCTAGCCTAGGCTTTGTAATACCTGGATTCCGAGCCAAGGAAATGTTTTTAGGTCTCTAATTAGGTGGTTGTTTGAGTATTTTGTTTGCTTTTTTGACGTGGTCGTTTTTCTTGTTAGAACGTATTAATTAACAAATTCAAACTAGAATTCTAATAATGGCCTTATTTATTATTGTATTAATTCTATTTTGAACTGCTAACAGATGTTTTCTTTTATGACTACACCTTTTTTCAACTTTAATAAAATAGGTACCACATAGAAGCCCATATAAATAAGCGGTATTTTTTTGAATCCGTATTTTGTATTTTTTTTCTTTTCGGCTGGTTTTACTTTAGTTTCAATATTCTTAGAAAACATATGAAAACTCAAAAAATAAATAACTAAAATTCCCACAAATTACCAAACTATAAATCCGTTCACGATCTAAAAGATACCATCCTTTACCATCGCACATCGGCCAAACTGTGCTAAGGTAAGCGCCTTTCCCTTCCATTTATTCATAGTGAAATAACAAAAATAGCTATACTGTACACCACCAGTGTTTCTAGACCTCTGAGGTAACTTATTTTCATCATTCAAGAGGTCTATCTTACGCTGGTCGGTACACGCGTAGGTTGCACAAGTTGTATACGTTGAAAAATGGCGGCTAAGCCACAATAGTATAGGGAACAGCGAACCCGGAAGACATATTGACCATAGACAAGATTAATCTATGGTACGTTTGTTTTTTTTTTGTATGAAGAATCTATTACGGTAATGGGCCATTTGTTAGTGGTTATGATTTGATTGTTATTTCAAAAGCTTATTGGAATGGGTATGTGAAATTCAATTGAAAGTATTTTGTGTTCTAATGTCGATAAGTAATCGTGGGAACTTGCAGTTTTGGGTGAAAACGTAATAAAACAGTGACATGGAGAGTTCTAGTTTTTTCTACAATTAATTACTTAAGTATATTTCGGATCAGTCTTTATCAGAAATTAACTTTTGAAAAACAATTTAGGTAGGTACCTACTCATTATTTTACTTTTGCGTTACTTTCATAAAGCTTAATCAATGTTATTTATTTTATTTGCATCAGTTCTCATTATTACAACACTGAATCATTAAATAAATTGACATAAAACCAGAGACAATCTATTTAAAAACGCATTATAAACTTATATAGATGTTTGCTATTAGCCGAATGAAAAACTATAAAGCACCGTAGTTTATTACCCATTGATGTAATCGAAGAACCATCGGTAATTATTATAATGTAATCCTTATAATAATCTACCTTTTAGGGTTATTATTATTTCATAAATACAACGTAATCATATCTGCGTATTATCTCGTCTGTATTACTTTAAACAGCTTGTCTAAATATGATGAAATTTGGAAGTATCAATTCAATTTTGATACCTCCTTACACTATGTAAGTTTCTATTTGATCTCATAACCAGTATATAGGCGTTTTAGATTCTAGGTGCACATAATACCTATAGTAAACAGGTAATATATTGGTTGAGGATATCAAATCAAAGTTACAATCGCTTATAAAAAAATGAAGTAGCCAAGTATTCATACAAAACATTCCCACAGCATAGAAATTGGATCATAATCACCAATTCACAATAATCACCACTTAAGAGTGTAGAATAACCGTGACGCATCAATGATTATTGACCCCACCTATGTTAGGCAAGGTTTTATTCCCGGAATACTGGCTAGACCTCGTTTTCAGACATTCACTTTTATTTGTGAAACTTCAAAAATCTAACCTGTATTGGGCTAAGTAATTGTAAAAATGAATATGACTAAAAAATAAAATTGAAAAACTAAAACTAAAAATATATTCTTTTCTATTTTATTTTCTGACTTTTAGTTAAAAACAAAATCATAATAATGATTGTTAAACCGATCTAACTCTAAATAAAGTCCACATTACAATTACGCCATCCAATTAATTTTTATATCACCGCCAAGGACAGTGCAATCACCAAACACAGCCCATAAAACAGACAACTCGATATTTAAATCACTTTTATCAGCTCTAACTAATAAAACATACACACTTATAAAATTTACTGGCAATAAATATGGCGATCGAACCGTTACAGCCTACACTAGATACACATACATATCTATCTAGTTGCATCTAGGAAATAATTCTACAATAATCTTAGTCCCTCACGCGTATAATATGCACGCATTCTTCCCAGACATGCAAAATTCACATACACTACCAAAGCGCAGGACTCCGTACATACACGCGCCTGTGTGTGGGTAACGCGCCTGTGTGCGTGCGTTCAACGACCTATGCATTTGCTTGCAGTACAGGCTAAAAGTATGCGTTCGTTTTATTATGGTCTTATTTTAAAAATGGAACGCCACGTTCGGTTTCTTTCGCGTTGGGTTAGGTCGCGGTCGTGATTTTTCGGCTTTTTAACAAACGTGCCCTCGCTGCCTGAGATTGTTTCGAATTTCGAACTGGTTTGCGGTTCCGTTGTGTAAGATTACCGTTAGTGTTCGATTTTCGAACGTCGATTGTTCTAATTTTAATGTTTGGTTTAACTTTAATACGAGCATATGGTTCAAATCTTTTTGATTAGAAGTTTAAAACGTCGTTGTTGTTAGTTATTAAGGTCAGATATATTGTGTTGTTAACTATTACTTAGGTATCATTATGTCGAGTTCTATAAATGGAGTCCACCAACAATTACTGCGAAAGAATGGCAAGGAATTGTAGTATACCGTCTTATATGAAGCAGTACCGCAGTTACCAAATATCATCTAAATTGATCCTTTCTCCAAAAAACCCGAACAAAAAGACGCAAGTTCAACAAAAACTGAAATGTAGCTTTCTTTACAGGGGAGCGCCCTTACAAATGTCACCTACCTGATTGTGGTAGAGCCTTCATCCAGCTGTCGAACCTTCAACAGCATCTGAGGAACCATGATGCTCAGGTGGAAAGGGCAAAGAACCGTCCCTTTCATTGTAATATCTGTGGCAAAGGGTTCGCGACTGAGAGCAGTTTGAGAACGCACACGGCAAAGGTCAGTATCTTAATTTTTATAAAAAACAGTCCATTTGTAAAATAATTGCTTGGATTTTTTAAGTAATTTATTTAAGTTTTGAAATATATGATTAATGTTAATTAAATAATTGCTAAGATACTATTGTATGTTAATTGTTCTCGCTAAAGTGATGTTAAAAATTGTGCTATTGTGTAGGTTATTGACTTGATGATGTTTTGGAGAATTGGTAAAACAATTTTTTCCATATTATTTCGTTTTATTTTTCAATTTTATACAAGTTTCTCAAAAAAGTCGAAACTTGTTTTTCATTTTATTAATGTCAGAATGTTATTTTTAGTTTCAAAATTTAAATATCGAAACAAAAATTGGCAATTTAAATTTTAGTTTCTTGAACACAAAATTGTACGTTTTGGCTGAATATTATTTTCAAAATTCCCTCTGGACTGTATGTTTTTGTTGTTATTATGTGTTTTTATGATGAATGTGTCCTAATCTTTGAACTGCTATGCCCGCATCGCCACCGCCGGTGGAACAGGAGCTTCAGCTGCACCTTGGTGTTTTGCAGCAACACGCGGCACTCATGATAGGTGGCGCCACCGCCACTCCATGCCCAATATGCCACAAAGTAGTGTTCGGGGGCGAAGCCCTAGTAGAACACATGAAGAACACACACAAGGACCCCAATGCATCCGGCGTTGCGAGTAAGTTTCACAGCGTTTCGTTCAATATTCGAAGGATTGGTCCGTTTGAAAAAAGAACTCTGCTCGATACAAACGTCGAAGAAGTTCCTTTTTTGAATTCTTTCGAAATTAGAATACCTAAAACGGCGTTCTGTTCCCATTTGAAAATGGAATGTCATTGGTATTCTTTTTTCAATTTGTTTGGGTTTAGATTTTAAGTTAGGTTTAAATATCTCTTTTATTAGCTCACGTATTTTCTAAATTAAAATTTAAATACGAATGATTTAATTTTAATAATGGCATTGTTAAAATCATTTTATTCTAATAACGTAATAAAAATTCGTGATACGTAGCAATAGGAGAGATATGTTAGCATGTAAGTTATGTCACTGGAAGTTTGTAACTGGTCATCGTAACAGGGCGATAAGTTGTACTTATCTAACATTATGTTTAACGTTATAAAAGCTTCCAGCTGGCACAAAGCCATGAGGGGTGTTGGTTTCAATATCAACGGTAAAACAAAAACGTATCGTTTCCATAAATCTCAAACGTTAACTTAATAAATAAGCGCTGAACGCAGTCCGGGGACTAGATGTTATTGTTTTAGCATCATTCTGAGGGTAGTATGTTTTGCAAACATTTCTTGCTTGTCCCTGGAAGTACAAATTCTTCGGATGGCGTTCAGTCTATATTATCATAACATGTTTTGTTTATGTATCTAATGGCAGCGTTTTCCTCGTTTTCTATCGTCAATTCCGTTTCGTTGGCATCCAATGTTCAGTTAATTGGTTTCTGTTTTGGTTCTACTTATTGATTTATTTAAGCTCCATTTATTTTCGTGTTTTGAATTCGGTTAGATGACTGTTATTTTAAGTGTTTGACGGCATTTTGTTGTTGAATCCCCTTTGATAATTGTTATGATTATTTTCATAACAATTTAAAATCAAACCTATTATTAGTCAAAAATGATTATTTATTATTGTATTAAAATCAATCCCGATTGCTGACAGCAACAACAAGGTACCGTCTTCAAAAAAATTCAAACTAACAATGGAACTAACCTGTTTTTTTTTTCTTTTTTTCCTCCTCTAACCCACTAACCTACCCTATCCTGGTGACCAGGCCCTCCGGCTACGTCACCATACCCGGCGCAAGCTAAACCTGTTGACCCTTACATAGCGAAGCGACGGACGGCGAACCACCCGTGTCCTGTCTGCGGGAAGCACTATGTCAACGAAGGTTCGCTGAGGAAGCACCTGGCCTGTCACCCGGAGACCCAGCTCACCAGTGGACTCCGAATGTGGCCGTGTTCCGTCTGCCAAGCTGTGTTTACGCATGAAAGTGGTAAGTGGTGATGATGGCAGAATAGGCCCAATTGTCCCGTTAATCACATGCTTTAGCCATTCTTATTAATTTGAGACAAAAGTAGAGCCAACCAACAATAAAAAGAACATAAGTAAAGACTGTGCTTATGTCCCAAGTATGTGAGCTACGCAACGTAGAATATTTGGTTCTATTCTAATCTGCAGTTAGTTTAACGACTGCCATATAAGATACTATTGAGCAAAGTAATAGTGTCTTATTGATAATCTCTGAACATTTCAAAATGGACACACATTAGTCTATCTAGTACTTCGATGCAGTTAAAATGGAGTTGTTTCTTAGCAGTCGTTATCTGTATAAATAAGCATTGTAATAAAGTACTCCGTTAATTATTATTCCATAGGTATTTGCTGCATATTTGTCTAAAATTGACTTCAGTCGATATCAGTCAAATATGCAAACACCTTGTCGATAACGGCTGGGCTCTAGTTGTTAAATCTTCACGCAAAGATAAATCACAACACAGACTAAAGCATAAAATGTTTTTGAACCGGAATCGAATCTCGTTCCCGAAGGACATTTATCATAGATGCCGTGAAGCCGCAGGCTAAAGCTAGTTATGAATTTATTAACCAAACAATGTGTTTTCGTTTCCTATTGCTTTCTTGCATTCTTTACGTGACAAAAGACTTAATCCGACATGAGAAAAATCACTAAACAGATTTTTATCGATACTGATTTGATAACAAATATTTCAGGTCTCCTCTCCCACATGGAACACATGAGAATGGAACCTAAACATCAGTTCGCCGCGCAGTACGTGCTGTCTCGAGCGGCCGCCGAGAGACGAGAGAGAGACATCATCGCTGCCGTCTCGGCCTCTGCCGGAGGATCAGGCCTCTTGAACCTCGCGCCGCCCTCCCCAGCGCACTCGGACTCTTCCTCGAATGGACGACTGTCTTCCTCTGCTGGTTCCGAAGCAGGGGCAGCAGTCAACAAACTCACGGACCTACTCAGATCAGCCAATAATGGACACCAAGCATACGGAGATGAGAGAGTAGCCGCCATTGCCGCGGCCGCCGCCAACATGATGGCCCAGCCAGGCGAAGGTGCTAGTGCCGTGCAGGTAGCTGCTGCCAACCTGGTATCCGCGATGAGGCAGCAACTGGCCAGAGAGCCGCCCCCGGCTCAACCACCTGCGGAAACTCCACCAGCACCTTCGGAAGCGGCTTTGAGAATCCAACAAGCCGAGGCCCTTTTACGAAGTCAGGCTGAGGCATTACGACTGGCCGTCTCCCAAGCCGCAGCGGCTCACGGCAACGAGGCTGCAAGTCCTTTAAGACATAATGGAGGTTTCCCTCCACAACCGCCAAACGACGCTAGTGGACAAATATCACCGGAATTAGTAGAAGCTTTCAGAATCGCACAAGAGCAGCGACTAGAACAGGCTTTGAGATTGCATGATCCCAGGATGTTGGGTTTTAACCTGCCTTCACCGGTGCAGCAGGCGGCTCAACAGGCTGCTCAGCAAGCCGCGCAGCAAGCTGTCGCCGCTCAGCAGGCGGCGGCTCAGCAGGCTGCCCAACAGGCAGCGCAGCAGGTGGCCCAGCAAGCTGCCCAGGCTGCACAGCAAGCGGCTCAGCAGGCCGCGCAACAGGCCGCACAGCAGGCCGTCCAGCAGCAGCACATCCAGGCCGCGCAAGCCGCGCAGGCCGCTCAGGCCGCCCAGCAGGCTGCCCAGCAAGCTGTCCACCTCCAGCAAAACCCTCAGCCATGAAAATTTAGCTATTACTAATCCGATGCGATTTCGACGCAGTAGGTGTAATTTAGCTCGTAAATCCTAGTAAAAATTATAAAAGGGGGACTTTTGTATTTTTTCGACGAAAAATTATTTTAGCCGGAGTTCGAATGAAATCGCCTCTGATTGGTAATTCGTAACAATTTATTATTTTACCGAGTTAGTTTTGGACTCTAAAGTGTTTTTACGTTTAATTTTAGCCGGCAAAAGTATACAATTATGAAAAAAGTAATAACATTAATTTAGATAGAACTAACTGTTGTAAATAGGGAAACTTTTAGCGGAAACAAATTTTACTGTATATAAAATAAAAAGTACCTAAAATAGTTGAATGAATGAACAAAATGGAACAAAAACTCGCCCGAACAAGTAATTAGATGTAGAGTTACGACAAATAATATTACAGTGCAATCTTCTATTATTTGTTTGGTTATTATTGAGTGTTTTTATTAGAAATATATATTTATTTTTATTAGCTTTACCACAGAGCAGTGAATTTCTTAGCTTAGTACAAACTTTTGGATGTGCCAAACAGGTTTAAGCACGTTTTATCGCATTTAGCGACGGTTTATTGCAATATAATTAGTTGCATTATGTTTCCATAGGATATTTTAATATTAATTATTCAATTTTAATAATTATTTTTATTTATCTTTTCACGCAATAACACGTCTTATGCTAGTCACGTTTTGAACGCACAAAATAATTCTATTTAACAAAAAATAAATTTTATTTTTACTTTATTTTCATTTTCAAAATTTCTTATTTCTTGGCGTATTTTATTTTTAAATGCCATATTAGATAATAATTATGTAAATACCGTAGCACTTTACGCAAATGTTGATGCTTTTGTTTTATAAATTAAAAAATAACAGTTTATTTTAACATTATACGATTATTATTTTAACTGGAAAACAATTATTTACAAAATGATTTGTATAGTTGTATAGGTATATATATAAAAAATATTCATTATTTTTTCAGAAGACTGCCGTTACTTATCTTTTGTATGTAAATAAATCAAAATGGAATTGTAATTGATAAATAAAAAATAGCGATTTTTCACTGAACTTACAGTCAACAGGACAATTGATCACAATTGGACTAAGCGTCAAAGTTACATAAAACTAACAACTACTAGAACTTTGGACGACAATTACCTTGAGTAGACAAACAGAAACACAAGACATTCTTTTCATCACGGATGTTCACACAGCCCAAATACTTAATACATTTATTTTTATTTTTCAAACAAGCATAATTAAACAGCAATAGCCCAGAAATCATTTTTAAATGATTAATAGTTGCATTTTGCAATTATACAATCATTAAACAATAAACTTAATAATGCATACAGTTGCCGCAATAGATTTATAGTTCACGATTGCAAAATATCCCCCTGTTTTACATGAAAAATATGGGGGATTTTTTGCAATCCCAAATTTAAGAGAATGTCAAGTGTTGCCGAATATTAATTCTTTTTAATATTATCAACATGTATTATATAAGGGACAATTTATGTGAACCAAATGAATGCACTTTATTTCGTTCATACAAGTTGTATTAATACGTATAATCGTAACATAGGTAAGGTAAAAATAAGCTGATTTTAATGTACGTCATTGTTTCATTCTTGAATTAATATTGGTATATTCGTTCAGTGGTGCACTATATCCAAGTGTTCTCTCTGCTGCGTTATATCAATGTAAATAGGAAAAAAAATCAATGCAATAGCCCAAAAATCATTGTTTATTTCCGTATCGTGTTCTTATTTTTGTGGAAGAAAGATGTTTTTATTTCGAAATAATTTTCTTAATTCTTTATTTCGTTAATGAAATACACAACTTTTCGGCAAAGATTTATTTATTGTTTTGGAACGGACAGGCAAGTAACATCGAGACGCGAGTGGTTACCAATACCGTATACATATGTTTTCTAGGAAACGTGAGTAAAAATTCAATTATATTGGACGTGAAACCATTTTGACTGATACAAACCAAAAATGATATGATAATCGCAATAAAATTCCAAGTGAACGGATCGCTATTTATGTGTAAAAATGTCCTCATAAATTTAATATATAAATAAATTAATATAACAACAAAAGAAGTTCCTATGAATATTGTATAAAAGGTATTGTTTTAAATTTAGGTCTTAGTAGAAGGAAAAATTTATGAACGTTTGGTATTTTTAAAGTTATAATTAATGAACCATCATGTTAGGGAACTTGACTCGGGAGGTGACGAGTTGTACAAAAATAAAAAAGCACGGATCGTGAATCCTAACATTAGATTTTTAGATCAAAAGTTACGTTTCCAAGAAAGTGTTCATGTCGCATCGTGGTTCATATTTTTGCGCGCCGTATTTCATTGTAAAAATATTTGTAAAAAAAACATATTCAAGTTGTATTTTCGAGATGGTAAAATTTAATTATAAGAATTTTTGATTAAGATACGAAAATAAAATGAAAAAAATAGTGTTTAGGTATAATACGGCGCACAAAAATGTGGAAATAAACGTATTTTCTGTGATCATCGAAATGGAATAGTTATAACAGATCGTGTCTGCGAGTTGTCAGAGGTTACTTTTAAGTTTTCGAAGGTGAATTTTTTTAATGTTATACGGAAAAAAGGTGAAAATGTTTTTCTACATTTATTTTATGAGAAAAAAATCCGTAGTTAAGCAGTGTACATTAAATATAAAGCCTAATTAACAGTAAAGGCGATGTACGGATCGCCGATACGGAGTCAAATAATATTACATTTGTGCACATTTGTAATATTTTTGACTGTTTTTTAGTATCAATAGTACCTACTGGATTCAGTTGATGTCATTTCACATGCAGTACTTAGTCTGCATGAATCTCAATTTTTAAAATGCGCTGTCAGTTTTTATGGATACGACGCCTAGATTAATTGGCTATTAATTAATGTTTAAAGTTACATTATTGTGTTATTTAATTGTTTTGTTACTAGAAAAAATCGTTGACGAACGTTTTTGGTATCACTTTTTTACTGTCCTATACAGTTTGGATGGTTGGTTTGTTCATATTAGAACAGTAAAAAAGTGATAATATGAGTACTTACAAATAAAATTGTTCTTACATCTGAACATCGAATCGCGACCTACAACTAGCGATTACATTACATTTTTTATTTCAAAGTTAGAGGAAAAATATTAACAGCTGCTACTTTGATATTTCGAAACATTGCCTACCTAAGAAATCCAAACTAAAATTACAGAAATAAACATCATATTATTTTCAGACCCTAATATGTTTCCACATTATTCGAAAGAGAAAATTGATAAAATACGATTCTAGAATAGTTAAGCAGTTGATAATATTTTTCTGAAATTGTTAAGTTTTTAAACAATGAATTGCTGTTGATTTGACTTAAACATCCTCATTGACTGTTACAAGTTATTTAATTTATCGCTTGTTCGTTTACGTGTTTGTATGTCAGCTTGTTTTACTACATATTTAGCTAAATATACATCATTAATCATATAATTAAGTGTAGTCAGGATAGCCAGGTTTTCAATTTAACTCACATAGTAGTCGTATATCTTAATGTATCGTAAGTTAGTATAATTAATGTAATGTAATACCGGGATACCATTTATAAATAATTACTCAAGTCTTTATTTATAAAAGGTTGAAAATATAATATAAAGTATGCGGTCAAATGCTCACTTTATATTATAACGTAGTAAACAACGAATAAAAAAACAAATAAATACAAAAAAAAATATCCGTGTACTTAAACGTACTTAAATGTCATAGATAATGGAATTTATTATTGGTGTTTTTTACGGGAACTTATTACATCCCGTTCTTGCGTCGTATCCATTTTATAAACATAACTTTAAGAAAAAAAAAATGCAATCATCAACCATTTTTGTAGTATACGTTTACGAAAATGAAAATTTTAATTTTTAATCCGAAAACAAAATTACAAAAATAACATTTCAAAAACTAAAAACTGAAAAAAAAAATTGGGTATAATCAATCAAAGGGTATTTTGTCGATGCCGCTGACAGCGCATTCATTTTTTGTCTATTTTATTGTATGCCTAGCCTCTGTAATGTCACATAGGGCATTTGCGTTGTTACAACGTTTTTGTTAAAAATCGTTAACTCTGTTTTCGCAAAACTTTACCCAATTGGTGTAATTCTAGTCTTATCTTTTGTATCCTTAAAAATGTCGTGATTGATCAAAAATTGTTGTACGTTTTTGGAAACCGTAAATTGTAAAAATAAAAATGGAAACTTGTATAAATCAAATATTGTAAAAAATTATTACAATATTATATTTCGGCGTAAAAATTGTAAAATTCAAAAATGTTTAGACGTTAGAATAAAAATCTTTACAGATTAGGTAGAAGTCAAAATTCGTGTTTGGCATGCTGTATTTAAATTTAAAGAAGTAAAAATTAAACAAAATTGTAAATAAATTTTAGAAATGTGATGTGACGATATTACTGTACCTAATCGATGTTTAGGCGAATAAACATACCTGTTGGATATTTCTTATTAACTCTCTTAAGTAATGAGGGTTCACGACAGATCATTTTTTTTTTGTTTAATTATTTTGTAATTTTTATTTTATTTTTACGATTATTTCTCGTGTATAGAGTTGTACCCTATAATCTTAAGTTTAATTATTATTAAAAATTATTAATATAAAACGATGCCATGTTTTTAAGTAATTATTTTAGATTTACTCGATGTGTTTATTAAATATTATATTTTTTATAAAAGTTATTATTTTTTTTGTACTCGATATTTAGTCAAAATAAGAACTGCTATGTAATTTATAGTTAAGTTTAGCGTTGTTATGTTAAGCAATATTTTTTTAGTTATTACATTTTATTGAACAAATTTAATTAACCCATTAATTTTATTGTGAAAAAGTATAATTTTAACAACGGAAAATGCTTACTGTGTCATTCAATTGAGAATAGTGACTATAATTGCCGAAACGGTTAGCTATAATTATTTTAAAAAATAAAAAGGATGATTCATAGGTGCGTTTTTCTTTATAAATAACCCTTTCTCTTTTAATATGTCTTAGTTGCAGAAGTTAGAAGCAGTTTAAAAAAGTAGGACACGATTATAAAGACAGCTTACGCCATCTGTTGGTGAGTAGCAGAACTAGTTTCTTGAAAATTACTGTTTTTTTTTCTTATTGGTATTGAAATATAGACTTATTAAAAAGCTGAGAAACTGGAAATATACCAGTTAGATAAAAATAATGAAACTGATCATTGGATAATATTCCAGTTCAGATAGAAAAATATCTGTGTCTCTTAGTTTCACCGAATAACCAGCTTGTATGTGTTTGATAGAATAGCTAGTATTCTGCTGGAATCCTGCAGAGATGTTAAGACGTCAAGTAGACCGATCAGTGAAAAGCTAGAGTTGGGTTTGACTAGGTACAAACTACTTATTACCTATATTATTTTATTGAACATAAAATTTTGACTACCGCTTTGGTCTAGTTTTTAAAATGTCGCGACTGCTGAGCGCGAAGTTTCGGGTTCGATTCCCGGGTCGGGCCTTAATCGCTTAGTGGGTTTTATAAATAGGCTGTTGATACCCACGTTCATCGCAGAGCACGTTAATGTCAGTCCTGCACCTGATCTCCGTCCGGTCGTGTCGGATTTTCATCAAATCGAGCTATGAGAGTGAAGGAATTGGGAGTGCTTCTGTGTCTACGGTAGGTAATGATTATTAACAATCATTTCATCATAACAACCAATTAACATATAGTATTAATCATTATATGTCCTGTGCAATCGCTTACAATCGGCTAGGAAGACATAATCATTCTATTTTGACTACTTGGTAACTCGAAAAATATAAGTCCATATCTAGTTCCTTTTCACAAAATCAAAGTAGGAAGGATGCCCTCCTTTTTCCTGGAATTTTCCTAGTCATCAACTTATGTAAGTTGATGACTAGGAAAATTGATTGTGGTCTAGGAGTAAAACATTGGTGTGCCTTGTGAATAAATAAATAAAAACAATATTTTGCAAACACCGCTTGCTGGCTGGATAAGGCCTAACTATTATATGTTATCAGGACCTTTTCAATCGACTTCAAAAAAAGTTGCAGGTTCTCAATATAGATGTTTTACAAACTCTATAAACATACAGTAAGTTCTCATCATCATCCTCATCGTCTTCCTGCCCTTATGCCAACATGCATTAAGTTTTCATCAGATAGGTATAAAATATAAATAAGAATTACTTAGTATCTACCTGTAAGAAATTTTTTAATGAACATTTGTTAGGGCCCGCTGGGCGTGTTTTGGACAGCCCTAAATAAAGGAGTAAAATTGAGAATTGCGCTACCTAGCAGTCTTATTCTGCACTATATAGACCAAGTAAAAACAAAACGTCATGACAGCGCCATCTGTTAGTTATCATTAGTACTCACAAGAAGTTTTGGATCAGCGCCATCTGTACATTGTCTGGTACTCTTTGAAAACTAAATGGGAATCAGCGCCATCTATGCTTGTTACTTTGTACTAGCAACATAACAACCGAACTTAATGTTTTGCGAAATCGTGAAAGTTGGAATGATTGTGTACCCTAGCTGTTGGTTTGTCAGTTAGAATAAGTTTTCATAGATGGCGGTGCATGCACAACGACCTATCGCGACAAGCAGCTGTTGTCGAGGCTGTGTTTTGGATGGGTATGGATAAGTATGTTAACTATTATAGTAATCTGTGGTATGGTGTAAAAGTATTATTGGGCTTTTTAAAAATAAACGTGACGAGATTTATAATATTTGGGTTGCGATGTTGCTGGCTGATGCTTCATCACCATCAGCATTTTTATTGTCCCGCTGACTGCTGACTGCGCACACCTCCTCTGACCGAGAGAAGAATTAAATGATTTCTGGTTTCCTTAAGATATACGTACCTATATGGGTACTGGCGTCCAAGATATTTATACCTACATAGGTACTAAGAAAGTAGGTACATACCTATAAACTAAGAAAAGTTGCATCCATATTTCTATTATAACGGACCACTTATTCTGCCAAGGGTTGCTTAACCTTGTGATCGAATGACCCTTGCCACTGTTAAGTACTTAGCCACAAGCTGTTTGCCCTAGTTGTTCCCTGCAGTTTCACCCACGTCCTGAGTGAACTAATTCCCGCAATAAGATAAAAAGAAGAAGCCTGTGTACTTTTTCAGGGTCCAGATTACCTGTCGGTACCTGTAACAAAAATTAAATTGGTTTAATGTTTTTGTCGTGAAAGCCGGACAGACAGACGTCAAACATTCTACTACTACATACCTACTTAGCTAATTTTGAATCATCATCATCTTCCTGCTACCAAAGCCCCCATCCCAATTTTATTTGAGTTCGGTGCAGTATGTTTTCTCCTTCAATAATCTTTTATCAAAGTTACTTTCGCACATAGCTAGTTATTAAATTAATATTGAGTTATGTATAATTATTTACTTTTCTATAGAAAGTTCTTAGCATTAACGTTTTATTATACCTTCCCTCCTTATATTACAGGTACTTACTAAAGTACTGTAAAACCGAATGATCACAAAGGAAACTTGCCGCCAATGATTAGCAGGCTAACCGACTATACGCAGTGTTGCCAGCGAAGCGTTGTAATTATTATAATATTAAATAAATCGCTTTTGTTCGGGAAAAAACCGCGCCGATATACATTGAGATCTGAAGCTTGGCAGTGTGTGTGTGGCAGTGTAGTGTGGATAAGGTTTTTGGTTTTATTTTCTTAGAAATCTGATTGTCAAACTTACAGACAGACATGTGCGGTGATGACTTTGTTGCGCCACTTCTTCTCATCAGATAAATACATTATTTAGGACTGGTGAAAGGTTCACGTTTTAGAGACTGTTAAAAGGTTTCTTTCTACTTTTAAAAATCCTGATTTTCATTGTCAAAATAAGTAAGTAGGTTCCCAGGACCTGGACAGGTCGTTCCTATGGTCTTTAGCATGGCTTCTGTTTGCAATCTTGCATTCACAAGATTAGCCCTTCATCTTCAGATGTTTATCTGTTTCTTTATTTAGTCCTGTATATAGCGGTGACTAGTTTATCTCTTCTCAAATAGTTTATTTACAGTCAGATACTGAAAATTCAGTTCAGTAATCCAGAATTACAAGATCCAGACGTGATGTTTCAGTGATCGGTCCACAACAGTTCCCATATTTGTATTCAAGAGTCAGAACAGAAGCGACAATTCTGTGAAAACCAACGCCTTTGAAAACATAATTTCTTATAAAAATTACAAAGTATTATTCGTACAATTCGTTTAAAATTCTAAGCCATGTCCATACAATACGGCTGAGACGCCACGCTCGCGTGTCCCGCTTATCACAAAGAATACGTTAACTGCACTTTTTCTACTTCGAGTTTTTCACATCGGCGATATGTAATTTTCATTCCTCGATGCCACTTTTTCACCGTACAGGGGCGCCTAACTCGATATTTTTTAAGAACAACGTCTTTTTTATTTTGACATTATGATTATTTCTTTTTGCAATGTTAAATCGAGTGCGTTTTTGTTTGTGCCGTAGGAACCACGACGCCTATGATTTGATAATGATGTGTTTACATTTTTTCCGCGTTCATCGTTTAGTTTTTAGAGTTTGAATGTCGTTTTTTGCGTTTTTAACTGTGGTTTCACGTGACAATTGAGTGTTTAACGTTTTTCTATTGTATTCGCGGTTTGTGGTAATTTGTAAGTGACACTTGTGCGTGATTGATGCATGCGCTTCTATTTATTGATTGATTTGTGTCAATCATCGATTGAAAATTATTGTTGTTTGAGTTTATTTTTGGTTGATTATTCGTTCATAAATTGTCGTGCTTTCCTGTTTTAGACGTATGATGTTTATGGATGATCATAAATTTTGTTTCGCAATTATACCGAAGTGTGTAAATTAGTTTTCTTTTTACACGTATTAAAAGTATGACATATTCAATACCTAATAGAATTGGACGATTCTTAGCAAAATGTATGAGAGAGCCAAAAATAAAATATGGTGTAACAAAAAAAATAATGAAAAAAGTGTATATTTTTTTCTAAAGAAAGGTTCGCGATCCCTGCCCGCTCCAGCGCCCAGACAACCACGGTCTATGGTTTTCTAACAAATAAGTGTATTGCCATCGGCTATTAAAATCTTCGCTTTAATTAACGGAAGAAAAAAAACAACCCCTTTTGCTTCGTGCCACTTCATTCTAGACTTTATATGTGCGAGCGATTTATACGAGATTATTATTTTATGCGAAAGTGCAGTTACGCTGTTATGAAGTTGGGTCGTTAATGGAGAAATAGTAAGGGTAATGGCATTTAGGTACCTTTTAGTAGTTTTTTTTTAGTTTTAATTGCTGGATATAGTTTCTGTTAGGATTGTTTAAAGGTATATTATCACGCTAGGTCGTGTACATAGTATGGGTAAATTTTATCTTCGCCCTTAGGGTGAGAAAATGCTAACCTTCTTACTTGTCGTTTCCCTAGTATGATTATAACCTACTTAATATGAACACACATTTATCAAAATAATTTTTTTTACCCTCAGCATGTAAAAAAAAACTCCTAGGGGAGATGTTCCCAAAACGGGTAAGCTAAGGGAAGATGTTAAATAAAATAACCAAGAACATTACATGCGACTTGTATTTGTACTCATAGGGTTGTTTATATAATAAACTTTGGAAAACATAAGATAGTCTTAGTAATCTTCTTCAAAATTCAGAAAAAAGTCAAAAAAAATAAACCCCTTCGAAATACCCGCTTTGCCCTCGGGGGAGTCCTAAAACGGGTAGCGCCTTTGGGCAAAGCAGGTAATGAATGAATATATGTGATAAATGAATTAGAAAACGTATCTTAGCCTCCTGTTATCCAGGAAATCTTTATCGTTAATTAGTCTCCTTAATTATATTAAACAGTTTTCTTATTTTGATCAGTCTAGATCACTTTTTTACTTTATTAAATGTTACATTTGAAATTATAACCCTACCAGCAGATAATTTTGTTAAAAATCAGAGAAAACATATTTTAATTTCTTTTTCACGCTGTTCCTGTACTTCTTCAGCTCTCTGTGGCTTCCTTTGTCTTCGATTAGCTTTCTGTGGGATCAATTGAGGAAGTGCCCCCTTATTTCAAATCGGGTAGTCACCCGTTATGCCCCTACCCGTTTTGCCCAAAAGCACGTTTTTAATTTCAACTACCATAACCTTAAAATAGTAAACAAGGAGACCACTAAGTATTCACAATTAATAAGCATATAACATGCAAAATGATAATACAAAACTGCGAAAACCGTATCTTGCACCATATTTGAGTAGTCAGCACTAGTATAATCCGATTTTTTTTAATAAACTCTGCAAAAATCTTTTTTTACATCTAATCTCGAAAACGCTCGTTCTAGGCGCGCGAGCCAACTGACCGTGATCGGCGCGGTGGTAGCGCACCGCTCTACACTCACAGGTTCACACTAAGACCGAATAAGATACGAATGGCAAGGCCTACCCGTTTCAGGAAGGGTACCCGTTTTAGGAACATCTCCCCTACTCCATGCACTCGGGTTAAAAAAACCTAACTAAACTTATCAGTATAAGTGTTTAAATCAAATTTTATCTTAATGCGTTGTGGTTACGACTGGTATAATATCATGACAGCTTAATAAAGAAATAAACTCTTATAACCATAGTGCTATTAAATTAGAATAGGACTTTTTTCCTAAATTATTCTGTTTATTTTAAAGCCTTGATAGAGAGTAGTCGTCATGTGCCTAGGCTTTTCCGAAGTATGTAAATTGGAGTCGGCTAACTGACCAGAAGGGGGAAAACTGCTCGAATTTGACATGGAGCAACTACGTATCCACCTATCTGACTTCCTCAATCTTGTTACCTGGGCAACCCCATATTCCTTAGACAGGTTGTAAGACTTTGTGACTTCTTACTACCTGTCACGAATGTCAAAGAAATGGTGTAGGTACAGCTAGTACACACGAATTTAACGTGCCTTAAAAAACATGGCATAAATCTCATCCATGGACCGACCGAGCCGAGTGCTGATTAACCTTACGATCGATCGAATCGTGTGGCTTTTGGCAAAATTGATCTATGTATCTTTCTCAACGCTGACCAGAATTTGACAAAATGTTATACAGTTACTATAGAACATTGATACGGCAATTGAAATATAATATCCTAGCATAAAGATATAACATATTCATATCATAAACGTATCAATAATATGCAAAACTTGACCTAACCTAAAACCGGTCCCATTGCATCCAAAAACCGATAAAAAACGGCAAAAAGAACCGCCGTAGACGGTTTTTTCATTAAAACGAACAATATTATTATCATATTATCGTACTAATTAAAAAAACTTATTTATTTTTGGGGTTCCTTCAGTTTTTTTTACACACGTACACTCGAATTTTATTTAGGTAATTAGATATATATACTTAATAAAATATATTGTAAATTATAATACATAAATGGATTGGACAAAGTAGATATAAAAAATTATTAGTCAGATTTGAAGAAATGGTTTTGCCCATACCAGGCTAAATGATTGAATGTAAATATTATTTTTAATAAAGGGTCATATAATTGTAATATCCCTTTAAAAAGCTTTTTTACTGCATATTATTTAGCAAAACGGGTATTTAAAAATACTTAATTGTAAACCAAAAAATAACTAAACCATTAAAGTCTCCCTATACGTAAAGCATTCATCATAAATTCATAGTAATTTCCCATAATGGGTAAAAGGAATTACCGGCTTGTCTATCACGCCTGACTGCTCTTAGAATGCTCAGCAGTTGTTTACCATAGATTTACATTGTACGTTTGAAACATAGATTATGGTTAAATAATTACCTCGTGTTTGTTTTTAACGTTCAGAAGCTATTTTTAATTACAGTGAGAAAGAAAAAAATATTTGCGCATGAACTTATCGTATATATTTGAAGAATGAATAGACCAAAAATAATCGTGCACTCTCGTTTACCAATTTTATTAATTTGCCTAGCCTTTTCCTTACTATCTTGGGCTTGGCTTCTATTCTAACCAAATGCAGCGAAGCACCAGTGTCATACATGGAGCTACTTACTGTCTTTCTTACCTGCTCAACCCAGTTACCCTGGCAACCTGATTATCCTTTGTAAGACCATAGCTGTCGGGTCTACTCCTAAGGACTTAACAGTTTTCATTTTTTTTTGTGAAAAAAGTACCAACCCCTCATGTATGAGTGTGTGGGTTCGATTCCAGGTCAGGCAAGTACCAATGCAACTTTTCTAAGTTTGTATGTACTTCCTAAGTATAGGTTAGACACAAATGGCTTATAAAAAGATGAAGGAAAACATCTCGAGGAAACCTGGATTATACAGTCCGAAATCACCAACCCGCACTGAGCAAGCGTGGTGATTAATGCTCAATCCTTCTCCGTCTGAGAGGAGGCCTGTGGGACGATAAAAAAGGCTGTAACAGAACAGAACTGTGAAAAAAATATCTACGGAACCACAAAGAAAAACAGAAAAACACTTGCCCAATCCTTAACGTTATCAACATTAATATGTAAAATTGCAATAAATAATGCTCGCGTGTCCGTATCAGATAAACGCATAACTGTTTATCATTGCGACTGCACGGGAAAGGGGTAGGCAGACTACTGCGATAGTTTGTTCAAAATTTTTTTGAAGTTCTAGTAATATTATGAACGCGGACTTTGAGAAAACCTCCGTGTATCTTGTGTCAATCTGATCTCGAGTTACTGAAATGACGATATGTACCTAATTTGGAAGACATACATATGAATTTTGGTAAAAAGGTGTGGTGGCTTAATGAGTAAAGAACCAACCAGTCGTTACAAGTAGCCAGTAAGTGTGACAAACAGTCTCACCAAGGGGTATAGGCTTTCCCGGGCAACTGGGTTGAGGAGGTCAGATTGGCAGTCGCTCCTTGTAAAGCACTGGTACTCAGCTGAATCCGGATAGACTGGAAGCCGACCCCAACATAGTCGGGAAAAAGGCTCAGAAGATAATGATGATGACTAATTAATTCTGGTACCTGGGTTAAGAAGGTCAGATAGGCAGTTGCATAATCCGACTGAAGCCGACTCCAACACAGTTGGGAAAAGGTTAAATAGAATCAGATGATGAAATGATTAGAAGAATATTTTACACAGCTATTTTAACTACAGTGTGTAAAAATTTTGAATTATTGAATATAGCGATAGTGGTAACTACATAGTAATTTTTCTACCTTCACACTTACTTACTAGGTATTTTTCTGCGTATCCCTCAAAGAATCAAAAGCAACGGGAATGCAATTAAGAGTGTATGTAAAACAATGTTTTGGTTTTTTATACCACAATCTGGGATCGCGGTCCTGCTATGTTAACGTGTGTATCTGATAGTATTCAAGTTCTTTGTGAATTTTTGTACCTTTGTTAAAAGTTTTTTTCATATTACTTATAATTATGGCTAGGTTAAAGTTCTTTTTAAATGAAAGTTGAGTAGGTAAGTAAAGTTGATGTCAGATTATTTTATCTAAGTTTAGGTACCTACATACTTTTTATTTATAATCTGCATTGCCATACGCAGCTGCTGTGCACAGAGTCGTGGGTTCGATTGCCGGGTCGGGCAGAAATCGCTTTGTGCATCGATTCGGTGAGCACGTGAATGTCCACTACCCGATCTCTCTCCGGTCGTGTCGTCCCATTTGTCTATGAGAGTGAGGGCACCTGTGTAAGTATGTGCAAATAATGTTTTCTGCTGGCTGATCTCCCTAAATAAGAAGAGTCGCCGTGGCCTTTAATCAGCCTGGATACCATTCATATTACTGTATCAATAAGGTAAACAATCTTTTCTTTCTAGCAGACTATATTTAACTGCTCTTTTTTAAAATGACGTTATTTCTTTCGATTATAAATTCAGACATTTTTCAAGTAACATCAAACATAAGATCATTCTGCAATCGCAAGTTCGTCACACGCGACGCAAGCGCAAAGGGGAGTCAACTACAGGTGGTATCATGAATCAACTCCTGCGCACTTAAACAGCGTAACATTAAACATACAATTATTTTGGACTTGTTAACAGTCGCAGTTTGGACGTCGCGATAATAATACGTTAAGTATGTTAATATTTGTTACTGAGTGTAGTGTAGATTGTGATAATGAATTCTTATGATGATTATACATTTTTCAGTGTATTTACCATCGTTTTAACTAGGTCTTTCAAGGGAACTACTTCCCGTATCAGGATAAAAATAGCCGTTCACACTTACTAATAACGTGGCTTTCTATTGGCAAAAATATGTTCAAAATTAGTTCAGGACATCCAGTAGTAATATGCTACCTTATAATATTTGCGCTTCATCTTTTACTGGGAGTTTTCCACTGCACGGGGGAACCTCTTTTCGGACCCGTATAAAATATACCCTATGTTACTCTGAGATAGTGTAGCTTTCCAACAATTAAATATTTTTTCAGTTCATTATGTAAATATATTATGTTACTAAAAGCGTTACTATATAACAATAAAAGTAATAATGGCTTATCAGTTAAACATAAGAGCGCAGTTAAAGCCTCTCATTGTAAAAGGCAATCGTTTAAATTTTAACTATACCCATTAGAGATTATTATATAGTTTTATGTTGATCCATAAAACATTTTTATGTAGATGTAAGTGTCAATTATAACATGCTTCGTCACGAATGATGGTTATTGTAACTGAAGAGTTTAAACTTTAAGTTTAACTTAGATAGGTGAACTGGTCTTAGTAGATAGTGACTTTTTACTTATAAATGTGTGTATCATGAGGTCAAGCAACGCTTGGCGCGGTCGGTCAATGGATGGGTGACCATCTTGTCATGACAAGTTCTTCCGTGGTTCGGAAAATTCCTCAGAGTTCACGTAAAATTGGTGGCTCCCAGCTAGTATTTGGACATCTTCATTCGTTACAAGAAGTCAGAAGCCAGAAGATCTGACAAGTCTTACCAAGGGATAGCGGGTTGCCTGGATAACTGGGTTGAGGAGGTCAGAAGCGTATATAGAATGTATGCCAATCCCAACACAGTTAGACTAAGGCTAGGCAGAAGAGTTAAGTTGGTGCGAAAAATGAATCCTATTGCATGATCTTGGGTTTGGATATTATTTGGATACTTTATTTTTTATTTGGATATTCTAAAATAGGGCATACAACATGTTATAATATTTTAAACAATTTAAAAAAAGGTTCGCTCAACGCTAGTGAAAAAACTTCTTAGACGACCTCTTTATATTTGCAGAAAAATTTACCTATCATTTAATTATTCAATTGTTAATGTGTGCCTTATTTACTATTAATTTAGAATTGCTAGTATACATTTACATATTGAAAAGAAAGCTAACAACCTTTGCATGTCATTTACCTATCTAAGTCACATAACTTACTATGGGAATATAATTTTCTATGCTTAAGTAAATAATAAGTACATAATGTAATGACTAGGTTTCTAAGAAAGCTTATTTTCTCATACTAGTTTTCTAGTAGTTGGGCTATTGTTCTTTAGTCAGTGCAAGAGTGGGGTGACCATAACTCTGCGATTGGTGGGATTAAATCTTGATAAGAATTAATTAATATGAACATAATGCAGTGATTGTGGGATTTGCTAACATCTTACTAATCATACCATATTGTAAAGTAGCTGTTCCCCGCGGTTTGTAAATGCGTCACGAGGGAACTACTTTCCGCACACGGATAAAAAATAGCCTTGTCCTTTCTCAAGCTTTAGACTGTTGCATGATTGGTTCAGTAGATTTGGCGTATAAGCGCTACAGATAGACGGAGTTAATTTCGCATTGATATTAAAAGTATGGATATTAAAATTAAAATATTGACGGATATTATTTACACCTTTGCGTAAAAACTACAGAATTTTGAATTTGAATGTTTACAACGTAACCTCATTTTCAAAATTTGACACATTATATAATCTTCCACTTTTACAACGATAGTGTGTCTTACATTAATCTTTTACGACACTCCAAATTTAGTTTCAGTCAATTATTAGGAAGAACAATGAATACCTAATATGCCTAAATCTACTAAAAATCTATAAAAATGATGGTCACCCTAGTGTTAGCACAGATTAACAACACTATCGCGTACTATTGATTGATTGATAGATGTTAGCGCAATGCTATTGTCAGCAATGATTTATCTATGATAAACAATAATTTATCAATCGCTGAAATTATACGCAAGGAATTTAAAATGTTCAGGTATTAGCATTGTAATTGTATTTGTAGTCGGTTTGTGGATGACTAGATATTTCTTGCGGTTTTACTCGTAATCTTCTCACACGAAAATAATTGTATCTATTAATCTACTATTAGTTTAAACAGCAAGAGTTGACTTACTTTTTTACATAGCAATATATTTTTTACAAGCTAACATTATTTGATCACATTTGCCAAAATAATATTAGAATTATTGTTTTTCATGCATCCAAAAATTATTATTTAAGGAAATTTCGTAAGATTTCGATTGGTTCCAAATTTTCATTTGGCTGAGTTGTGTAAGCTCATTCCCATTTTGTAATTTTTAACGTCATATTTTACTTAAGTCTGATTGAAGTGCCGACACTCAAGTCCACGAACAGAATTCGTTAGATGATTACTAGGCAAATGAGTTAGCTTCTATAATTAATTAAGTTTTTTATATAATTTATTCAAGTACAGGTGCTATACAGGGTTATAGGTAAAACACTAACAACCTCACAGGACCATATTACTAATATCATAAACTAAAACTTTTGTTCTATGACTTTTAATAATTCTCAGATTTTAGTTCATCAAAATTTTCACACAAAAATTAAAATATTTCAAGTGTACGCTCTAAAAGTTACGAAGTCTATGCGAAGCACAGTAAACAGTAGTACAAAAGATAGCGGAGGGGAGCGGGGCTCGGGCAGGGGGAGCGTTTGACCTATTTACAAGCGGCCGTCAGTCGTTTTTATGCGCCCGCGTCGCATCATACGTGTCCTTGTAGCGAAATTCGGTGGTGCGAACGTAATTATCTTTACAGTATGGCGTATCGATATTCAAATGTCGAGTACACGGAAATGGTGCGAATGCTGGCTAGGTGTGAAGACAATGTTTCGGAAGCCTGTCGCCAATACGCCATACGATTCCCAAACATTCCTACACCTAGCTGAGTAACAATGCTAGCCGCCACACAGCGGTTACGAGATTACGGGCAATTCCGGCATGCCATCAGGGATAGTGATCGTCCACCGAGGCACACAGTACGTGAAGAGGACGATATTTTGTTTTTTTTTTTATTTGACCTTTTCGTAAAAAGTATGACTAGGTACGAGAATACTGCGCGCGAGGCGTAGGGTAGGTAAAGATCTTGCATTCATTCTAAAAATGCAAACCCTTCACCAAACGAATTTATTGTAATGAGTGATAATCTCGACTCGTCCGCACACTCTAAGGTCGACTAATCGCTCGACTGGTTTCGATCGGGCCATTAGTTGGTGAAGAAATGGTGGGGGCGTGCAAATTTTATCACTATAGCAAAATAGAGTTGAAATGTGTTAGATAGAACAATGAAATCTTGTAGGTTTGTTTTTGGCAAATGTATTATATTTTATAAAAAGTCATAGAACTAAAGTTGTAGTTTATGATGTTAGTAATACAGTCCTGCAAGGTTGTTAGTGTGTTACCAATAACCCTGTATAAATCGCACTTCACAGGTGCAAGAAGTTCGCACGCTAAACGGTATGAGGCGGAACTGTGCTTAATCAACTTGTTTGAGGTTAATTAGGGTTATAATAAGCCTAGATATTTTATTTTTTCGACCATTATAAGATGGGCTTCGTATAGAAAATCTACACTAGCTGTTTCAATTGTGGCCTAAAGTTACAGATGTTTTAATTCATGAAAGCGGGTAAGACATGCTTGTGTGAGTTTTACGTGCTCATGTCTTTGTGTGATTCGACGACTAAGCTAGTAGGCTCGCCCGCTTTCGTAAAATAAAACATCTGTGCTACGGTATTATCTTCCTGTACCAGCCATCTCGTGATGCACACTAAACACTAAGTTCAACCCTTTTTCGGTCATATTTTGTACTCCTTTCTCTACAATAACAGGTATTCAGAAGCAAGAAAGTAACAACCAGTCATATCAATGTTGTCAGTTATGTCTCTGGATAATTGGTTTGAGGATATCAACCAGGATCTTCATATGAATCGTTCTGCATATCAGCTGCATTCGGTTATACTCATAGTCACCTCTAAAATGGTAGCGTTAAAGCTAGGTAGACAATGAACAAAGCGTAATCAAATATTTAAACGATCAGGAAAAAGGATTATTCATTGGCATTAAGTCAAGTACTCAACACTCATCGAAAATACCTAATAGTACCTAAATCCTTTACCTTACAATAGCTTTGACAGAAAACAAAAGCAGGGTCTTCATAGTAGAAAATGTAACTTGAAACAAAATAATCCTTACTTCAACTTAATTGCTAACAAAATCATTGAACCTTAACCGTTGCTTGGTTAGAAAATATTTTCCAGTACTACAGGTCTTAGAGGCGACTAATAAACTGCCGTAAGTTACTGCTTGCTGGGCGGACCCGGGCGCAAGTCTAGTACATAATTGCACGGCGGCATAATTCTTATGTGGCGTGCGCAAGAGTGGAATATTGTAACGTCTACGCGTTATGAACCGTGGAGTTTTGTTTGGGAAAAACTGTGGAGTTGGTGATTGTTGCAATTTTTTTTGAAGGTTCTGTTTAGAGATACCATTAATTACACTTACCTGTATCGGGTGTGTCGTACCTAATCACATTACATTAAATACGTTAATATACTGGTTAATATACATATGTCGAAACCATTGTAAGTACATGTGACAGGATTTAATGTGAACTTACTTCTAAAAATTATCAAGCGATAGCTAAAGTATAAATATGTGTATGTCATCAAACTGCTTCTCCAATTATAATTCGGTTAACAAAAGGTAAACTAGACAGGGAATTGGTACTGGTACCTAATGATTTGCCGGACCAAAAAAAATATCATGGAATACATGGGTAGGTACAGTAATTAAGTAATTTAAAAAATGTGTAATCTCAGAAGCAAAACATTTGCAACAGCATAAAGTACTCATTATTTGCAAGTAAAGTAAAAATATTGTACTAAAGTCACTCCACGGCACTGCTGTCATAAAGGCGCTATCACACACACACAAAAGCGGAAACGTTGACATTTCTATAATATAAAACTTATGCACTATAATTCCGTTGATCGTGCAAAAAAACAGGTGTTTTTACAAAGGTCAGGTGGTTCTGACCGCGTGCAGTTAACGGCTCTCGTTAAACTGCGGTTATCTAATCGGGACATGCTCTTGCGCAGTCTTGAAATCCTTTTAGTTTAACGATGATCTGGTGGTGGTTTTATTATTTTTAATTGTTTTTTAGTATGGTAAATTGAACGATTAGATGGTTATGGTTGATTTTGGGTTGTTAAGTTTTTTTTTGTGTTTATTTTTTTTGTGTGTAGGCAGATGGTTGATGATAGTGACGCAGAATGGTGTTTGAATGTGGATGGTGTCAACGAGGTTGATTTAGAAGATCCTGGTGTGATGTTTTGGTCAGACAAGATATGATTAAGAAAGAATTCAAAATTATAGCAGAAAATTTTACAACCATTACTCATATACAGTTAATATATTATTTTTTTGTTCAATAGTCTATCTCATTAAGTTTAAGATATAGTTTTATGTACGCTGTTACATACTGATAGACAAAATGTATACCTAGGTTAAGTCGTAGTGGTAGGGTAGATAAATACTATAAAGGTCGCCGGAAGACGCTGGATGCAGGTCGCTTCCAACCAATATATGTGGAGATCGAAGGGGGCTTCCTATGTTCAGCAGTGGACGTCTTACGGCTGAGATGATTACTACACAACTTTACATTTTCATGTTAGTATATGCGAAGACATTAAACATGGGTGTAGTACTAATATATTATTATCAAATCTCTATGGATGTCTATGTATGCGAGATCCTGGAATTATTCAAAAGGTCTAGTAAAGGTACAATCAAAATAAAATAACTATGTATAGGTAGGTACCAATCGAAACCAACTACAATTCACAGCCATACCAATCAAATTACCTCTAAGCAAACACTCGATATTCTGTATTCTATCGAATATTTCCCATGATTAACAATGGGGGTGCAAAAACCATAGTTTCCCATGGTAGACTTTCGCTCGATAATATCATTTGGGTCGTGTGTGAGCATGAGCACAATGCTTCTTGTCAACCTGCTCTGAATTATTTGATAGGTACAGTCTGTAGCTGTAATGAGTAGATTAGAATTTTATTTCGTCATAAATATAGTGAAGAAATATATTATTTTCTTTTTATTACGTATATACAAAGATAATTTAAGAATTAGATAATACTCTAATGGTTAAATATTGACCTATTCAATATGATAACGAAATATCTAATGGTTAAATATTGACCTATTCAATATACTGAACGAAAGACTGCTAAATTCCTGCGACAAAAATACTAATTCCTAAGAATAGTTTTGATTGAAGCTTAAGCACTGTTTGGATATTCTGACGGCTACTTGAAAAAATGACATTCATATCTGTAGTTTTTTAGTGTATTTTGTTGAATAAATGACGTGATAAGGAATCGGTTCTTTATAGCTTTCTAAATAAAATTTCAGTTGAAAGAGTCTGTCCTAGTCTAGTGTTAATAGTTTGAATTAGTATTATCTAGCTATTAGACATAATACAGTGATAAACACTATCGGCAGCATTGTATTGTAATTCGAATCCAATTTTAGTAAAAGCTTTCGAATAAGGACGCAACGTCATAACCGTAGGTACTTATGAAGCTTTTGAAAACACAAAAATTATAGTTGCGATGGCTATAAAAAAAACAATGTTTCCTTAACTGAATCAACAAAAGAAAATCCCTGGCGTTCTTCTCAAAAACTATAAGATTGTAAGCACCAGCTTTTCTTAGAAACAATAATTATTTGTTACCGACTGTACCGCAACTTGTACTCGCGAAGTAATTATTTAATCTTATAGTGCGTGTGTAACATTTTTCTCACTATCTGATTATATTAGATGACGTGAACTATATAGGTTTTTGCTGGGAATTTAAGATTTTTACATACATACATAGGTAGTTTAGCTTGTATGAATTACTTAGACGTGTTCTCAGATGTTTCAGAATGTTTTGCAAGTGTAGTAATCTTATTAGGTAGTATGTGACCTGAAAAAAATTGTAACATCTTAATTATTTTTTACATATAATTGGGCTTGTATGAATTGTCTAGTTTTTAGGATGTTTCCGAATGTTTCATTAGACTAATCTTTTAGACGACTTGAGAAAAAAATTACCTAAGTAATTTATAAACTAACTACCTAGTTTGTTTCTCCCTCTTTTTAAAGGAGCTAATTCCTGCGTCTGGATACAAAGTAGCTCGGTACGGTACTTACATAATTATCTCAATAAATTAGGAAGATGTTCAAGTTATGTACATACGCCCAGTATAATATTATCTTTGTATTTCTATGGATACGCCAGGATATTTAATACAAAGTGCTGCAACATTTTTCCTTTAAGAATTTGTCCTCAGAGTAACTTTTTAATTGATATTAAAAACGAGCCATAATTTAACATGTAGGTACCTAGGCTGCATTAGTTTGTTGAAAGGCTCTATAAGCTTAACTATTTTTAATATTTTTTCTTAGCAAATAGATAGAGGTTAGCATATAACCCGACGCAGAATATGGAGAATAAACTTTGGTCCATCTTTAAGCTCATGAGTGATGGTCGAAAAAGGATAATATTATACATAAATCCACACCCATCACCATACAGATAAATATTATTTTACTTATGAATAAATTATTCAAATTGTAGCAAGTACCTACCTAATGTTAAATCCTTGTTCCAATACAATTGCTCTCAACAATAATTTCAGGCTATTGGGAAGATTTTGAAAATATCTTTGGCCTTCTCCGGGTCTACTGATTAATGTGCTAAGTTATTCAATTACATGAATATTTTTTAGAAAAAAACACCAATTTACTTTTTCAAAGACCATAAACCAAACGAAAACCATTTCGGACCAAAAATCCGAAATCTTTAAATCTACATCGCACAACAAACTGTCATTAAGCATACCATCTCTTTCACACAGTACAATAATAAACAAAGACAAAAAGCTTTCTCTGGCGTTCTCTTCTAAGTAGCCAGTATAAGTTGACCCGTCATAGCTCAAGAGGTCTGTATTCTGTTCGATATTTTTCAAAGGTAGAATGGTCAGTGAGGTCAAGCTATGTTGGTCGAATGGTCTGTCTCGTTCGAACGTGGAACGTATGTGATGAGTATAAGGACGCCCTTTTTGCGCGTAGTCTGCACGACTAGGCGGCATATTTCTGAAGGATATAGAGTTACTAGGAGTCGTGTTGTGTGTCTAAAGATTTTTATAACAAACTAACCCAAAAAGCCCACCATTTTTATTTTTACAAAAACTGTTCTTCTTTTTCTTCTTTCGTGTCGATTACATGTCGAACCAATTTTGTGCAAACGTCACATAAACCATCTGCTAAATAAATAGTCCAAACAAAGCCTAAAAAAACATGTGGATTGGATAGATGAGACAGTTCTTGAGTTATTATATTACAACGCTTAATTTTCTTATGATTCCGGAATGTATGAATGTCATATTTCAATTAGTTGCTAGATAATGAATTAATTCTTTCTTATTTCCGTTGGTTTTACCATCTACAACCCTTTCGTGGGCCTTGGCCTCCGCTATAATCATCCATCAGCTGTCATGGAGCTTGGCTTAGCTCTAATACACTTTTATTCCAAAAAATAGATAAAACTCCGAATTGCAATAGCAACCCCCTTTCTGGGAAGTCGGTCAAAAAAAGCTTTGCCTTCATATAGAAATTAAAATAATATACTTTACAGTCTTTATACCGCTTCTTTATACCAATCAATACTGACCTCCATAAAATGAACCAAAACGTTTTATTTATTTTTTGTACAGATAAGAACATAATTCATATTTTGTTATGCTATGTTCTAATACTAACTCATTTTAGGACATAGAACAAAACTTAATTTACATTCCTTTTTACTTGACCAATATGAATAAACAAGTTCGAAGATAACAATTACCGCGTCAAAGACGCATGTTAATTTATAATTGCTAAAATTTTAATTACACACTAAAACCGTCAGAAATACGAACTAGAATCATCAATTAAAATCATTCTTCGTTACACAAAATTACGGCAAATCGATTTAATTGTTTTGATTTGCATTATCATTTACCTACTGGTGAATTGCGTTCCGATTCACTTAACGAATAGCAGTTATGAAAAAGTATTGGAATAATTTACTGGCAACTTTGTAAACAAACGGGTAAAGATAGGATCTTTAATGTCTAGATTATAGTGAGTAGCTTTGATAGCTTCTGCGTGTAACGAAGGAATTAAAACGGGTTATGAAATTTTATGGTTAGGATTTTTTGTCGATGCTTAAGGTACTGTTGAATACAAGTAGGCAAAATACTTTTTGTTATCATTAAAGTCACAAGCATGACTTTAATAATAAAAGTATCTTAAACCTTAATCGCTTTTTTAAGATCTTCCTACGATTTTTCAAAACCCAGATAGCTCTTTTTTAAACTTAAACAACACTAATAGTTGCCTATAAATATTATTTTATGTTATTTGATTCATTGCAACAAAAAAAAAATGTATAAAAAATATAGTTTCAAACGAGTGTGACCTCTCCAAATATTTCTGTGTCCACCGCAGATGACGACGACGGACAGCGCGCGCTGAGTTTTTGCGCGCCATCCGTACTGGACGTTCCAAGTTCAAATTTGAAAATTGGAACTCAAACGTTCGATATTTGAAATTTTAAATTTAGTATGAAATATTTCAAAGTTGCTTTTGATTTTTTTATTTTTCAAAATAAAAGGAGTATGATTTTATTCTTCTTGTGATTTGCGTCAGTTTTTAATATTTTCTCACATAGTTTAATGTAGTCTTTTATTTCAAACGATAATTTATTCTGGAGCTAAAGCTAAGTATAAAAATAAAAATATATACACTTATACTGGCATGAAATGAGTTAACAAATAAATAATTTACAGATTTTGTTTTTTAAACCGTGAAGCATAATTCAATATCACACTAAGTAGTTGCAATATAGAAAATAATTACCTATAAGTATTATTTACTACTAAACATAGCGTGAACTATAAATAATAATCTTAGATAAAATATCTAACTATAAATAAATACGCATGTTCAGTTATGCAAATCTATAAACCTATTCTAAGTAAACTCGCACGGCTTAGTAATGAAAAGTTACGCCGTATGATTTTACCTCAACATGGAATCGAACGCACGCCATCGCGATAAGTAACTGTTGGGTTTATAAACTGTTCTTGTAATTCTAGACTTTTCTATTTATAAGGATTTCAGTATGCAAGTATACTGACTTCTGCACTTCTGACTTCTAATACATCTACTAATATGTGATAGGATTTAATGTGATAAGGTACGACACACCCGATATATTAAATAGGAAACATTTTTTTGTTTGTTTGTTTCTACTCTAAAGGCTTCGAAACCACTGGAGCGATTTGAACATTTTCAGTGTTGGAAAGCTACACTCTCCCCGAGAAACATAGGCCATCCCGGTATAGACACTAGTTCCACCATGACGCGGGTGAAACCGTGGGAAAACAGCTAGTAATTAATTAACCACTATCATCATCAAAAAGGTGAAGGAAATCATCTTGAGGAAACCTGGACTATATAGTCTGAAATCACCAACCTGCATTGAGCAATCGTAGTGATTAATGCTCAATCCTTCTCCGTATGAGAGGAGGCCTGTGCCCAGCAGTGGGACGATAAAAAGGCTGTAACAGTATCATTATCATCCTTCTTAGTTTTGTTAGCCTTCTAGCAGTGTTCAGTGTAATAAGTTGCAGCGGAATACCAATTTGTTCATGAAACCAGCCTATCTGAATTTTGTTTTACATTTGATAAGCGGTTTCATCGGCGTCTTGTGTTGAACCACTTGACATACCCGTAAAAACCACGCTCGAGTACTAGATGGTATGTGTAGCAAATACTTCAGTTTTAGGAATAAGTATAGATTTAATAATACTAAACTAGGTAATCAGTTGATATGTACTGCAAACCTCTCCAGCCTCATTATGCTGTGCTCTACCGGGTCCATATTGTTTCAACTTTATAAAAATACCACCTGTATAACATAATATGGAACGCAAATAAAGAATTGAGTAAGTATTGAATATCAAATTAAATCTTTAAAATTTATTCGGGTTTAACAATTAACAAATAACTTTTTATTACTATGTCTTAATAATCAAAATATATACAACATACAACTAACTATATACACTTACTATTTTAAAAAATTGCATCAAAAACTCCTCCTCATCGCTGCCCACCGGGAGTGTACCCAAGAGGCTGGCAGCATTGCCACGTTGGATGGCAATGCTTACTTTTTGGCCAAAATAAAAACCAGCCCTTGGGTCACCTGAAGTGTCAGCAAGTCGCTTAGAGATATCCTTATATAGGAGATGAGCACTTGGACCCCACGGCCCGAGGGTTTCAACCCCAATCGGCTCAAACGTATAGTTATCCACCAGGGAACTATATTTGCGCCGTTTGAGGTCCTCTGCGATATATAGCAATAGCAGGTACCTGCCGTGATGGTGTTTCGTCGCCGTATTCCGGTTCACTCGTAGTCTGAGAGAACTAGTACTAGTAGTTTACCTAGTAACACATTTCTACACTTCAATATTAATCATAGTTCACATTCAAGCACAACACACACACAGAACATAAAACACTTACTTCTAATACACACAGCACACACACCAATAGTCTACTCGACGTCCGTGCGTCATTTTTAGGGATCCAGCAGAATACCAGCGTCAGGTATTCTACCTGACACATGCTGAGTTGGACTCCCATTCGGTGCAAACGTAAGACACTGCAGCGCGCCGTTAATCTCTGATTGTATTTCATATTTTATGTTTCTCTTTCTACCCACTTCTTGTTTTGTTTTATTTTTCTTATTGTGTATCTTTGTGGTGTCTTTTTGTTTGTCTGAATAAATGTTTTATCTATCTATCTTTATCCGGGTTCGTGCAGAAGTTCCCACGGGATGCGGGTGAAACTGCTGGCAGAAGCTAGTTTAAGTATTATATTTGTAAGAAAGGGATTATTAAGTTGCCTACTCAATTCCATAGGTACCTTGATACCTTCTCATTCAGAGAAGGTAGATGAGCTTTGAGTAATCACCACGCTATATCAGCAGGGTTTGTGATTTCATGTTTTTCATAAAGTTTTCTTCCTGTTTTTGAAACAACTGGAGCTTATCCTATCTAATTTGAATTTGTTAATAACGTGGTAAAAAAAATACTCTTCGATCTGATAATTAGTTATTTATTTTATCAACGACCAATAGTTAGTTTTAGTTCAAAATGGAATGTGCTATTTAAAAGTTTGTAGCTTTTTTGTGTAGGTAGGCAGGAATCTCAGATTGAAGAAAATAGCAGATATGCTATTTCATTCTGATTCGCAGTAAAAGATATTAAAAAAAAAAAACACAAAAATAACACTAGAACCTATAAGTAACTGCAAGCTATAGTTTTTATCTGTTATGGTAAGTACAAATTATTTACAGTAGTTACAATTTATTTGAGAAATATATCATTTTCGACTTTGAAAAATATTTTTATATAGATTTGTAGTTTTTATTGTATTTGAATTAAACTTGTTCACTTTGTACATAGTTGTATTAAAATTGTATAGCAATAAAGTATGTCGTTGTATTACTCTATACAACAAATTATTATGATTAAATTAATGAATGCCTTAAGATAGTTACGTGATCGTCGTTTCAAGGGCACTCATGCCATTTTATACATAACACTACACATCATTTTAGTTACAGCCTATTTATTCGTCCCACTGCTGGGCACAGGCCTCCTCTCACACGGAGAAGGATTGAGCATTAATCACCACGCTTGCTCAATGCGGGTTGGTGATTTCAGACTATATAGTCCAGGTTTCCTCAAGATGTTTTCCTTCACCTTTTTATCAGCCATTGGTGTCTAAGATATACTTAGAAAGTACATACAAACTTAGAAAAGTTGCATTGGTACTTGCCTGACCTGGATTCGAACCCGCGCCCTCATACTCGAGAGGTTGGTTCTTTGCCCACTAGGCCACCACGACTTTTTATAAACATTTATTTATTCATCTATAAAACAACATGAGTTTTCGGAAAAGTCTCTCAATGTCTTTTTAGATAATAGACTGTAGGTCTTAGAAAAACTTGATTTTCCTTGAATGCTATGGATAGGTATAGGTTTCATGAACCTAAGTACCCAAAACCACAAACGGATAGACACAACCTAAGAATATATAACTTAAAGCCTAAATTAAGAATGTGTATCAGAAATTTTAACTAGAAACTTTATCTATGAGATAATGTCGATAAAGGCCATCATTGGACGGTGTATTATTTAAATTATGGAATCAGGCGTTACTTTGCGGAAATCTATGACATAAAGAACCTATTAGGGAAAATTTGCAGCTGCTAGCGGTATATTATGTTTAGCTACATCAAACTATTAGTTCTATGAATGGACTATGAGTGTCCCGGGGAAAAAACTTCAGTACTTATAAAATATAGGATATATTTCACGCGGAGATAGTGTTGTATTAGTTAAATATTATTTCAATCAGGTTCAATAGTTTAGACACTTACAGCCTTTGGAACCCTCAACACTTTCGGATTTTGCACTCGGTTTTTTTGAGCAGTTACTATGGGTGATTGCACAAGGTTACTGGGTTGAGCAAGACAGATAAGCAGTCGCTTCATGTAAAGCACTGGTATTCAGTTCATCTGATTAAATTGGGAGCCAACCCTGATAGAGTTAAAAAAAGGCAGAAAAGTTTAACCGCCAATCAAGCATTTGATAAAACAGATCATAAATCAAACTGAAAAACCTAAATCGTACACTTAACTACACAACCATTAACCGTGACAATTAATATTGTTTATAGTTATTTTAACTGACATTTACGTGTCGTTTAACTGTTTGTATCTTCCTTTAACGTTTCACTGACCCTTTTGCGATGCCGACAGGTGTAATGCTTACATTCATTAGAAATATAAATAGCTGTAATATTTTAGAATTTTAAAGTCTTCGTGATAATCGATTGATAGGGTTAAGTAACAGATGCCGATGTCATTACTTGGATGGGTCATCATGTTTTACTTATCATTATGCTTTACCCTTAAATCTTATCTTATGATTCGTAAAAGGTGGAGGCATGCCTAAGGGTAGACACCGTTTTCACTCACTCCCATAGTCCGATGAAATAGCAATCACATACCAGCAATGGGACTAACCAAGGCTTACTATGAGTGATAGTAGAGGCGTAACTATAACTACTTGGGTACTACGAAGGGTGAAGATGGAAGAAGACTGTGTAATGAGACACGATAGTCCAAGGTCGATTTCGGCTACGGTGGCTGTTCTCATATACTAAAAGGCCTATTTCAGCCAGGGAAGCTGCTTATTATTTAAATTAGGTACTAACTGTAGTAATAATCTGTTTAGGCTACGTTTGAAGTTGCAAGATTGTTCGAAAGAGTTCTCCGGCCCTTGTCGACAAAAGGCTCCAGAATTGACCAAGGTAGGTTTTAGTCAGTAAAAGTGACACACGGGCCCAGCGTGTGCCACTTTTAATTAATTTATTTTATATCTATTTATTTTCCAACCTCAAAAATAAGGCTACTTTTAAGAAATTAGGTACACTTCTGAAGGTTCTAGTCAAAATTAAATAGGTACTAAGGTTTTAACGCTTGTTTGCCAAGGGTGTGACGGATGGAAAAATGCTCCTTTTTTCTGAGTACCTTATGTTAGAATCAATAAACTATTACTGGGCAGAGAGGTAGATTCAATAATGGATCCAGCTTCTGAATGTTCTAAAGTTCTACCAATACTTTAGGTAGTTTCAGGGAAAATATCTCATCACACTAACATTTCTTGATGGCTTATTATAAAAACATGCAAGTTTCAATACAAGAATATTTGCTTCTTTCTCATAAATCACCCCATGTAAAATTCAGTTTGTTAACTAAGTAAACTAGTAGCAAAGGTGCAGGCTGTACGAGTCTCAAATAAATGCAGTAAATCGTGCTCCTAGCCTTTTCCTAACTATATCTATGTCGCTTTACTCTCTTAACAGATTCAGCTGAGTACCAGTGTTTTACAACGAGCGAATGCCTATCTGATATCCTCAACGAAGTTACCCGGGCAGAAGACTGGTTGTTAGACTGTCTGGCTTCTGAAAACCCGTAAGAACTGTTAAAGATGTTCAAATGATAGCAAATCAAGAGCAAAATCGTAGTGGTCAAACCACATTCATTGATTCACAATCACCACAATCTATCGATAAGTTCTAGCTATTTACCGCGGAAAAAATAAATAACTAGTAATAAAAATAACAATAGTAACGAGTACATCTAAAAATATCTATAGCTAACCCTAACCTACCGCAAGCGTATCGAATTAAAAAGCAAACACCACACTGTTTCATAGTTCATCCGAAAAAAAAATGCCAAGACAATGCACTGGAGCAAAAAGTCTACGGATCGTATAATATATTGCTCGAATCATGCTTAACACTGCGGCTGCAGACGGTCGCGACTGGATGCCGTTTATGCAAACTTAGGCCACTCCTACACCGCCACGCCTCCGAGCCAATTCCCTCTCTCACTCCTACAAGTCACTTGTCAAATCTCCATCTCCCTCTCGTGCATAACGCCTACACATTTTCCAAGGCAAGTTTTTAGTCGATCAAAAGACATCGCCCGTGTTGACGCTCCCGGTAAAATAAAGCGTTGAAAAAAAATCTTTTTGAACGTGCTTTTTTCCCCGTTTCTTTATAAGCATGGAGGTTTTTTCAGTGGTTCTCTTATCAGTGTGTGATAGTGGTGTTTCTAGTTCTTCCTGACTGTGTATTTTTGTGTTGTGTGCTGTGTTGTGTGTCTTTTTCTATGAAGGTAATTTTTGTTGTTGTTTTTTTTCGTCAGGGTTATTTTTAAGTGTCGTTGCTATGTCAAACGGTTTAAGTGTTTATGTAGCTATTTTTAATTTAAGTTCAAGTGGCGGTTTATGGATGCGTACGATAAGAATTAAATTATAGTGTCAAGTTGCGAAAAAAACCGCTTTTGGAGTGTAAATTGAATAGTTTTGCGTTTATTGTAAAAAGGTGCAAATTGTAGTCGGTATATTACAGGATATGACATAATGCCTATTTTTTTGTTACATTTAACCTATAAGTGACTTTTGGGATCCACGTGCCCCAAAAAGGATAAAATGCCAATTACAATTTGTAAAAAAATATACTGAAATACAAACAGTTGTGTTTTAGGGTTAAAGAACCAAAATTATTGTATAAAATGGTGTTTGAAAGCACTAGTAGACAATTGCACCATGATTAGAATAAAAAAGAAAACAGTAGATTAAGTACCTAATTAAACGTTAAATTGGGCACTGATTTAGTAACAAAACAATTGCCAAAATGCTAGTGTTAATGCCATTTACATAAAAACTGGGTTTTTATTTGCTTTTAAGTCTCTAATAATATTGCATCACCTTGTTGCAGAAGTTTTTTTTAGTTCAAAATAAAAACGTTCTCTTTTCTTATTTCACTGTAGTTTGCTTAGTCAAGGTTTGTTATTAAAAAATGGGTAACATTTATTTTACTTGTAATTGTTATCTTAAAAGATTTGAATAAAAAAACAGAAAGTAGGTACGAGTTGGCGCCAAAATGAAAAAAATGGTTTCTTTTTTTATAAGTGTTGCTGAAATCTAGTAGGTGCCTAGTTAAAAACAAATTGTTGAAATGTTTTGAAGTAATTATCAACGAAGCTTTCTATTTGGAAAGCTTTATACAAAAGTGCAATGACTTACACTAGGCACAAAAAATACCTATATGTGATTTGTATAGGAATTTGCACAAATGCATAGAACAAAATAAATATAGTACTTAAGTGGTATGATCAAACCAGGGATAAATCTACACTATAGTCTAATAAAGAGCAAACATTTTTTGTTTGTTTGTTTGTTTGCTTTCAAAACTACTGAACCGATTTGAAAAATCCTTTGACTGTAGAAAGGCCAAACCCCAAAGTAATACAAGCTATATTTTATCCCGGTATGAGTAGTAGTTTCTACGGGACGCGGTTGAAACCGCGGGAAACCCGCAAATAAAACTAAGTAGTATAAAAATATGACGTTAGTTCCATAAAAATGTAAACTTGCTTAAAGATATCACGATAGTACTTTAGTAACTAATTATCAAAAACACCTAAAAAGGTAAATTCAAACAAACTAATTAAAGGAATTGTACCTTAACAATTAAAAATGTAATTTGTATTCAACAATAGTTCGGTTCACGGTAATTCAGCTGGACGCGATTAACTTTAACCAGCGTTAAACGTCGGTTAACGATACGGTGCAAGCCACCGATTGTAGCGAAGTTTTTTTTTCAAAGTTACTTAGAAAAAATGTAACCCTTCTGTAAAAAACATACGGAAATAATAATATGATTTTTATGCAAAGACTTTATAATATTTTATGTAAAGTCACTCCTTCTGTGAAATTATTTAAATAAAAAAATGGTCAATATTCTATTATACTTACGAACTGTATATTGCAAAAAAGTACTTACCTAAAATATAGATTTCATTAATCGTTATGAATACTTGAAATTGTAAAAATGTTGCGATTTTTTAATAAAATAAGTCTTTTCAAAATGCTTTTTCTCGTTTTTCTCCGTGTTATGTGTATGCCCAACTCAAAAAATGGCACTTACACCTAAAAGTAACAAAGTGTTAGTTTGAAAATCAATGATTCATTATACTAATTATGCTCTACGTCTATGTAATTTTCACCTACCTATATTATATTTTTTCCGACGTCAAAGTAGCGTCGGCAAGTAAAATCCATAAAAATATTTTTGTGAGCAAATAAAACCATAATACACGTTATAAAAGAGAACTTAAAGAGAACATGACTAGCATTTCCCGCGGTTTTACACAATCTACTTATAAGATAACTTTTCCCGCGCCTGGATAATAAAATATAGGTACCCCCAATTGGACTTGGAGTGAGATTGATTTTTAATTTCAGACAGCTCTATTTTAAGAACAAAATTATTGTCCCAATCGAATAAAAGACAATCTTAAGACTTTTATTTGTGCCTCTGTTTATCTATAAATAACTTTTATTATCATCCGAACACTCGACAAATTACAGATTTAGCAACTTTACAAACAATGAAGCTCTTTACAAAAGCCCTTTGATTGATTGAATGTTGGATTTGTACTTTTTTATACAAAAATAATTATTTTCAAAATGTTTAGTCCAGCTTTCAAACTGGGACTCCACAGGATTTACATTATTTTTTCATTTAGGTGACAAACTATTTGTCAATTGAACATCTCTGCCTATCCTAAACCAGGTAAAAATCTAGGCACAATTAAATTAATAAATTGTTTGTAAATCTTATTACACTAGACCCCTTAACCAAGACCTCTTAAAAAAATATGATATTATTATGACCATGTTAATAGTCGTTTTGAAATACCATTTCCACAGACATTATATTATGTATTTGTACGTTTGTAATAGCGTTTATCATAGCAGAAGATATTTTGGGACATTTTTGCTAAGGGTGCAGCAACGGAGTTGCAATGCTGAAATTATAATTAAAAAAAACTGAATCCTTAATTCATTCTTTTACTTATTCTAATTACTTCCCTAAACTTTAATAATACTGTGCACAATCTTTAACGGTTATCTTTATTTAAATATCTATCCAAAGGCAGTATGGTTTTGAGTTTAAACAATCATAAAAAATTCCATAAAAGTTACATACTTAATTATTATTTACGGCAACCATTGGCTGCGACTTTGAAATCGATTTGATATTGTTAGAGAAATAAAAAAAAACTCGATAATTTCTTGTAACTTAAAAGTTTCTTCAATTGAGTTAACATTTCAGCGTAATAAAGTAGTAACTAGTATTGAAGTAATAAAAATATCTGTTTAGTTAATTTATTAATGATATTAATCAAAGGAAATATACGCATTTAGTAACTAAATTTATTACAAATCGTACGTAAGTTGTAGAAGCAATATAACTAGTTAATACTTACGTATTATATCCTATTGTCAATATTTGGATAGGTAATAAAATACTCTTACAGCGGAATTCAATAACCTATCTATAGGTTTGTGGATTTGTTGTGAATATGTTAAAACTTCACTCTTTCCTAATAAGATATGCAATGTTTTATCCGGGTGCAAGCAGAAGTTCCTCCGGGACTCAATTGAAACCGCAGGAAAACAGCTAGTAACTTTTACTCTGGTACTTTTCTGACCTGGAAATAAAACCCACACACTCGTAGGTACTTGAGAGGCTGGTGCTTTATTTGTAGTTGTCTTTGTACTAAGATGAGGCTATCTGATTGATAGATTGGCTGACAGGTTGTCAGTTGGATGGGGTCCGTAGGTACCTACCTATTTGATGTGACTGGGTAAAGAATATTGTGTTAGAAAAAAACAGTACCTACATAGACTTTTTATCTATAGGTACAATAGACATAGGTAGGCAGCTAGATTGTTATAATTATGTAGCTTTAGCTTAACAAATATGAATGTTGAAAAAAAGTTTAGCCATTAAGTTTCATGCTTTTTAATAAATTTAAATTTTCCACCCGGACATCTGTATAAGCACGGTTCTTTGATAACTTATTTAAATCCTAGAATTTAAGGAAATTCTCAAAAATACGCAAAAAGTAACTTAGGTACAGTCAACTTCAGGTCAGTGGTAACAGTTTTGTAGGAAAATCGTACTTATTACTATTGAGTTAAGGTGCATGACAGTTACCACTGATGTGCGGTCTACTGTACTATCAGAATGTTTTTGATCATGCAAACATGTTACTTGTAGGTTTTACGCAATTCAAAGCAGGTACGCAATACGTACATAGGTATATGTATTAAAAACTGCCCCAAAATATTTATTATCTTACATACTTCTTGCCGAGAAAACTATCTTTTGTGCCTCTGTATTTTCTACCTTGATAATTTTCTTTAAAAATAACGGTATTTCCCAGTCTCTCAACTCGAGGTAACTGTCAGTCAGATAGCCAGAACTGAACAACCAGTATATCCTTATGAAACATAGGCATCTCCCAGTAAATGGATAGTGAATGCTTCATCAGATAAGACTAGGTGCCGACTATTTTCGGAGTAACACCTTTTAGCTACGTGCGAGTAGTAGAGTCAGTCAATGAAATGGTTCTAGATAGATTACTTTTAATTTCGAATCTTGTCTTAAAAAAATTTTATTTTAAGACAAGATTCGAAATTAAAAGTAATCTATTTGGCCATTTTTAAATAATACAAAAATACTAAAAACAGTTGTAGAAATAAGAAGGTCGCTCCATGTAAAATACTACTCAGCTGCATCGAATAAGACTAGAGGCCAAACTATGCTATGGATGGTAGACAAAAGTTGTGATTTTAGGACTTTTATACACATTTATACTTCTTTCATTAAATTATTATCTTTCATTATATACCCATATATCTTAGGGCACATGCTGCTTTAACCTGTTCTGTGTTAAAATTATTAGAGGTGAATTGTCAGTTTGTGACACTGTAATCTCGATTCGAATTTTGAAATTCCTTTACCTAGTACTTAGTATGTAGCTCGAATAGATGAGAACTGTCAGGGATATCATGACAGCAAAAGAAGTTTAGTACAGCATAATCTTAGAGTAATAAAACTCAATTCACACTACCTCCTTCTAATTCACGGTCGCGGCAAAAAAACTTAACTGAAAAGCAAATAATTTGCATGTTGTGTAGATACACCTTTTTTTCACAACTCATTTGCACATGCGTATATGCGTTTTTTGCTTAAGACGCATTGCGTATGTTTCGTAACTAGTTTCAAGTATATCAATGCCAATGTTAGTTTGCTGGCATTGAAGATTAGCATGTAAATTACTTACTGGTAGTTGGGTCCGTTAATTAGGGGAAGAGTTAAGTACAGAATCAAAAATCATCGGGTTTTTTTGTGAAAAGGGCATAAGTACTCATAAAAAAATTGCTTTCAAAGTAGAGGAATTTGGTCAAAGCGTCTTTGAATTCGACTGGAACCAGTGGAATACCTAATAATTGTCCTACAGTGCGCACTATCATCTATATACTGACTTAAGATTCTGATCAAAAATTGGCCGATTAAGTTTGTAGTGGGTCTATTAAGTATATACTGTTTGCCTTTTTGCGTCACAAAATCTTGCTTGACAAACCTTTTCTTGATTGGTGATTATGAAATAACCCTTCCTGCTGGGGGTGATGTATACTTTTCCTTCTGGAATGCTTCGTGTAAGTACCTATTAGGGCACCGGTAGCTTTCAAAAATAATCCTACAGTCTAGCAGGTTAAGGTCCTGAGAGGGAAGGCTATTGCAAAGAAGGGATGTATGTACGCTTCCTTTTTATGCCTACCCTATTTGCTCCTTATCTAAAAATATGCCTATTATCTAGTTATACCAAGGTTTTATTTATATCAGAAGCCTGGCACTAACGTTAGAACCAAACAAATCGGTACAGCCGTTTCATCGTGAAAGTATGACAGATAGACTTACATACCTATTTATAATATTAGAGACCATAGTTTTAAGATACATACCTACTTACCTCTAAACGCAAAATTACGTCATACCAAATTTCCAAGGGGCGGGGCTTACAATGGGCGTGCACAGTAGGCGTGGCTTGCCGGTCATTGAACTTGCAATACAAAGCTATGTAGTATAGTTTATCAGTAGGTATGTTGCTATATTTGCAATTCTAAGTTTGTTGCTTAGTAGCAGAATTTCTAGTATTTATTTTAAAGGACGCATTATAGTTGTTTCTAGGCAGAAATAGCAACACGTACAAATTGACTCAAGTTGAAGTATGCTTGTCGTAATCATTCTGTGGATGGGTGCCCGCGCATTTTTATAACACTGAGTTTTTTTTTTTATTTACCACACTATTTTTATAAAGTGAAAAAAATATGTGTATATCGAACCATTAAACTAAATAACCACAGGGCCGACTTAAGACATTAAATTATTTCACTATTAGAATGCTGAATAAAATTGTCTCTGGTACTTAATTTTTAGGCATTTTTTATCCGGGTACATACGGAAAGTACCAGGATAAGTAATGTAATGAAACCACGTTATGATATAAAAGTAATAACCACGTTACTGATGTCTAGCACTCTCCATTGGAAATGAATAGCGGCTCGCTCGCCAGTTTTGGTAGTCGGTTTAAAACTTAAATATGTAATTAATTTGTCTGTCTAAGTGGCCACTAAAAATGGTGAACCGGGTGCTATCTTGCCCCAGCAGATCTGGTGTTAGCTAGAAACAGCGCATAACTTGCGCATGAGTGACGCATAGGCTGCGCAGACGCTGAAAATGAGGGTTAAGTGTGAATTTTACAAGTTAACTTTCTCAATACGTAGTTATACTTAACTATTAAGTACAGCTTTTTTATCGTCCCACTGCTCACGCGGAGAGGGATTGAGCATTCATTATATAACTAGAGTCATTTTATGAAATCACAATGGTTTGAATATTTCCCTTCCATTCATTTTCTAGGATGATTTTGCACAGAGATGTGCCATTAAGTTTGTCACCAACGATTAAAAAAATATTCCTTTTATCAAATAAAGAGCCTAGTACTATCTAAATCACATAGGTAAGCAGGCATGATAGTCAAAAAGTTAAAATAAGAACCGAACCTCAGAGACAAAAATAGTCTAATAAACACAGAAGTCTAGTAAGGTAATTTCATTAAAAATCAAAATCAAAATCAAAAGTCATTTATTCAAACTTGGCTGCAAAACAGCACTTTTCGAACGTCAAAAAATAAATTTACAAAAGACAACCCCCAAAACGCCCACCCACATTAATAAGTACTAAGTCATGATAGAAAAATATGATCAGATTTTTTTTTTTATTTTTGTGCACAAAAATGATACAATGAAAAAATATTTTGTATCCATGGACTGAATATGCAATATTATCTATTAATTAAAGTGTATATTTGTTTCAGATGCTGCCCACAAGATAGACCGATAAAAAACGCAAAATAATAGTCAAATATATTTATTTCGAAGCGAAAAATGTACTTAGTGCAATAATTACGTTAAATTAATAATATTAATTGATTAAGAATCAAATTGTTTTCAAAACGGGTTCAATTTAATTGAAAAACGGTGCTTTATTATTCTTGTTTTTTCTATTACGTTCCAAGTTTTAAACTTTTAACTTATTATTATAAAATTAACTATGATAATTTAAATTTGCTGTTTTATACAACACATTAAACAAGTATTTTAAATTTTATTTTTCTTTGCTCAAAAATCAACTGTTTTTAATTAAAAAGTGAAGTGTTTGTGAAAAAGTGTGCAAAAAATAACTGACAGTGACAGACTTAAAATGAACACAAGACTATTAACTAACGAACAAAAATTAAAAGTGAAACTAAAAACTTTATGAGTGAACACTAAAACAATGAACAATAAACTAAAAACAAATCTAAAATAACAAAATAATGGACTGTACAAATTCAAATTTAAAAATAGAAACGAATTCAAATTTAAAGTTCGAATCGGTGGTTCTTTTTGGGTTCGTGGTTCAAATCAACTGACTTTATGTTGAACGCGATAGGTGAAAATGAATTTATGAGCGATTACCGCGATCAGAACTGCGGTATGTACACTACCTGGTACAGCCGTGGTGACAGTGGGGTTCATCACCACCAGATGGGGCAGCTGTACCACCACGGCCCTCCTATGATAAAGACTGAAGCTGGAGTCAACAGCGATTGTATGATGGCCGTGGATTACGCGCCGCCGATTAAGGTAAGAATTTTGTTGCGTTTTGCATTATTTTGTCACCTGATTTAATTTCGCCACGTTTGCTCAATCCCGGTTGGTGATTTCAGGCTTTATACTCCAGGTTTCCTAGAGACCTTTCCTTAGAAAGTACATTTATCTCACACGTACAAATAAGTGGTATTGGCACTTGCCTGAACTGGAATCGAACCCACACAAGTAAGTTAACAAGTAAGCTACCACTACTAATAATATACCAATGAATATACAATACCTACCAATCCAAAAAGTAACTAAGCAAGCATTTGCAAATTGATCATTTAATGTTAGAACATATGTTTGCCTTGTCATATCGCGATTATGACGTAAAATTATTTTCTATACTGCAAAGAATGTGCAACAAAATACACAAAGCAATTATAATTGAATTCAATTAAATTGAAACATGTGATCGTAGCGAACAAATGTGGTTTAATTGAATCAGTTCCAATAAATATGACACATATTTTTATGATTGGAGCACAAATTGAATGTTTACATATTTGTGTAAACGTGTTGTTATGTAATTTGTGCTGTGTTATTGATATAGATGTTATTTTAATTAAACAAAAACAATGTAGGTATGTAAAAGTATGTATATGAATATTTTTATTATACCTATTCTATTTCAACTGTCAATAGGTGTGGTGTATGATATGACTAGATTAGTTGTAGTTTCGTAACATGAATTGATGGATTATAAAAATAAAAACTCTCTAGCTTTCAATTAAAAGAGCTTTGAATAAATTACTAAAACACCAAAGTATACTAAAATAAAAAAATCAATCTTAATAAAAAATAAGTAATATAACCTATATTAATAAGAATTTATGAAGAAGTACCCTTGCAAAATCCTTTCTCACATTTAATTCTAACATCATTTGACAAGACAAGTCCTCAAAACTTTATCACCAAACAAACTGACATACAATACATTATTGTAGCATTTATAATATAACCAACCCTTATCTACTCATGTATCACAAGCCTAGCGTGACATTAACAGGCAAACCAGCGAACAAAACCTAGTCAGTCTTTCATAAAAATTACCCAGCTAATAATTATTCAGTAAGAATACTCAGGAAAAATACTACCCACCTGCCGTTTAATATATAATCATTAATACCGTCATATAATAATAATCTTCTGAGTAAAACATTAAAATTTAACAGATACTCGGAAATCATAATTTTAGATTCGATTGTAATTGCAATTATTTCTGTGGTTTTAAGTTAATTGAATCGAAATGTATGCTGTTAAAATAAATTTTAATTGTATTATTAAAATGTACTTACTTCGTTTTTCTTTTCTAATTTATAAACGAGTGTTGAGCTCAAACTCCTATTACGACTCCCTGGCAACTAATCAGCTTTCTACAGAAGTTTTAAAGACACTACTCGAGAAGGTATTATCAGTAATTTTTGAGTTAAACAGTCGTTCAAATAAATTATGTCTTCAGCTTTATAATATTAGCATAGATAGATAAAATAAATGCACATTTTGAAAACAAACAACTATCAAACATGGTTTCCGTCAATTCACTTTGCCTCTGTGAAGTTGGCAACTAGTTACTTCACGGTAGTCAAAATGTATGAACAAAATACAACAGCAAAACTTTGTCGATGCATGTTCATTATAGCCATATTCATCGTCCATAAATAATGACCTCCACATTAGTATCTTCAGTCAGAAGTCTAAAGTCATTTGACAAAAGCTCACGTACTCTTACATTTCAAACTTTCACGCCATAGAATAGAGACATCTTACCTTCATTCACCATACAATCCCATTGATATCACACACCATGAATGGACCTTAAAAATCAACAGCTAACTAGACGATTTGACTCATAGGAACGTGATGCATTTTTTCAACCACCACAATCTTATAGGAAGTTGAAAAAAAAATGGTCACCCGACGCCAAAGCGTAGAAAATTGTGGTCAATCGTGCGTAAATATTTTAGAATAATATAAGGTACCTGTTCTTAGAGTTTTTTATGGTTTTTTGTATACTTGTAATGGCACGGGTGGTGTCATAGACCTGGTTTCTTGGTTTATTTGGTTGCTGGGTTTAAAGTAAATATGGAAGCTGTTTCGTAAGTTCTTCAATGGAATGGTTAATCATTGTTCGGTGTTGCGTTCGAGTGGAATTTTTCGCTGTAACTGGATGAAAAAGTTTGTAGGTGTTTGTAGGAAGTTTATTTTTAAATAGCTTATTTTGCTAACAATATTGAAGATTTTGCTAGTAGAAAAGTAATTTTTATATTGCCAATTTAGGTTTGAATTTGTATGATTCATAATATGGGTACACTTTAAAAAAAAAATATTTACAAAAAATATAATTGGTGACTGGCAAAACTTAGTAACTCAAATTAAATAAAATCCTCGATTACAAATGTTTCCTACTTTAAAGTAAAATTATTACTTACTTATTTGGTAGTAGTTAAGCATCCGATAACGGTTGTTCGTAAATTAAGCCACGTTTTCTCCACCCGGACGTATAATGGTGTAAGTGACTAATACAATCATTACTATTGATCGTTATACCAATGTGGGGAAAGCGATCCATCTCGCCAGTCCCGGGAAAATGATCGCGGTGTCCCGGACTCCGGGGTACACGTCCGTGATCATTAATCAGGGATAGTCTACTGGGGATCGGTTGGTGACGTGTAAAATCGGGTATATGGCAAAAAATATTTTATTTTTCATTTATTTTTTGCCAAAAGTATTTTTTACAACACATATTTTTTTTGGCATTTATTAATTTACTATTTATTTCATACACTATTTTTAGTTTCAAAAACTACTGTGTTAAAAAAAAATGTATTACTGTGTTGTAAAAAAATATTCATCTATGCAACGATGTACCTTCTTGAACAAAGTTCTTTGTTACTTACTTTACAATTAATTGTAATAAATCATCGATAACTAGAAAAGTATAGCCTATTGTTTTATTAACCTTTTTCATTGCACAAAAACAATGATTTATTTAATAGTATCGGATCACTTGTAACTATGAATATTTTTTTTTTCTAGAAAAAGTGTTCAGATATTAAATTGATGACGAAAAACTACTATTTAGAAATGGGTATGGAAATCGGATACCAGTATTTTTACAAACATACTAAATAAAAGTAAAATGGTATGGTGGCATAGCTCAATCTATAAATGTGCAAGTAAACGTTTTATAGTGCTTATTCTGTTTCCTAAGTATGTGTGCTGTCATTTCCTGCGACTGCCTGTGGAATCCTAAAGCGCAAACAATTTTTTCTAGCAGTTTCGCTGGAGTGTGAACGTTTTATACCTATCGCTACATTTCTATTGGTACTTTTATATTATATTTAAGATGTTTTCTTCTGCTCAGAAGTATATGACAGCTGTTTTTGTACGTATTACTATGCTATCTGCATGTAATAAAATACATTTTAACTTTTTTCCGTAAGATGCAAGACAGTAAAAAGATACGATTTTTTCTAAATACCACTAAGATTAGCATCCACTAAAGTGTGAATTCAACCTTTACTTAAAAAAATGAATATTCAAAACTTAGAATTCCAATCATTCAGTAACGATAGGATAGCGTGAAGATAGGTATAAATAAGTAATTATGTTCATGATGTTAATTATTTATAAAAGGAAACAGGTGCCCCAAGCACTGACCTTACAACTTTACAACGTAACGTAACTATTTGCATGCCATACTTGTTATTAGTGGTTTACAATTATTATTTTATTGGTTAGGCTGTACCTAGTGATTATAAAAGAAATAACTCATTTACACATTAATGATAAAAGTTAGCTTTTTATTTTATATGAACTTTGTAGTGCGTTTGATGTTACATTATTAACGGTTTGTAAAAATTAATTAAAAAAGCTGGGTGGGTATTTTTTTTTCTTAATAGATATGATAAGCTTTTTAAAGAGACCTGTGATTAACATCCCAGGTTAATGGAAAACTAATAAGTTTCATTTTTATTCATTTCATAAATATCATAGTTATTAAATACCTATTTACATATATATTGACTGTATCTATACTAAAAAGCTCAATTTTGATGCTCAAACATATTCACAATAGAAGCAATAAAAAATAAAATAAAATAAACTTCCAAAAAAAATTTGGTTACCACGTTTTGACGCAGAGCAATCGCTAAATACATCAAGATAAACGTACCGTATGATTTGGCGTCTCACCGCGTTGTCACATGGAATGGAGATACTGTATCCTGCTGCTTAGCAGTGAATTGTCGGCCGTTTTGAGTTCTATTCTTTGTTATTATTGTGTTTGTGTACTAAGAATGTATCATTAAAGTAGGTAGGTAATTAATATAGAAAGATGAAAAGGAATATAGAAATGATCCTTCCGCTGTGGGTTAGCAGCGTGAGGGTCAGACTTTTACTGACTAACCCACCGTGTTCCTTCTTCAGCTATTTATGTACCAGGGCGGCGGTAACTCTTTCGAAGGCAGGACCCTACACTAACGACTTTTTTTATCTGGATTTTGTGTGTCTGACACTCGCTGATCACAGAATTCCAAGATGTTGATAAATGGTATCCATCTTCACGGCAACCGTTGCAACCGCTTCTCGCATTATCCTGGATACTAATTAATACAAAACGCTATTGAAATTTAAATAAAAGTGTTCCATAGTATGTTATTTGTATTAATTTTACTCTGAAAGTTAACAGTGATAACCCGATGAGAAACTCCGATACCCAGCAACAATACTAAGCAAGCGCGCGGAATCGCGTTGTCAGTATGTTCCACTTTGCTTTGTTTTATTAATAAAAACCGAAGTACTGCTCAAATATTTTTTTATCTTTGTAACCAACTGTAGAAAATTTCACGAGAACAGTACTACTATTCAATGTAGCCATGGAGGTAGCAAATCTGACCGTGGATACCGGCAAAGTATGATATTCCAGTTGTGACTTAACTAAAATTGTATTCTACTATAACTGCAAAAAGACTGCTTCTTTAGAGGTCGCCAAACTGTTTGAGGAATTTAAGAAACTGGAAATTTCTGGTGAATGGTGGTACTCCCGTGCATCGGGGAGCACGATGGTTTCGATCCTGCGCCTGATCTCTCTACGGTCGTGACGGATTGCTGTCCCATCGGGCTATGAGAGTGAAGGAATAGTGAGTGCACCCGTGTCTGCGCAAATGCTCGTGCTCTGTATATCCTACTGATAAATCGGACTGGACGCCATAATTATTAGTAGTATTAACAATCAATTATTGACCACCGTGTGCACGACGCGTGTATAAGTAAAGTCAGGAACAAGAGCCTAGTCTCAAAGAGTTGTTAGAGAAAGTTGATTGCAAGGCGTTGAAGTAAATTGCAGTAGAAATAAGTGACGCGATCTATCACAGTTTAGCGATCATTACTACATACTTTTGAAATTAAATAATTATGTTTACTTGGAGTTTTTAACACGCTTTGACATGTTTTATGTTAGTGGAATTTTAGTTTCATTTTTATATGAAAATATATGATAATTATTAGTTTTATCATTAAATTAAAACAAAAATTATCACAGGTATTATAAATGTGAAAGTTTGGTTGTGTGTGTACTCATTTGTTACTCTATAATATCTTCGATGGCAGTGAAATATAATTATTTTATTCGCAGTAAAAGCTAGTATATAAATAATTGTGACTACATATAATAACTGATTCAAATGTCATATTCAGGTTTGAATATATCGACTTATATTATATCTAGCTTTACTTAAATCGAGTTTAAACTATAATTTTCACTAGAAACTTTTTACTAGTTTTACATCGATATTAGAATCATCTGATCACAAACCTAGGCAAAAATCAATAGCCCAAAAACACTAACAAACCTCTATTCGAAACTTATTTATCCACATCTATACTCAAGCTAAATCATCTTACTGTAAACTTCGAAAATCCGCCCCTAAAGCCGAGAGCACACAACGTCCCCTACAATTAATTTAAAAGACAAACGCTGTTCTTTCAAGCGCACGCTACGATCATTAATATGTGCACCGCCTTATAACTGATGGATATTGTTGCAAACTTTGTACGATAACCATTTCTGTTAGAAATGTGGAATGAAGTATTTTAGAAAATATAATGTACTTTAGTTGAATGGTAATAATAGCTCTACTTTTGTAAATGCAAATTCAACTAAGCCAGTCTTCTGGGCACATTTCCGGAGGACAGTGATGTTGGGGAATATTTCGACGTCTAATTAATGTTCTTTTATAAGTATAGTTTTTATTTTTAACTAGGAACTTTAGTATTTTAGCGCCGTCCGATCATTAGGAATGTCATTCAAATTATAATCTAATGTGTTTCATGGTCAATACGGTCAAAGGGGCGGGGGTCGATCCGTGGATGACAGTGGGCCATTTCAAAAATTGACAGGTTTTAAAACAAAAATTGACCAAGAGCATAGGCAGTTATTCCATCGCTCAGCTGCATTTAACAGCACAGGTTAGACTGGAAGCCGAAACTAAAATAGTCGCGAAAAAAGGCTAGGATCACGATCGAAATTTTTCATACCACTGTATCTTATTTAAAAAATCGTAACATCACCGACGTTAACGATCCTAAACATCAATATTGCTAAAACTACTGACCTATTTCTCCATACATTTCAAAACGCCATCACTCTGCCCCGTCAAACTAAGAAAACGTCCCCCATTGAGTGAGGGGACGTCGGGAATCTTCGTGAAAAATCGTTATTTTCCGTTTTTTTTGGTACCTAGTGGGATGTGTGGTACGCCTCGCTTGAGATGTCGCGGCAATTTATTTTTATCATTGGGGGTTAGCTGTTTGGATGGTTGAGTTTTGATGGTGTTTTCCTTTGAAGGATATGTTACTCTATCTAGTTGTTTAAGGTTTCAGTAAAAATAATTTGGAAACAAGATGGTACAAATAGCATGGTACAAATATCTTTACACACTTAAGATGCTGTACATATTACAAAACTTAAGAAAAGTTCATCATAAAAAAAATGTTTCTAATACAAGGTATTTGTGCTGAGCTAAGCGTGTCATTCTATGACAAATAGTAATAGGTACTAGTGTAATATCCACAACGCCATGAAACTCTTGTCAGTCAAATTATAACTTACCATAATTATTTACCCCTCTGAAAAACTGTTTAATGAAAAAGCACTTACCAAAACTTTATTTTTTATATATTCACTCCTTTTCTTCCAATGTAATGTATAATTATAGTTTTAGCTCTTTATATATCTAATGCTAAACATATTTTAAAATATTGTAGTTTCCACCGACTTTCCATGAGCAATATTTTCTTTCTTTCTTTCCTACGTAAAAACACCCACAGGTCACGTAGCGCCCTCTCCCCGTTTTTTCATAACGCTTCAGTCGCCCGCCTGAAAAAACTCGAGAAAAAATCGTTTATATTAACCGTTAACAGATGGCGTTGGTACCCATATTTTTTTGGACCTTGTTAAAAGATTTGAATGAACAAATTGACAAGTTACTTCTAAATGCACTTTTTTATGAATAGGTATATACGTGTTTTATTTACTTGACTTATTTGGGTATAACAAGAAGTGGATGTTAGTATTGTGATGTAGCCAGCTACTGTAATTTTTGTCACTATTGAATATTCTATGTTACTTGAGTTTTCATTATTTCTGCAATAAAACATTGGATATTATAAAAACGAAATTAATTAAAAATACATTTGTGAGGCTATTGAGATTATCAGTAAACAAGCCTTGTAAGACACACAGGTTTATAATACACACTTGAAACTTATAACCTTTACTACTTTAGTTATGAGAACTTATTTGTCACCTCATCACAAATGCAGACTTTTCTTGCATTCACTTCACATCAAAAGACATATTTTTTGAGGAACACTAAACTTACAGCAGGTTATAGTCCATTTTCCTTCCAACGGGTACTTCTGGAAATAAATGGTCCGTATTCTGGCGTTGACCGTGCTTAGATAGCCATGCTAAGATCAGACTCGCCATCATTTTAGAATGTTGACGAGTCTGAGATCAGCAGGTGGCTAATTCCAATTCTGAACAAGGGTCTACAGGCCCCATAATCTTCTGGCACAGTTACAGTATCCTCAAGAACACTTGATTCAAATGAATTTCTTGATGAATGTGTTGGTATTTCACTACATTTTTGACTCGATTTAATTAATACCATTTTCTACCATCACCGATCACAGTTTTATATTAGGTTCACTTATTTTTACGTACTGATTACAGTAGCACAAAATTGTAAGAGATTTAACTTCTCGAGAGAGCGAGCCAATCAATGAACATAAGACATGACACTGGGATGAACCTATGATGCTATTCTGTAAGCGAGCGATAATTTCAGTTCTTTTAGATAATGTCGAATACTCCATTTATGAAGCATTTATAAACATATTCATTACTTAGTCTATCGTAGGACAGTTATGAACCCTCAAAATATATAGACGCTATATTTTAATTGCTTTTTTGTTCAGCAAAAATCATCTGTACTTACGTAGGTTATAATTAGATGAATGAAATAATAATACCTTCTCGTCTAAAAAAGAGATAATGACGTATGTGACAGCTAAGACACGTCGCTCTTACACTTCTCTATACTCTTTGTTAGTATGAGATACATATTTATGAGAACAATTCAATAAAATCTTCAAAATACAAAATTATTCACTTCTCGCTAACAGGTTACATTTTTCAGGTGAAAATAAGTTGGTCGAAACCATATTCTACTAGCTGAAATGATCAACGTAATAAATTATTAGCTAAATCTGCTTTCTATGATGCTATCAGAGAATAATAATAAATTGAAAGTAACTCACTTTATTACATTTATTACTGATATAAAAAATATTTATACTTTATTATCCATTCAATTAAATCTGATAACGTCGCTTAATCATTATTACGATTACTATGCGTGAAAATTAATGTTTTAATAATTTTATTTTTAATAACACTTTTACTAGGTATCATCACTGCTTCTTTGCTTTTTATCCCGTTGCATAATATAGTTCCTTCAAGACGCAAGTTAGACTGCAGAAAGTTTGTAGCAGACTATAGACCAATAATTGCGAAATGCCTTATCGAACGACACTGGAATAGGTCCCACAACCACATCAGCGCTCAAATTGTAGCGGAGAAACGGAGAACTAATTACAAATTAGAACCCAACCAAATTGAAAGCACCTCGAAAAAAATTTCAACCCCACAAAAATGCGGACTCCGCAACTCGGTCGGGTTATCCGATTTTAACCCTTTACTGCGCATGCCCCCATACATAAGTAGGTGGAAGGAAAAAAACACAAATTTATACCGGGTAAATTTTAAACCTATACTTTTTTTTTCTCTCGAGCATTTTTATGTCGATCCTTTGTGTGTGTGCGTTGTGCCAGTTTTAATTACGTATCGACTTAATTTCCCTCCGACTCCCAGTGTTTGTGGTACTTTTGACAGGTTTCGTTGAAAAATATACGGTTTTAGGACAGTTTTTGATAGTTCTGTGCACTGTTTAGCTGTTTCTTAGTGTCTAGGTTATGTTTTGGTAGCAAATATTGGCTTCAATGATCAGTTTTGGTGGGAAAATTGTGATTATGATGCTCTTAAAGGATACGTCGTGTTGAGAATCGCTTTTTAATTAAGGTGTCTGTCTACTTATACCTGTAAAATGTAACCGAGGTGAGTAATTTGAACTTTTCACTATTTTTTTCTTTAATCTTTTTCAAATGCTTACTTTAAAATGTATGTATAAGCTAATTAATATGTAATCTTGGATGAAGCGAAGTAATAATGATAATAGTTAACGTGTGCATAAAAAGTGTATATTTATCAAAGCGCATTTGTTTTTTCTATGACGTATGAAACCACCTGTTGGCATAAATATCATAACTGAATCTTATAGGAGGTATGGGATTAAAAGAAATAATATACTAATTTGATATTGAAATATTTATTCTATACTTTAAATGGTACTTGGAAGCAATACGTCCGTCTAACAAGATCCCGTGACGCAGTGTGTGTAGAGTTAAATAAACAGTAGATTGTTCAGATAGAACAAAGAACAATGTTATCGAAAGTTAGGGGTATTAGTTTTTGCTTTATATAATCCAACACGCCCCCTCAAAAATTAATCCCTAACTTTTAGTCATTCGTTAGTTTACTATACAGTATCTAGTCTACAATTCAACATTACAAAGTGAATACCAACTTATAAATACGACGTAACATATTATACTTCCAAGTAAGGTCTGGGACAACTGTACAATAATGGTCCAACATTTGCTGCACAGGATCAGGGAAAACCAGAAAACCTGATCAGACCATTTCATAATGAAATTGTACTTAAATTAAAACTTATTCTATACCCAATCCTTTTCTCAGTCTTATAAAAGACACGACTGGTAAAGGTTTTGTCAATAAGTCTGCCAACTGGTTACCTGTGGAAATATAATTTAATTTTATTACATTTTTCTCAACTTGTTCTCTAGAGAAATGATATTTTATATCTATGTGTTTGGACCTTTTATGACTTGTTGGATTATTAGCTATGCTAATACATCCGTTATTATCTTCATATAAAATAATGGGCTTATTAATTTTAAGTTTATGCTTTCTGCCAGAGACTTAAGCCATAATGCTTCTTTAACAGCTTCATATAAAGCCATATATTCGATTCAGTAGACGAGACCGCTACTGATGTTTGTCTCTTTGTACACCATGTAATTGTATTTTGATCAAATAATTTAAACACATATCCAGTAGTGCTTTTCCTATCATTACAATCGTGGCCACCCCAATCTGAGTCGACATATCCACTTAGGATGTTATTGTAATTATTTCTTGTATATGTTAACTTCAAATCAATTGTGCCTTTGATATATCTTAAAACTCGCTTTAAGCATAACCACAATTCTTTATTGTTCTTATTTGTGTACCGACTTAAAATATTTACGCATGTACTTAAGTCCGGACGCGTACAAAGCATAATGTACATTAAACAACCGATCAGGTGACGGCATGGTGCGTCACACTTCTTATCAGCGTTAAGAGCTTCATAGTTTAATTTAAGCTCCATCGGTGTGTTTATAGGATTGCAATCACTCATATTAAATTTATTCAAAACGGTTTTAATGTAAGCACTTTGGTCTAAAGTAATTTTATCATGGTGTCTCTCTATTTTAATGCCCAAAAATAATTTGATATCGTGTAAGTCGGTCATTTCGAATTTAGTCATTAAATATGCTTTGAAATTATTCATTGTTTGCAAATCTGCACATGCTATAACTAAATCATCGACGTACAAGATTACGTAAATATTTTTAGAAATGTCTCCTTTACCTTTCATATATATACACCTATCTACTGGGGAGTTCTGAAAACCTATTTCTTTGAGACATTGTTCAAATGTTTCGTACCAACATCTAGCTGATTGTTTTAAGCCATAAAGAGCTTTGTTTAATTTGCATACGTAATTATCTTTACATTTTACACCTTCAGGAACTTTCATGTAGATTTCTTCCTTTAGTGTACCATTTAGAAATGCTGTTTTACATCCATATGATGAATCAGTAAATTATATTGATTTGCGTAGCTAATTAAGAATCTAAAGCTTGCTATTCTAGCAACTGGTGCAAATGTTTCATTATAATCACTAAGATATTCTTGACTGAAACCTCTAGCGACAAGACGTGCCTTATATCTTGAAGGTTGACCTGAAACGTCATTTTTAATAGTGAATATCCATTTACAGTCTACAATATTTTTATTTAATGGTTTTGGTACTAATGTCCATGTATTATTTTTCTTAAGAGAATTGAGTTCTTCTCTGACTGCTTTTTCCCACTGATTCCTATCGTTCAGAGATTTAATTTCATTTAATGATTTTGGTATATTACTTGTGATGGATAACGCACTATAGACATCATAGTCATTTTCATTATATGATTTACGCGAACATGTTTTCAGTCTTTCACTTCTTCGTAAATTTAAAAATTCATCAGGTTTATCCTGATTTTTGTGTTTCAAACTACTCTCAGATTCATTTTCAGGTTCATTCGGTATTTCATGACTACCGATTTTTCGAATTTTACTTGTACTGCATTCATCAGATTGAGAGCTATCTGATTTAGGGCCAGAACTATGAGACTTATAAGACACTGATTTTGTTACGGAGTCATTATCAGTTTCGTCTTGGGAATATGTATTATTACTCCGTTCAGGTCGTAATGAAGGCCTAGATTCGATAAAATTAGTCTCATCAATTACAACGTCCCTTACAGTTTCATATTTTTCGAATTCTGTATTCCAAACTTTATAACCATTGGGTTCATAACCTACCAGTATTCCTTTCCACGACCTATTGTCAAATTTGTTTTACTGGTTTTATTATGAACATATACAGTTGAACCGAAAACTCTGAGATTTTAACGCTTGGTTTCCTATCATGCCACATCTCGTATGGTGTCTTTGATTGACTTAAAGCTTTCGTAGGCGTAATATTTATTAAATAAACTGCAGTTAAAACTGCATTTCCCCAAAACGTTTTGATGCTTTAGTGCCATTTAACATAGCACGAGCTTTTTCTGTTATTGTGCGAACCATACGTTCTGCAACACCATTTAACTGTGGGGTCCTAGGAACTGTTAAATGATAGCTTATGCCTCTTTCTCTACAGTAGTTTTTCATTTCGGTGGATAAGTATTCACCACCGTTATCACTATAAAGATTTACTACTTTGAAATTGAATTTAGCCTCACTTTTAGCGACATAGTCTTTAAAAGCTGTAAACACTTCTGATTTGTAAGTTAACATATACACCACACAATAATGTGTGTATTCATCAACAAATAAAACAAAATAATTTCTGTTATCTATTGTTGGAGGTGTTATAGGACCACAAACATCTGAATGCACAATAAACAGAGGGCGTTTAATGTAACTTTTGTCTTTAACTTTATTAAAAGGCAGGCGAGTCTGCTTCCCATTTATGCATGCTTCACACAACTTATCATTTGGAGTTACGGTATTTATTTCATCTAAGTCATCAATCATATTATGACATTTTAACTGCAGGAATTTAGTTTTACTTATATGTCCTAGGCGTTGATGCCATAATTCATATTTATTTTCATTAACATAACATGCTTGGGAAGCGGATTCCCCTTTATTACTGGTATTTTAAACTCTAGAACTATAAGATTATTCAATGTCTTACCTTTCATGATGATTTTACCTTCCTTTGTAATTTGTGTGCCTTTGTCATCAAATATTATGGTGAATCCTGCTTGCTGCATCTTTGATACCGATATTAAATTATATGGTACTTCGGCACAGAACAATACATTTGTAAGTATTCCTTGCACTCCTGTTTGACTGATAAGATTTATGTTTCCCCTTTTAGTTGCTGAAATAAATGTATTGTTTTTAGCTACTGAAATTTTTAAAGGAGGATTTAAACATTCAAACGATGTGAAGAGATCATCTCTATTTGTGATGTGATCAGACGCTCCTGAATCTAATAGGAATTTAATTGTCGAGTGGTCTTTTTCATAATGGTATGCGCTTGTCATGAACGCAAATCCTGAAAAAGAAGAATTCGAGGTCGTTCCCTCTTGCAAGGCAATAGTTTGGACTTGTCTTGTCCTTTCTGGGGCATTGTTTTGTATATTTGTCTGTCTTTTGAAATAGAAACAATCCTGTTTCTTGTGTCCTTTGCGTCCACAGTAATGACATTTCACAAATTTTTGTTTGTTTGTTTTCTTGAATGTTGTATTCTTCAAATAGTTTTGTTTTGTGCGATTGTATCTGTTTTATTATATTTTTCTTCAACATGGAGTATCTTTAAACTGGTATCACGACTCTCGTTTTTAATTTTACTTCGTGATCTAATAGTCTAGTTTTACAAAACCGAGAGTGATATTTTCTTCAGATAGTGTCTCAATTGCAGTGATAACGCCATCATATGTATTCGGGAGAGTAAGTAATAAATGAGCTACTTTGTCCGTTTCCTCTAATTTAGCTCCAGCAGCTGATAATTCTGTCAGCAGATCGTCAAATGTTGAGAAGTGTTTGATCAAGGGTATATCGGCTTTTAATTTTAATCCCAATAATTGTTTTCTCAGCGCTAATTGAGTTGCTACACTTTTCCTTTCATAGATCGCGTCAAAATGTTTAAAACTGCTTGAGCAGTCCCATTTTCATTAATATAATTAAGATATGAGTCCGCCAAATATTCGACTATAATACTTTTGGCTGCCTTATTATTCTTTTCCCACTCAGCGGATCGCGTTCCAGGAATTTCTTCGTCAATAACACTGAGCAAGTTTAACTCTGAAAGCAGTGTACGAATTCTAAATTTCCATACACTGTACTTTTCTCCATTAAAAGGCTTAATGTTTCTTTTCACTTTTTCCATTGTCACAACTTTATTTTTATTTACAACTATGCACTTTACTGTCACTACGCACTACTGAATGTTCTCACTACTAAAAGTCCTTTTTCGCACTGGGCCCATAACCTATAGGAGGTATGGGATTAAAAGAAATAATATACTAATTTGATATTGAAATATTTATTCTATACTTTAAATGGTACTTGGAAGCAATACGTCCGTCTAACAAGATCCCGTGACGCAGTGTGTGTAGAGTTAAATAAACAGTAGATTGTTCAGATAGAACAAAGAACAATGTTATCGAAAGTTAGGGGTATTAGTTTTTGCTTTATATAATCCAACAAATCTAAGTGTTATAGATATGTATGCGTGTGTGTGTGTAGTTTGATTGACATGCAAACTGGTTTGTTGTATCGTTTTGTAATGATACTATGTTTTTTACTATTTCTTTTTAGGTGCATTAAATCTATTAACATGCAATTGTAGTGTACTTAGAAATTGACAAAACAAAATTACAAATAGGTACTTTTTTTTTTATTCAAATGGAACTGTTTAGGCAACGGGGTAACAGTCTTTCTCCCAAGTTTATAACTCTTCTTTCAGAACTTAGAATGCTAGCTCAGCTAGATTCAAAATAATTTAGCTAGTTCTAAGATAGATGGCGCTGTTTGAAATCTTCTATTCATCTTAAATCTAAAATTAAACGTGTTTGTTTGTTTAGAAGTATAGAATGTTATTTACTTACTTAAAGTTTTTTAGGAACTGTCCTGAACTAGGGAATGTAATCCATTAGTTTATCTGAAGGTACTATAGGCACTGATTGGTAAGTTAAGTACAGATTCAGTCGTCTTCTTTTAATGAATATATTCTTACGTCATTTACAAGATCTTTCCAATAATGAATCATGTTATCCCAAAAAAGCAACAAAAATATTTGCTTAACCCAACTATCTGACGTTGTTGATACTTAAACAATATTTTATTGCAATATTTAATGAGTTCGAAGTTTACAGTGTAATAAAAGGTACAATTTATACCCCTCTACAGTTTATGGGTTAAGTCTTTGTGTTGGCTATCGATATGTCTGGATTGTGCAAAGAGCATTGTAGGGTTAGATACTCCAAAATATGGTCACTGACCAGAAAGGAGTTTAAGGTATGGCAATCGTACTGTCACGAACATTAGGGGGCTAGAAACTTTTAAGCGTCCGCAATTTTCCGCGGGTTATACTTACTGATTGTATTATAAGGCTTAAATAGGCATAGGCAAGTTGGTAGTGCATCAGTTTTAATCAAATAGATATTAATATCAAGAAATAAATAAGAATAAGAAGTCCTTTAGAATTCAAGAAATAAATTCAGGCTTATATCCGATAATGCTATAATACACTGTTTCCAAAAAAATACAATTTAACCCTTCAACCGTGCGAGGTTACCAAAATATCCCACATACCTAAAAAAGCTAAAATCATAAAAATCAGCATGTCTATTCATTCGTCAATCCAGTATTCATACATCACACAAACAGGGGAGGGACCCGCTTACAAAATATTTTACTCCTTCAACATTTTAAACAAATACTTCGAGTTTATTTGTTATGGGTCAGTATGGGTCGGTATGGGTAGGCGTTTTAGTGTTAAATCAGTTACTTGTCTGCAGTTTATAGGTCATGGTATGTGGTCTTTTGGTAATAATGGGACGTAATTTTCTGGTGTTTTACCAGACATTTTATAAATATATTTTTTCTGATTACGTGATTTCAAGAAAGATGACAATTTGATCTATGTTGAAGTAGTAGATTTGCACATGTTCTTTTGTTATCTTTGTTGTTATTTTTAGACGAATTTATGTCTAATATACTTCAATTTGAGCTGATTTATTTACATAATGAGGCTTATTTTAGTGGTTCTCATAAAGTTTATTGATATAAACCAACAAATCGTCGACTAAAAGTATAAAAATTACAATTAATTAACGACCAAGCATTATGCTTATCATAACCATTTGTTATTTGAGTAGGAATAAAAACTGACAGTTTTATAACCAAAGCTATTGCTGTCTCTTTCAGTTGTAATGTAAATGACAGTGACAGGTGAGATTAATAGACCGTTTATACATATCAAGTTTTTCTAACGCCAACTAATTTGTTGCCAACATTTGAGGATATGTTTGACCAAATCGTGGGTGCTAGTATTCTATACTAATTTAATAAGAAGAGGAAATATTAATTTGATTGTTTATATTTGTTTCTCTGTTTGTATCGAATAAGCTCCGGATCTACTGAACCGATCTGAATCACTCTTTCACTGTTATGTACATGTCTGATGTAAATTATTCGAGTTTTTGATAAATACTTGTTATTATAGAACACGATTATAGATATGATTTTCTTGATGACGAAAACATTATTTAGAAAAACATTATTACATATATAATAGTTAGAAGTAGATATTAAGCCAAATCATTGTACACCAATTCGGAAAAATGTGTGAGATTCTATTTAACATGAAACACCTGTTTTTGTACTACATTCTGTCAATTTTTTTTCTTTCTTTCTTCTTCTTTCTGTTAGGAAGCTAGACTACACCTATGTTGCCATTTGGTACGAATCTTAGGCCAACATAGATTTACTCATCCCCACACTGGATCAATCATTGGGACCAACATTACAAACACACATAAATTAATATTAATCATTACGTATGTATATATAGCGTATCGCTTGCATGTCATTGCGTGCAATTCCTAAGAATCGGATGATGTAATTAAACAAGTCATGACTATATATCCTGTCATTAGGAATGCTTTGATTATTTATATGGTAAAGTAATGCAAAACCGCATTGCTAGATCATCTTCATCTCTATATTTCTTTACTAATATAATAAAGAGAAAAAATTTCTTTGTTTGTACCCTAAATGCTCTGTAACTATTGAACCGATTTCAAAAATACTCTCACTGTTTGGTAGCTACACTATTCGCGAGTAACATAATAGGCTAAATAAAGTGGGGAAAGAGTGTAAAATCGCAGGAAAACACTAGTTTGTCATAAGCTGTACATATGATGTATTCCTACAGTACACTTCAGAAGTCATATTTCTTACCTACATATAAAAATGAATTGCTGTTCGTTAGTCTTATTAAAACTCGAGAATGCTTGAACCGATTTGGCTTATTTTTATTTTAAAATGTGTGGATCTAGGGAAGGTTTAAAAGATACGAAGTTTGTTGGGTTAGCTAGTACCTAATATTAATAACAGGCAGTACAGTATTTGATTGTGTTGTATAGTTGTATCTAATAGTTCGAAAAAATATTTCCCTTGGATTTTTTTAATGTAATCTAGGTTTATATAAATGTCCATACTTTTACCTGACGTATGTATGCAGTAGGAGGAAAGTTACGATGCTTAAATAACATTATTAATTACTACAAAAGTCAATCATTAAAAACAAATAAGAATTCCTAACGCCTACAAAAAAAAACAATAGAGAAATAGGTATAATAACAATAGGTTTACAACCACATTGTTTAACATAAACTGCTATGAACAGAACCACATCATTATGAAGAAACAACATCATCTAAGATATAAATAAACAAATAAAACTAATCAGTGTGGCCATCGGCTGGGTATCAAACTACGGAGATAGGGTTGCCAGCCTTTGAATAATAACTGGCCCTTCTACTCATATTTTTAGGAAAGCTAATAAAAGTGTAAAGTTTATAGAGTATATTCTTGTAAATAAAGCTATGCAAAGTTTACCTGTGAACATACACACAGATAAAATGTAAAAGGATCATAGACAAAAACAATTTTTAATGTAGATTATTTACAACAATTTACATAACGTCGTCTTATTTAACTTATAGAACCATATTTTTTAAGAAATTTTTAAAGAAAAATTTATTAAGAACAATCTAGGTTTAAAATTTTGAAAAATTCTGATTCGAAAAAAACGGATTTATTTTTGAAGTTCTTAAAAATTATTTTAAAAAAAATATCAGAAAAAAAAACCTATAAAAGTTCAACATTTTTTCTTTCCCGTACCAGCCCTAAGTTCAAATGAGATAAAGAAGTAAGAAACTTAATGATACCGAAATTCGTTACGCGCACCGCGATCCAACAGCTTCCGCTCACAGATTCAAATTTAGAACTGCTCTTTTTATTCTAAAACCGATTTTTAGGGTTCCGTATTATTATGACACCATTTTTTATCGTACTTACTTTTTAATGCAGTTGTGTTGTTGAATGATTGCCAGAATAAGTGGGAATTAAAAATGTGTATCCAGCTCCACTAAACACAAAATTACGCAGAGATAATATTGTATTCTTATAAAAAAATAATATTTTTCATGCATGCATTTATGTTGTGGATTTTATGTTGTAGGCATTTTAAGTATTTACCAATAATCAACAATGCATCGTTAAAACTTGGACCAGTACAAAATAAGTAATTTAATTTACTCACAATTATAAATGAACGAAATAGCGTGATAATTAGAAAAAAAACTGTCCCATATAAAAGACGTGAAAATTAAGAGTGGATACAGACAATTAAAGATTTATTTTTCTCGAACTGCAGTAGATATAACGTTAATGTTTTTTGCTCCATTCAAGTATACTAAGCTACAGTTAATAACTGAAACGTCACGGAGGATCATTTAACTGAAATAAGTAACTAAACACTAATTGATTCCACATTGTCTTCAGTCAATCGGTTAAAATCGACTGTGACAAAATGACAATTTAATTATCGCATTTACCGTTTGTATGCGCAAGCGCAGGCGTGTCTGTAATTCTTTAAAATTAATATAATTTAGTTAATAGTGTAATGATTTCGTTTTTAGAATTTCGTTATCATAAATTTTTAATGATAATGGCAACATTTTAATTGTAAAAGATTAAACGGTTGCGGTCCATTGATTATTAGATTGATTACATAATCGAGCTAGCTGACAGTTTTTGTTTCTAATCATATAGACTTACGATATTTTAAAAACACGAAAAATTCTTGTCGTTTCTTTGAATGTTAACTTTAAAAGTGAAATATTATTTTCAAATCTATTTAGTAGTTTCGAAGCCTTTAGAACACAAACTTTTTATCAAGTAATTTCTGTTCAACCATCTCAACTTATTAACAACAAAAAAGTTTTCTGTCCAAGAAAGTAGTGAATATACCTAAAACACGTAAAACAAATAAACAAAACTTTCAAGTATTTGTATAGTTTATTATCTGATCTAATTGAGCGTTTAAAAATTAATGAATGCGCCAATTATACGGTGTTCTTATGAAAAATTAATGGCCGCTCTTTATTTGGTATAAATGTTAATGTATTTCAACTGCATTTGTTAACAAATAACAATGGAATAACTAATCATGGAAAGGGTTTGTTCATCAATGTATGTGGCATTCGTTATGGTTAGTAATAATCTTGAAGACACGACACCAGGAAAATAACTAAGTTATTGTAATATAAAATATTTAAGATACAACAAAAATTATAACTTACATTTTATCGGTACTTTTATTTTTATCTATATTTTTTTATTTAATTAAAAAAAATCAAAATAAAAGGGAGCTTTTGGTACCTATAGCTTAAGCTAAAATATTTACCTTTTCCATGAAAAATACTTTTATAAACGTAATCATTGGAATATGAAAATATTTTGTATGAAATTCACGCTAATTGTTTTCATGAAATACCTAGACTACACGATAAACAACCTACTTATACACTCAGCGGCACGGAATTTGGCCCAAACAAACACAAGTAGATATCAGCCCAGATAGCCGTTGTAAATTCTAATTTCATATGACATATTGTCAGTAATTTCGTAATTGTTAATTAAAATACATAAAAATGTGTGTCTGTTTAACTTTTATAACACTAGAAACAGATTCCGTTGTTGGAACACAAAGAAGAAAGTTAAGTTTAAATTCAGATAGAAATTGCCGAAGTACTAAGCACGTTCCAAAAAAACTAATGATTATGATCGTTTTTTGTTTCTCTTTTATTCACAATTTGATCGGAAAATTATCCTTACTGCAGCTCAAGTTGCTCAAGTAGTGTTGCTAAGACGTCAAGGGCGTACGCAGCGGAAGATAGTTGAAACTTTAAGTGCACCGCGTACTTGTAAAAAATATGCATAGAAAATGTATGACCAGACTGGCCTTTACACAAGAAGACCAGAAAGTGGCAGTGTAAGGTGTTCGTCGGCGCACGACGACCGATTTATCGTACGTGCAATAATGAAAAATCGGTTTCTCACTGCGTTAGAGATACGCCAGCCTTTGCAAACAGCAAGAGAAGTCAACGTCCGTAAGCACACAATAAGAAGAAGGATGCAGGAACGGGATCTGCGTGCTCGCAGACCAACTCGTGGCCCGGAACTTCTCCCGCACCATCGCATAGCCAGACTTAGGTTTGTAAGGGAACACGCAAATTAGACGCATGACCAATGGAGTAAAATTTTATGGACCGATGAAAGCAGAGTCGTCTTAAGAGCTCCAGACGGCCGTGAACGTGAATGGAGAATGCGCGGAGAATGGTTTCTTCCCACCACTACCAAGCAAACAGTCGGTTTTCATGGTGGGTCCATCTTGGTTTGGCGAAGCATAAGTTCAGAAGCCCGTACTGAATTATTGGTTGTCGAAAGTCGTCTGACAACGGTGCGGTATATTGAAAAGATCCTTCAAAATCATGTTTTACCCTGTCAAGGATTCATAGGAAGTGAAGAATTTTGTTTAATGCAGGACAATGCTCGACCTCACACAGCTCTTTGCGTAATCGATTACTTGTTCGAGGTCGGTATTCAAAAATTGGACTGGCCTGCAAGAAACCCAGCCATGAATCCTGTAGGACATGTCTGGAACATGCTTAAAAAACAGGTCCGAGCAAGTCGTAACCCACCACGAACTCTCAGTGAACTGAAAACCGCGCTGGTAGCTACCTGAGAGGAGATCTCTCAGGTGGAGATAAAAACATCATCTAGAGCATTCCAGATCATATGCAGGCAGTCATCAGATCAAGAGGAAGAAACACCCATTATTAAAATTCGATAACTTTCTGTTTTGTTAAAAATGTTGAATTTAAAAGTTTATGGTGATTATTGCGGTAAAGGACTCAGTTTTGTAACTCAATGAAACTTAATGAAAATCCTCACAATTCTGTTGTTTGTTAGTCATTTTCTTTTGGAAAATGAGTAAATTAAACAATTTTAAAATAAAAATTCCGATTTTTCATTTAGATAATGGTTATAAGGCCCAAATGTGCTTGGGCCAGATTCCGTGCCGCTGAGTGTATTACATTCTAATAACAAACAGAATAAAATATTCAATTTCTAGTAATCAAAAATTAAATACTACGGAACCGCATCAGACGAACCACGCGCGCAACCTTTTATTTTCTTTCGACCGTATCGATCATTTTAAGACTTTTTCCTCTCTTTTCTACAGCCGTACTTTTTACATTTTTTTCTCTTTTTTACACTTTTTTTCTCTCTTAGTTATTATTGTTTTCGGGGCTTATGATCTTTGATGATGATTACTACGTAATTCGGTGGCCTGATGAATTCGCGAATCAATTTCGTTGATTTAGAAGTTTTTTGTTTGATATATTTGATTAAAAATTTCGAGGGTTTGGTGTGAATGTGATTGTAATTTGTTTTGGATTAAGGAAAGTAAGGAATAGCTGTCGTAATGTTCTCGTCATATGAGTTGTCCGATCTGAATTAATGCTTTTGATGCACGAGAATTAGGGATTTTGTTGTACGTTTTGACTATCGTGAATTCAATAGTAGTCAACTTCATAGCAGTAAACTTAGTCCCAAGGTAATTATTCAGTACGAAGCACACAGTCTATCTCCGTTTCCTCTATATCGAGAGTATGTTAAAAAAAAGAAACTAGCTTTACCATTTAAATTTTAGGAAGGAGATATAAGAAGTCTCATCTTTACACCAGATAATTCTAACCCATCAGGTTAAGTTTCCTTCTCAGCCTTAGAAACATTAATTAGCCCTTCCCTACTCCTCAGCAACGGAAGTTGCTGATCAGCATTCGTACTGGTGCACGTGAGAGGAAAACCATCGCGTCATGAATGAAAGATATGCCCATGGGTTAATGATGAGCTAACCTGTTGCTTTTGTAGCCTGGATTAGTTGCCTAGGTGGGGATAGATGCTAACTGTCATAGCTAAAGGACTTTGGTGATATTTGAAGTCTTTAGTAAGTACTACTGGTGATGTTCAATTGTTACAAAATCTGAATCTTAAATGTTGCCCTAACGTGTCAATTAGTAGGGTTCGGCAAGATTTCGGTTTTTTGAAATCTAAATGTGCTGTATTTTTACAAGCTTTTATTAAACTTGCAATGAGTGTACTTATGTATGTTTGTGTGGAATTTTACAACTCAATTTTAAGGCACTTGTTACTCATTATCATTGCACGTTTAGTTACTTTATTAGCAAAGAAAACAATTATCAATCTTTCATATTTTTATTACAGTGTCAATTTCTAAAAATTAAGCATATGTATGACAGGTATTTTAAACTGTTTTAGGAATACTATGTTATCAACATATTTTCGTCAATATTTCTAGTTGTATTGAACTTTACCGTTTTATCGTTTTACACGACATCATGACAGACAGTTACGCTCCATTCGTAATATCAAGCATAAACCCAAGTACCCAAACTACACACGGTGGCCGAAAAACCCGCTCAAAAATCCAAACCAATTATAACCAAAATAGCCATCATTACAACAGTAGCCGAAATATTACAATCGATTACAGGGCTATTGGTAGCCTAAGTACATCCCATCGGCTGTGGTCTGATTGTGGTCAATAACTATATTGGTTTATACAGAAACCCATTCAGAAGCTTCTGGGATTTTTTGTAATGGTAGGCAGTGTTGGTGGTATTATTTTTTTGGTCTTTCTTTGATCTGAGAGTAGGACTAAAACAAGGAGTATGAACCACTAATAAAAAAAAAATGAATCAGCAATTTTTTGTTGCGCTAAAAAGTATCTCTATGCTTTGTATATCAATGCTCTTTGCTAATTGTTATCACTGGCTCTTTACCCATGTCGCGTGGACACTACTTCCCGTACCCAGATAAAATTATAGCCTATGTCATCCAATTTTACAAATTCGTTCAGTAGTGCTGGAGCTTTTAGTGTAAGAACAAACCAACAATGCAAAGCGCGATATTTCATAGAGGAATAAACGTTAAAAGTCAAAGGAATCTTTATTTACATAGAATACCTACTGTCATAAGTAACTTTTACCTACAACATACGATACATTATAAGAAAATCCCAAAAATTTTACCATTTCCTAAATCAATTCAAAAAATTTCGTATTAAGTACCTGCATTATTATCCGACTTCCTTTAACATCAAAGATTTTTAACGAAAGGGTTCAAAAACCATTACTTATTAATGGCCAAAATACAGGGATTTATTATAATAAGCACTTAACTTTCAATAATGTTGGTAGTTTAATTTACTTACATACTTAAATTGGTAATATTGTAGCGTTTTTCATCTTGTTACGATTTTTGTATGAAGGGCTACCGAATAAGTGTGGTGCTTGTAAAATAGTTGTAATGAATTTATTTAACTTAAACTTAGACTAGTAGTACTTAATGGATATATATGTTGATAGAAATTTCGATGTGTGGATGGTTCTTAATACTTTGACATAAGAAGTACTAAACGGATTTTGATAAAATAAAAATGACTGACTTCAAAAATGCTTTTATTTGGTAGGTATATATCTACTCAGCCAGTTTATATCTATACTTTAATATTATAAAGCTGAAGAGTTTGTTTGTTTGTTTGAACGCACTAATCTCAGGAACTACTGGTCCGATTTGAACAATTCTTTCGGTGTTAGATAGCCCATTTATCGAGGAAGGCTATAGGCTTCGTGCAGAGGTTCCCACGGGATGCGGGTGAAACGGCTGGCAGAAGCTAGTGAAAGATAAAGATGATCTAGAGCCTGAGAAACAACATTGGCTACTATTTACCCGATTTCCAAAAACGGTTCTCCTAGGACGTAGGTGAAACCACGCTGAACAGCCAGTATCAATGAAAGCTCTAAAAGTTTTTTTACCTTATAATAAAAATCTAAATGAAAACCGATTAGATTGTGTTACGAACCTGAGAACCATAGACAATTATAATGACTGTGAGACCATAGAGCCATTGTTTTTAGATTGTACTGTAAAGAAAACTATGAAAACCGAGGAAAAAAAAACGTTCACGCTTTTTTGCTCAGCAAGTAAGTCATTTCAGAAATTAAACGTGTTATTTATCGTGGTAGATAACATATTGTTAGTTTTGAGTTCAAGCGAGGCTAGTTTCTAAATGCCTTTTTAAGCAGTAAGTGCTAGAATGATTGGTGTGGAATTTAGCTGCTTGGATAGTTATAACTTTTGAAATGCATATCAGTCAACTAAGAGTTTTCAGACTAAAGCACATAGTAACAATATATCCAATCCTTATAACGCATGACCCATAATTGTTACGACCCATCGTTTTAAAACCACCATTTGCCTAGCCTTTTTCCAACCATACTGTTGTCGGCCTCCAATCTATCAATGTTCTACATGGAACTTGTGCAGCCCTTAGTAAGACTGGATGTCAGGTATTTTGACTACCTGTGCAGACAGCCAGAGATGATCATCTGACGACAGCGACCTTCCAATTGAACGTGCCTGCAAGGATTGACCACAGCAAGCATTGCTTAACCTTAGGATCGATTGACATGGTTGTAACTTACACACGTACGAATATAATTTACCCACTGTACAAAAAAATGAATACTGAAGAAATTGCATATGGTTAGATCGAAAGTTAAGTATGTTTACATTCTTACTGCCGCTCTTTGCTCGAGGGCTTTTGTACTACCAAAGTACTTAGAAAAGATAAACATTATCTCCTACTGGTATAATTTTTCGATTATATTAAGTAGGCACCATAAAAATAACTCGATTTCCAATATAACCTTTTGTACACCCCATTACTTTTAAACATATATTTAACAAAAATAATGTCTTCATTATACCAGCCGTTAAAGTGTACATATAATTACTAAAACAGTACTTAGTACTGAGTAATAAGTGACATTTTTAACCCTTTAGTTAACTTTAAACTTATACGGTTAACAGCTGGGAATATCATTCTTTATGGCGTTCAGTAATATGTTGTATTTGTACTAAATGTCATGCGTAATTGGAGAAAGTAAATAGTGTGACTTAAACATCTTTTAGAACTTAATAAAATAAGATAAAAGTTAAATTTTTTGACTTTTGGACGTTCAAACCGAAGATATGGATTCTTCAAAGATAGCGATTGAAATCTAGGACGTTAGATGCGTTAGCATCTCGACATTCATGGCAAGCAGGAAACTTGATCCTCAAAATAGTTCAGCTAGGTGATCCCTGCCACCTCAGCATGGCGATTCTATCTCTATTCTTCCAAGAAACGACAAAGCTCTTTCTTTCCCACTCGACATGTCTTCTACCCGAGCATGGCGCGAGCTGTAGACTCGCGTTTCTATCAAGAGAAAGACTTTCCATAGCAACGGATAAGTAGCTAGTGATGGGTCGTTCTGCGATGAATTTACGTTTAGTTAGCCAAAAAAAAATGTGTCAATGCACTATTTTTCACGCATGAACCTATACATAAACTCACGTAACTCAAAGTAACAACAAAACGTATTCATCGAACTTATTTTTTATCTGTGGAACTAAAATGGTTCATGTTTGTTTGTTTACAAAAAACGATTATTGTTGTTGATTTTAAGTATTTAAATATTGGTGATTACTGCGTGCGGCAAGGAAAAAGTAAGTAGATTTTGTGATTAAATAAATAAAGTACTGATTATTCCAATAGTTGTGTGTAATTAATCCAAACGAACATAATAATTATCCATACATACGATGAAAAGAACAAAGGAAAATAACATAATAATCTCAATAAATGGTGATTGGTGGCATTGTCTGATGAAAACTTTGCCATGCACAGTTCAATGCGTTCCTCACTGTTATCTTGCTTCCCTATATTATTGTCCGAAGTGTTTTTACTTTCGTCGTTACAAAACCTGTTTATTTACAGCGTACGAAGTCCCATCCAATAAACAGAGAAGATAGTATCCCGATCCATTGGGAAAAGAAGGCCACGATAAAGAAGAATAGGTCCGTATTCAAACGCTGCTGAAAAAATATGGAAAAGAACGAGTTCTTGGCATACAATGTTGACACGAGAATCATTCTATTAGTAAGTGTCTTTAAATAATATTCATTTACTAGTAATAGTTCTCCAGACTTGTTGGTTTCATTCTAGCAAAACTCTCATGCTTTGTTTTCAAAGTATAATTATGGCAATAATAATTATAGTACCTATTTGTTGCTTGTGTGATATAAGCAACAACTCTTAAGATAAAAAATAAAATGAGACAATCATTTACACAGAGGTAAAGGTTTATTTACATAAAATTAAGGCTACAGATAAAGTCATTTATTCAAAATAGGCTGAAAATCAGCAGCAGAAGCGGTGGAACAAACTCCCCAGCAACTCAATTCTGTCTGTATGGTTTGAAGAACTGTTGAATACTGTTGATATACAAAGATATTCATAATAGTTGCTCTTCTGTGAGTTGCAGCTTGTAGTAAGCTACCGCTAAGGTCATTAGTGTGTCTCTCTTTCTGCCTTTCTTCGGGAAGAGTTGTAGTATAGGCACCCTGCAAAAAGAAATAACTGTTTGGTAAAGAGTTTTTACAAGAATTATTTTACAGTATAATAAAAGAATAACATACTGATAGTGACACATTATCAGCATTCTTATTGATGTCATGAGTCAAGACCCTAACGCATGACTAGAATCCCCTGAAAATGAATGTTAATTTAATTTTGTGTTCTTGTTTCAGATTACAAAAAAAGGATGCTAAATGACAACTGGGTCGTCAGTTTACAAATTATAAATTATTGAAATGATATCATTTAATAAAGAATGTGAATATTAAAATCATAATGGTTGTTTATTTAAAATGTCATTTTTTTCTTAGCAAATAAAACTGTCCAATTCTAGAGTCATATAGCCTGCGCAGTTTGTTCTTAATGAGAGAACTATTGAAAATTGATTGTTTATGAACTTTGTCAGGATAATTGGCATTTATGTTCAGTATTTTGCACTCAGTATCTACAATCTCAAATAGAGGTTATATCTAATATTAGGTATCATCATCATCATCATCATCTCAGCCATAGGACGGCCACTGCTGAACATAGGCCTCCCCCTTTGATCTCCACAGATACCTGTTGGAATATATTAGGTATACTAACCTTGTATTCACTGCAAAAACAAATTGCTTAAAAAATTTGCTAACAGTGGTTAGTAATGTTGTTAATGACCTAAGCAGGACCCGAACAAAGAACCTGCAACAATTAAGCTTTGTTAAATATTTTTCTTCTGTTTAATTATTTTCTTGCAATGAAGGGCAATACCTACATAATACTGCCGTCGTATGAAAGAAGGGCACATCTACCATTTTGGTCAAACTGAGATAATTGAGATTAAAGTTTTTACCATATTCTGCTCCATAGCGTGGAAACCTATAGCTTAAAAGAAAAAAAAATACTGATGATATATGCGTGAAGGTTAGTACTATTATATTTTTAACTTTTTAGTTTTTATATATAGTTAATTTTAAAATAAATTCAAATTATTCCTTTCAACTTAAAAAAAAAATAATTAAAAAATACCACTTACTACAAAGAAATGGCACAATTAACCAAATGTGACCTTTCTTTTTAATATTTCAAGAAAATTAGTCATTGAGTCTGAAAGAAGGGGCACATTTGTCTAATTGCGCTTTTTTAATGCAAATTTACAAAATTCTTTTTACAAAAAAAAGACAAATAATCATGCGAGGAAACTTTAATAAACTATAAAACAATTATTGTCATGCCATTTCTGGTTATCCTTATCCAAATAACTGAAACAAATTTACTTCTAGGACACCAACATTTAAACAAAAAAGAACCTTTTTTAATATTCAATAGTTATTTTTAAATTATTAGGGATCTCATCCTTCAATTTTGGTTAACTAATAGAACTTATAAATTAGAAAGAAAAAGTGCTAATACTTAAACTCAATTACAGTTTTTAGTTAGTTACCTAAGTAAGTATACCTAAGGACCTAAGGAAAATCAAAATTTAATATTTATATTCTTTTTAATAATAATGGGTTGGACCCAATTTAAAAATCTATAAAATAATCTCTAAATCTCTAAATTACAATATAAAAAATAAGTCAAAATATTCTATATTAATAGAGGTAGTAATAGGAGCATAAAGAAGACGGATCACAATCCATACAAAATTGCCCCACGTCTTATAACAATGTGACGTATCTCAAAAAAAAGATAAAAATGTAAAAAAAAATATGACATACTCTGTAACTTAATTTTTTTACACCTTCATACGAAAAAAATGCTTCAAAAATTGTTCAGGCGCTGTTATGAAAAAATTGTTCATGAGAAAATTTAAGGACCATTTTTTAAAATTATGTATATGATTAATAGTGTCTACCTCCCAGGTGGTCCCATATTCATCAGGTCAGGATCTGATGATGGAAACCCTGAGAAATCCAGGGCAACTTTTGAAAGTTGTAGGCATGCGCAGGATAAAAACTTGACAATGAGGTGTATGTCTGATTACACGATGCAACTTATTAAAAAAACCGACTCCCAAAAAAACACTGAAAAGCAAAAAAAAAAACTATTAGGTGCATCGGCCTAGAAGTCGGTGCTTTTCATTGTTTTGGGAGTCGGTCTTATTTTTTTGTAAAAAGTTTTTTTTTATTTTTGGCTTTTCAGTGACAAGCTTAGTTGTTACTATCCGTATTAGTGGAAAGTTCTCATCAATACGAATAATATACGACCAAACACGAGGTAGTTTACATATTCAGTTGTCGAGTTCGCTTGACCTTCTCTGGTCTCCATCATCAGGTCAGCTCCAAAATTTCACTGTTGTAAAGGTCTATTCAATACAAATAATATATAGGCCCAAACACGAGGTAGTTTACATATTCAGTTGTTGATTTCCCTCGACCCTCTTTCGTCTCCATCATCAGGTCAGCTCCAAACCTTCACTGTTGCATAGTGTTATCAGACATACACCTCATTGTAAAGTTTTTATCCTGCGCATGCCTACAACTTTTAAAAGTTGCCCTGGATTTCTTAGGGTTTCCATCATCAGATCCTGACCTGATGAATATGGGACCACCTGTGAGGTACACACTATCAAACAAAAATATAATTTAAAAAAATGGTCTATAAATAGTCTTATGATCGATGTTTTCATAACAGCGCCTGAACAATTTTCAAAGCATTTTTTTTGTATGAAGGTGTAAAAAAATTAAGTTACAGAGTATGCCATATTTTTTTTACATTTTTATCTTTTTTTTGAGATACGTCACATTGTTGTAGGACGTGGGGCAATTTTGCTCCATCTTCTTTTGGTTTTCAACCTTTTTTAAGATAAGTTATTAGAGCTTATTCGTCGCTTATAGCTTCGACGTCACAGGCACAACTGACGCGTTTCAATCAAACCCTGCCCTCCTTTCCTCACCCCTAATCGTAAATAATTTAAAGAAAAGGCACAACTGGGTCTTTGTGACTTTTATACGTAAATTAATTGAGAAATACATGGATTATTTATTTAGTAGAAAGAGCACATCTGGCATTTGAGCCTTTTCTTTATGTTATGTTGTAGATGTGCCTTTTCAAAGTAGTTTTTAGTAAAAATCTATATGAAATTATAGTCACATCTACGTATTTGTGCCTTTTCAATAAAATGGTAAATAAATGTGTCTTTTCATCTTATAAAACATGAATATTAGTCTCATTTGTGCCTTTTAAGCCATCTGTATCTCCGTATTCCTTAAAGATAAAATTCTACAAAAAATTGAGCAGATGCGCCTTTTTTTTCTGATTCTAAATATGTATGTAACTCAATTTTTAAAAAAATGTTAGTTGTGCCCTTTTTTCTTACGACGGCAGAATAGACAAAATAATCTTAGAAACAATAATAAATGAATAGATCTTTCTATATTTAACTTATCTATAAGGACGAAAACTTTGTCATATTTTTGGTTGGAAAGCACAACGAAATAAAATAGACTGTAGGTAGGTACTTACATTGATATGAACAGGCAGACCCTAAGATATCCTAGGAGACAGATTCCGCACAAATACTGCACCATCTCTGCACATTTACGTTTTCAATGTCGAGAGGCTTAACACTCGTATAGCTCGTTCTTTGAGCTTTACACTGATTCTTCTCAGCATAAAAACTGACCACATGACGACGGTAGGACCCCGACATACTTTGTAAATGCTTTTTGAGATCTTAAAATTATAATAATATTCTTGTCTACTCTTGTCTAGGTCCGATGAGATGTAGAGTATTTGACATTTCATATAGAAAGTTATATCTACTCCCAAATGTCAAAAGTAGAGAAAATATAGTCGTCATGCTCGACGCGATAGACACATGTCGACGAAGAAAAGAAACATTTCTTTTCTCGATGTCAAACATCGCCATGCTCGGGTCGATAGAAATCTTTCTTCAATCTGTCATTTTGTCGATTCTCCGGTAGACAAAAGCTGTTTCTATGGCGGTCATGCTAGGCCCGCTGCAGTTCCACCCTTGTTAAGCACCCGGATAAAAAGTAGCCTATGTCTTTTCTCAGGTAGATATTTTTGGTTTTTCTGTGGAATAATTTTCATTTAAATCGGGTCAGTAGATTTGATGTGAAAGCCCTAAAGGTAGAATGTTCTTAACAAACTATACTGTGTACTAATGTATAAAGCTGGAGAGTCAACAATCGCAAACTCTTAGTCCGATTTCAAAAAATATTTCATTGTGAGATAGCATATTTATTGAGGAAGGCTACGGCTCTTATCTAGGTGCGCGAAGTAATTTCTCTGTGGAACACGATTACACGAGTGAAACCGCCGGCAAAAGCTAGTATGGAAACAATAACAAGCACATCAACTTTAAACATTTCAAAGATTCTTTGTTAAACACAAATACGGAGCTACAGTTTATCTATAATATACCTACAAAATATTAAATATAATGGCTGTTATAAAATGGGCTATAAATATAAAATATATATATCACATATATAGGAGAATATTCCGACCCATAAAGAAGTTCTCTAATGCATTATCCGAAACTATAAGTTATAGCAAGAGAGATAGGCGGTAGCGTAAGCAGACAAAGTTTCATACTGATGCAACTAATAAAAAATATACATATTTTTGTGTATATTATTTGAGATTGAGATTTATATTTGAGATACATTTAAATCTCAAGTAATAATGAACACTCTTAAGTGTATTAAATAGACATTTGTCACAAATATAAGAAAATATTGTATGGGAATTTTCTTTAAAGTCGTGACGAAAGTCCGTTTGACTTTTTTGTAATGGCATCATTTGTGCATAATAATTTTTATTTCACAGTCTTTTAAACAATAAAAAATCTAAATTAAGGATTTTTGTTTCAACCAAACATGCTTGTAACGTAGTACATACATATACGTCGATGCCTTTACTTTTTTCACATAATCTCAATTCTAGTAATCACAAACAAAACAGTTTTTAAATTCGCATAAAAACCTTTAACTATTTTTTCCTAGAAAAATATTCGAACAAAGCGAAAACTGCATAAGAAAATATACTTTAACATAAGAAATTGTATTTGTAAAACAAAATCTTACTATTCCGACCAAAGTCGAAAAGCTCTTCAAGGAAAAAAAGGCGGAATGAAAGAAAAAAAAACTCAGTTTATTCAGTTTTGCAATTTCACTGAAAACCTTCTGAAATAAATTCATAGAATATTTTATGTGTTTTCTGACCGTACGAGGCTTTCCATTTACACTCTGGGACAGTAAAATCGACCCCAGTATTTTTTTTAAATACAAGCTTGAATTTAATTATATTGTATTTTTTTTCGAATTTAGGAATTAATAATATACCTGCTTTGGATGTATGGTTTGTAAGAGTAATCAATAAATTGTCGACAGCTTTGATATTTCTGAACTTACACTTGTCAAGAGGTATTCGTGTTAGTTTATCATTTATCAAATATTTTAGTTTCTATAAAATTATTTCTAACTCTAAAAAGATATGAAATCAATGAAAAAACACTATAATTAACTCGATTGTCAAGATTGTTTAACGGTTCATTATGATTTTGTGATGCTATCAGTTAATACGCAATGGTATAATACTCATTAATTTCTTCGATACCTCTAGATTATAATTACATGCTTGTTTAACATTTGACTGGCAACGCATTGTCTATCAAAACTTTCACACGCATGGGTAAGAAAAATAATAATTTCTACAATACAAAACACGGCAATTTTGTATCTATTACTAAAACTGTACATGTGAAATCTCGTAAAAAAATTGATAAAACCAGTAAAAAAAGATATGAAACGAATTCCTTCGTTAAAATGATTTCATGATAAGACATTTGATTGAATTTCATATCACTTTTGCTCGGGAAAGTTGTGAAAATGATAACATGATAGCCAGTTATCACTTTTGCGATGATAATTTAATGATAGCATACATTTTAATTTTTGTTCAACTGTTTTAACGAAACACGCAACATATCCATGTCGAGTGATTTCACGCTATGAATATGATTGATGAATTGTTAAAAAAGTTTACAAGTTTAAACATTTTATAATCAAATACATATGTAGTCAAATACACGTTACCGGATGACAACGATGGGGAGTACAATGACGCCTGATTTTTGTACTTACCTACTCGTATTTTATACTTTTCGAGTAAGACATGATAAACTGTAGGTCCTACCTACCATTTGAACATCTTTGGCAGTCGTTACGGGTAGTCAGAAACCAGAAAGTCAACTGACAAACAATCTTACCAAGAGGTCAGATAGGCAGTCGCTCCTTGTAATACACTCGTACTCAGCTGCAATTAGACTGGAGCCCGACCCCAAGATAGTTGAGAAAAAGGCTGAGAAGATGAGATATGATATAATGCCACACAACGTGGCAATGCGGTCATTTTTCTGAGCATATTACCGGATGACATGTACAATGATTTTTGTACGTACTCGTGTTGTATTCTCATTAGTTTTATTTCATCTATGTTATAGTATGTTTTGCATCAAAAAATATATATTTTTAATATCAAACTTTCTGTATACTTTTACTTGAAAAACAGTGTATTCTCAAGCTTGCGCAGTAGAAGGGCGTAAGTACGATATGAGTTCGGTTCGCTGTGCCATATACATACATATACATGCATGCATGTGTGGGTGCACACGGATGTAGTGCAGTAGTTTATGGATTTTCCTGGAAGAGATGGAGGTGGAAAGGTATTTTTAGGTTGCTTTTGATGGATGTAATTTTAGTTACCGTTAAATATATATTATGTAGGTACCTTCTTTTCAGGAGTATGGCGACTAAGAGAAAATATACCTTTATTCGTTTTTCCTAAGTAACCTATGAGTGGATTTCTATATAGTGAATAGACAGCTGAAACGATTCAGAGAAAGTTTATGGTAGAAGCCTGAAGTTGCAAGATAAATAAATATATTAGAATAATTCGATTTTACTATTCATGTCAATGTTGTAGTTTCTTCAAAGTTGATCAGGATTAGTCTATGGTTAATGTAGCTTACTTAAAGACGGCCCTCCTTTATACCAACCAAGTAAACATCTAAATATCTTTACAAACAAATATATAATTACATGCGGTCTGAAAACATTAAATTTGAATATCTACAAATATAAATTACCTTTCAAACTTCATACCTCTTTTTAACTCACTATAAAAAGCGCACTCTATAAATATTCAAGCGTTCTATTATTCAAGGCCCTTCTAGTTTTAGTGCTTAGTTCTGACATCGACGTTAGTGCTTCATACGTAAAGGTGCTTACACACACATGCAACACATCACCTATTTGGTCTAGGAATAACTACTAGGGGAACGTGTGGAGTTGCCTTTACAACATTGATGTGTTTTTTTAGAAGTATCTTGGGGGAAAACTTAGCCTAGACTAGGCTAGCTATTTTCAGTGGTTTCACCAGTAGATAGGACTTTCCGTTCCCGGTAAAATATGCCTAAGTCACCCAGGAATAGCTTTCCAAAATTAAAACAATTTGTCAAATCGGTTCAGTAGTTTAGGAGCCTTTACAAACGAAAGGCCCCTTTTATAACAGTATTAGAACCTATGGATTTCCTATTTAAAAATGTAATAAGTTGGTACTAAATATAAAGCATAATTTTACCCATATTTTAAGATGCCTTAGACAGCAAAGACGACTTTATCTTTAAAGGATAAAGTTCAATCTTGATTGGCAAAATATTACAAATTCAGCAGCTTGATGTGCTGATCGCAAATTGCAATAGTAAAGTACGTAAAGACGTAACTAAAATCACAGGAACTGACTTGTTATGTACAAAAACAATAATAGTAGCTTACTAAACAGCTAATACATTTTAATTTTTACTTTAACTCCTGGTTCGGTTCAAACGTTTAAGTTTTTTAAATGTTTAATTAATATGAGTGGCTCATGCATCGGTGACGTTTGAGTGATTTCCTAATATAGTATTAACTTATGTTTATTTATTTACAAGCTGTTGTTTAAGGTTTTACGTCCCGAGGGAAGTTCTTCCTGTATCTGGATAAAAAAGTGGCCTATAAGTTATACTGTGAATATCCATCAAAGTATGTTTAGTAACGTGAAAAAGTAACTCGCTCGCAAAATTGATAATAACTCGCTTAAACCTGTGTGTCTCATATTAATATTCTACATAAAATCCTTGCTTAGTTGGTAAAACTGGAGGGATGTGTTATTGAAATCATAACGTGAGTGTTTATGTTACCCTTTCGAACGGCTTAACGGATTTTCATTAAACTTTTCAGTTTTGTAACTTAGACTTTAGAAGAGGCTAATTTTTATCCAGGTGCGGGAAGGATTTTCCAAAAGAAACCAGTGTACCATCGATTGACGCCGAAGTAAAACATTTATAGTATTTTGACAAGGAAGAAAAAGCGTCAGAACATTGCCTATCAATTACGTTTAAAATTCAATTACTTCCATACAAATAAATATCAAGAAATTCTTTATCAGTTAACTACTTAATTACTATTATCACAAAGATGAATTGTCCATTGTATTGTAAAAGTACCAAGACACAAAATACATAGGTACAGAAGTCAATCTCATGTATGTACTTCACTTTTCATGCCTAAACTCGGCGGTCGCGCTAGGGTCGTCAACTTTTTATGCGCATAAAACTAACGTGGTAGTGGTACTCGTATCTAATTATTTGATTTATTGTTGAGAATAAAACAGGAAAAATGAAATATAAACCAATAATAATAAAATATTTAATGTGGCATACATGAGGTTAATAAACACTTTCAACGGAAATTCGTTTGAACGAGATACCGAACTTTTTCAGAAACCGCAATTTATAATTTTGTTATTCATACATATACTTATAGGTACTTACTTATTACTCTTTACTTGCGAAAAAAGTATTTTTGTATGTAATGGGTTGGTACAGTCCCTGATCTAAGCTTGCTTCTACCTACAGAAACCTTGATTTGCGAGTTTTATTTCGTCTACCTTACAACATACTCTCGCCATGAATTATCAACTCCTACTATTTAGTAATAATCTTTGAGGGTAGGTTGGGCGGTTCGCCTGGGCCGACACTAGCAAAACTTATTACGGCATTGGGCCAGAGGCCGCCAGGGCGCTTACCTACCCACCTAACTGTACCTACCTACTGCGTTTATTAAAAGAACCATCGAAATATGAGAAAATAAGTAGGTCCATACTATAGGTAATACGGCTGGCTAAAAAACGACAGTTCACTGTTTATTGTTGTATTAAAACAACCGTCCACTGAACAATTACATATAATACGACTTTTTTTGTTACTCCATTATTACTTTTTCTTTTGTTATTAAAATTAAAAATATTACAGTCAAATTACAGTTAGGTAGGTATCAAAACGCGTGCACATTTATCTACCTTGTGTGTGACGCGCGTATCTCAAGAAAACGGCAGCCCCGCTCGCACTGTTTTGAGTTGTTTTGAGACAGCGCGTCTGTGAACACGCACACATAGACACCTATGTCTGCGTGACTCGAACGCGCTTTATATGTAGATTGACTTCTGTACCTATGTATTTTGTGACCAAGATTTATTGTATTGAAATTATGTATGGTACTACGAGTATTAGATGTTCGTAGTAAAGTTGCTACGCTGTAGCAATGCTACGATCTCGTAGTAAAAAAATAGAAGAAGTAGATTTTTCGGATAATCGTGAGTAAAGGGTGTTGTTTCTTTTAGTGTAGAGAAAATTTGAATTTTTTATGGTTTATTAAATACGTATTTATTTGTAATTGTCATAGGTAGATAGATTTACTTGAGCTGATTAGTTTTTCAACCGACTTCGAAAAAAATGGTGTTTTTATTTTTGGATGTAAATTTTTGTAGTATTCATGTTAATCCAACTTATATTATTTATGTTCTGGTGTATTTCATAATTATGAAGACAAAATAAATATACAAAGAAAAAACTCAACGCTACTCCACGCCATTTCTTAGCCCGAAACACATACACCAAAATCACAGACGCACACATACAAACAACACCTGTGTGTACAAGTCTTGAGAATAACATATTTTTGTAGCTTTTATATATTTTTTAGTGGATGTATTTTATATTTTTCCTATGTGCATATGGGTACATATGCTTCAAGAAGTTTTTTTTCCTTGCCTTGAGAAAATTGAGGTTGAGGTACTATGTTTAGATATTGAACTGATATCATCTGCCTAGCCTTTTCCCAACTATGTCAACTTCCAGTCTAGTATGATGCAGCTGAGTACCAGTATTTTACTCGAAGCCCTTGCCTATCTAACCTCCTCAACCCAGTTACCCGATACCCCATAGTAAGACTGGTGGTCAGACTTGCTGTCTTGTGACTCTTGTGATGAACAAAGTTTGGTACAACAATAAATAAATTACTTATGTATTTAGTCTGTAAATAAAAAATTTAGCCTACACCGAATTTATTTCGGACTAGCTTTTGCTTGGACTACTTTCTGCATCAAGATAAAACTTAGCTTAAGACTTATAAGATTATTATGCTTCATCAAAATATATGCAGTAGCTTTTTCGTGAATCCATATTACTTTCCATCTGCCTTACTTCTACTATAAATAAACCAAGAAACAAGCCAATCCTCCACTACACAAGAAAGATACTATAGCTAACAAAAAAGGAGGGTACAACTTAATAAACATAGCTTCCATTCTCTATGGATTTCTTAACTTCAAAACTTCTTAGTACCAAACTCTTTTAATCAGTGTTCCACATTCAAAATAGGAATAAAGAGACCTTGCAACGTGCCAGTCTATTTCGTCACAGGAAGCAGAGCCTCAGTAGCGCAGTAGGCAGCGCGTAAGTCTCATAATCTTAAGGTCGTGAGTTCGATCCTCACCTGGGGCAATAGTTTTTGTGTCACCTTACAAAATTTTGATTTACTTCGTACTTATGTTTTCATTAAATGACAGTTAAATCTTCATTATTAAAAAATGGAGTGAAAGCATACCAAAATTCATCTGAAAAAGCTATAGATACTTCGATTCATAGTCGTTGCTTTGACCCGGAAATCAAACTTTAACTTAGAAGCTCTAATTTAAACTTTTTGTATAATATATAATAATAAATAACTTGCATATATTTTGTAATAACATAGGTAAGTTTCAATAGTATTAGTACTACATTTTAGAAGACCGTGCCATTTTTATCAGCTGATTAGAAACGGAATCAGTAATTCCAGTTGTGTCTGTGTAATATGCTAGTTAGAAATAAATTACTAATAAGAACTAGCTGGAAAGATTATGCCAATAAGACCGATTGGATGTTTACTGGAAAATCGAAATAACTTATAACTTAGAAGTAAATCATTTGTAGGTTCTGAATTTTCAAGGAAGAGGTTTTATTATGAAATTATTTAATATAGTAAGAAAACACGAGTTCAGGTTTTCAGAATATAACGTCTAGAATTCGTTGAAAGAAACGTCACTTTATAGACGTAAAAATAAAAACATAAATTTAAAATAACCAGCATGAAAAATATCCCGTCTACTCGACGCTTCAATAAAAAAACATTAAAAAATAAAGAAAAACCATAAAAGCAGCCGTCTTGCGATGCGTTATCATTTTTATATGTTCACCCCCTCCCCCCTCAACCCTTTAAACACCCACCCCCCAGATGCAAGCCCACACACACACACGTAAAACTTCCTATAAATGGGTTAAAGAAAAATGTGTCTACCTGAAAACGTACGATGCACGAGTTTTTTTATTCCTTTTACATTTTCTTTGCTATCCGCGATTCTCATATCGGCGATATAAAACTGAAAAATACATTTCTTATATACACCATAAAATCACCCCTATTCTGTGCACGTAAGGCCTAAAATTCCATCAATGCCGCCGAAAAAACAGAGCACCCATACATGAGTAGTTTGCTCGCATACACACGGAACCGCGCCGTTTAGAAAAAAAATAAAATGCACACATATAAATTGCATGCAGCTCGAAAGGGATGCACTCAGAGTCATAAAATACTCACACAGATACAGAACCTGTCGCACACACGCGCACGCCGCCTCAAGTTGTGCACCCACACATGTCTGCACTCATCTATACACACCCACACACGTCGTGGTCTAAAGAAAACCTTGCATGTGTTGGGAAATGCTTTTCCTTGCAGCAACCTCACGGGAAGAGTTCCATAGCGAATACCTCGCGGTAAAGACTGCTCGTTCTCTAAAATTTCAAAATTTTAAACAAAAAAACTAAAAATAATACAGCACTATAAAAATTGGAAACAATAACTGATACGCGAGACGTTTTTTTTTTATTTTAAACTTAAATCGATCGGCCATGCCGGTCTTACGTTCAAAAGAATTCTTCACCCGTTTCGTGTAAAAAACGCGTTCGAAATTTTAAAAATGTGACAAAAAGAGCGCGCGAAAAAAAAACCGTTTTAAACCGTTCGCGCCAAACGATTAGTGTCCGAGTTTCGGTAATAATAGATTTACTCTTAATTGAAAGTTTGATCGCACTAGTTAACTTCGTTAATCGCTGGAGACACGTGCATTAGTGATGTAAATGTGTGTTAATGAGTGTTTGTATGTGTGCGTTGAGACTGTATGTGTGTAAGATGGCGTTTGCGTGTTGCACAAAAAATTTCGCGGCTTTTTTGTGTCATTATAAATTTTTATTTGATGGGTTTTTGTCAATAATTATGATGTTGACGACAATTTTAATGAATATGACTTTTATTATGTGATGAAAATTTTATGACGTCTGGTTTCTGTATGAGATGAACGTAATAATATTTCGTCTAGTAAAATAATCTATTTGTATTTTTTTAGGTACTTATTTAATATGTTTGCTATTGAGTTTCAACATTGAACTGTTTTTCAGTAGATGTACTTTGAATGTTCGTTATTTTTATATGCATTGTCATTGCATTTAAAAATTAATATCTTTTTATAATCATACATTTTATGCACAAAGAAAACTGTAAAAATGCCAGAGTAGATTGACATAATACTACAATTTTCTTGTACAATATATCCTTGCATAAATTGCACTTTTTGCACTACAAGGACACAAATCCTTCACACATTTACATAACGTCCAATCTGACACGCTTAGTAGTACAATATTGTTCATTATTTCCATTGAATTAGAGTCTAAAATTGTATGCAGAAGGAAAGTTATAAACTCCGTAATTGATACATATCTAATAAGAAGGGAATTATACCTTTGTTAGGTTTCAAGGTCAAGGGCATATATTACGGGTATGTGAATGAATTCCATGATAGGTGTACTTAAAGTTTTCTTGTACGAACGATATGGACTATTTATTCAGGTTCGGGAAGTAGTGTTCTAGGGATCTGGGTTGAACTAGGACTTTACATCATATTCATAAATTAAATTGAAAATAGAAAAACCCTGCTGTGCCCGAAGTATTTATAAGATATCGTCTTTGGAAGATTGATTCTGATAAAATATTTGGCACAATACTTCGGCTGAAAAAGCTGAATGTTCAATTTTATTTTCACGAAGTCCAGCTTTTTTTTGTTTTGACATAAGAATATCTGATGTTTCAACAAAAAATATGTTCTGTATAATTAAACATGGTAACAGGTAATTTCCTTTTAATAGGTAATTTTTTTCTGAGGTAGGTAATCAACTGATGACCATTCACGCTGTGGGTGCAGGAAGTGTCATACTTTTGCTGAATATAAGATACCTTTGTACCTTCTTTGCCCTTTGTGTACCAAGGACATGATAACTCTTCTGAACAATCCCGCACCAAATACTTCACCTACTTACTATTTCAAAAAAAAATATATACAAGAATCACTCTACTTCCAACTATCATTAACAAACTCTGCTTACCCCAAAACTATATATCCGCAAAGGTACTTCAAAACTTTTAGAGCACAAATCTCGACTGAAGAAAACTAGGTTTTTAGGTTGCATCTACCTGACCTAAGGGTCTTTCAGAATAACTACCGTGTAGACTGTGAGTCTTTAAAATATTTTTAACGTAGAAAAAAATCTTAGACGAATTTGTAGTAGGTACAGGTACTTAAGTTGCATTTTAATTGCATCTTGTTAGGAAAGTACTTCTTTCTCTTGTTATACAAAATTTAGGAATACTAGATTTAAACTATTTATATATTCGATGGGCAACTTGGAACGTGATACATGTAAGACAATGACTTATTACTCTTTATGCATAACAAAGAGAGAGTGAGACACACATACCATTTTAAGGACTCAAAACTTAAACAAAATATTTTTCAATGCACTTTGATAAGTTTCCATTAAATCATTGGTACTAACATGGTACCAATTGATTAAGTAAATTATTAAACTCTTACTGGAATAACTTTATCTTACGTTGTAAAAACATCCTAACTAGAAAAAAATTGTGGGACTTACTAGGTGACAATTTTGCACTCTTATAAGAACTCGGAACTGCTCCTACAATTTAGGTTTTTATAAATGGATGCCATCTCTTCTCAACCCCAAAATGTAACTATTATAGATATGTTATTCTCAAAACCTCTAATTATTTCTTCAGCCAGGCTTGTTAGTCTAGCCTGACCTATTTTCCTATTAACCTGTAAACAGACTACCTCCAAAAGTACGTTTCAGACCAAAAATATTTGAGCTTCCATGACCTCGATACGAAAATAAAAATTCGCCGAGGTGTTATTGATTCGTATTTTTCAGTGGGTATTTTCAGAACCTTAATGTAGGTGTTTCAGTTCTTTGTTTAAATGTGCTTTTGAATCGAGTGTAAGATAGTTGATGTGTGAAATAGATTTTGAATAGCTCTTGTGCCTAACGTCTGTAAGTTTTCTTGGATGTAGTTGCTATCGATATAAAATGGAATTAAATGCATGAATAAAATAATTTAATGATGAGTAACTGAATATTAAGCTAAACAGTCTCCAGCTAATGAATTGAGATAAAAATAAAGAGAACCAGCAGTGCGGAAAATAACAGCCTTTAAAACCAAATATTTTCTTAACTGTATAAATAAAAATGATTCCAAACAATTTCAATACATATCCAAATTAAATACAAACGAAAAACAAATCAAAACGGGTGGAGAAACAACAACACAAAGATATGAACTCGCAATTTAAAACAATTGTATTACTTCCTACAGGCACCTCCTACCCAACGATAGTTCCTATAAATACCTACATAATTACGAAGATATATTTATTTTTATTTCAAAAAATTATATAATAGACACTAGTGATAAATAGTGAAAATATATTTATAAGTAAAATAGTGCCAATTATGTCAGTGACATTAACGAGTTCCAACCTTTTTATGAAGAATCCAATAAACTTACAAATGAAGAGGGAATTTGAAGATTTTAATACTGATGATAACAAAATGGATCCTATTGATAGCAATAATTCTAGTGATGGTAACTCAGAGACCAGTGATCTAGAAAACAATGGTCCAAGTGAAGATACTGCCGCTGCATTAGATTACACAGAAAACGCATTATCAATGCATCCAGTAGCAGACTTTATAAAGAAAGAATTTCTTCCAGACTTTGACTTTAGTAATCCTTTTAGAAATCAGAATTTGGGGTTCAAGGATGGGTTTCAGAACACCCCATTTTTGCTGCCAAGTCAGCTGTATAAGAGTTTTCTGGCAAGTCTTGGTAAGAGAAGGCGGAATGTGGCAGAATGCTACTCCCTGTATCCGAGAAATATGCTGTTTTCAAATGGATTTGGTTTGGAAGCTTCTGATGATGAAAACAATGGTGATAGAGTTACTGATTCGCCAGATGAGGTAATTGGAAATTTCTGAAATTTGGTTGGCTTTTGAATAGTTAGATGGAACCAGGCAGAAAATGTTTAAGGACTTCTAATTAGATTCGTTAAAATTGAGTTATCCTTTTTAATACGAGGCAAAATAAACCCGTCCATTAAGTTTTTCTTGTCAGATTATTTGATCTACGTGGATAAATGACATTACGGATATCATTGATAAACTTTAATTATTACTATACATAATATAGTAATAATTAAAGTTCAGGCACTTAAAACATTATTGTATATATAGGATCAACTGGACATAACGAGATTATAACCATTTCGAGCCATTCAATATACTTATTATAAGACCTACCAACTTCGTAAAGGTCAAAAAACTCTGTGACTGACTTCGTTCTACTTTAATCTATCATTGCTGTATTTTCTAAACATACCTTCAAAGTATGTTATGAACCACAAATACACTGCTGACGTTACATGAACATCATCATCATAGACCAGTCTAAAACTTCATTTATTTCCCTTGAGTTTGTTTCGGTATTTCTTCTCAGGGATCAGTCAGTTAGGAAATGCCAACCCCAGCGTTCTAAAAATGACGTGTAAAAATGATGAAAAGTCCAACTTGCAAAATAAACGATTTCATTTCATTCATGACGTCATCATGAGCTCCAAAGTATGTCAACAGGTGACTAAGTCTGTGGTATTGTTTCAGAAGGCGGGTGCGTCTTCAGCGTTCGTGTGGAGTGGAGGGGGGGTGACGGGCGGTGGGGGGCAGGACCAGGCCACCGCGCAACCCGCCGCCGTGCCTACAGGTCTGTAGTTGAGGGTTCAAGTTATTTTGAGGTGTGGTAGTCTGGAGAAGTTTTTGGGTTCTTCTAGATTGAAATAGGTATGTCATCACTTAGCCTAAAAAATATCATGTTACTAAAGTCTAGGTTCAGTTAATCAATTTTTAATGATGGTTTTAGTTATCTGTTTTAGTACTCCTCAATTGCAGTATTTTAGTCGGCCGATATTTTGATTGACCTCTTAGTCAGGGTGGAGATATTACATTGGTCGACTTTAAAGTTCGCAACCTGCGGGGGTTCTTAGTATGACCACCATAGACATGATTAGTTTCTTCACCTACAGTTCATCAATAGCTAAGCTCAGTCCTCAGTCCAGCTCAGTACCAAATATAATAAAAAGTTTTGTTTACAAATCTGACTAAATAGTGGGACTGTAGCTCCTAAAGGGATGAAAAGGCTTAAATGAGAATTCTTTTGTTAAAAGCTGGTTTTCCAGTGGTAGTTCTTAGATATAATATTTCATCAAAATCGGCTCCACCATTATAAAGTTATTGCCAATTTTGAAAACTGATCCTTTATCTTTTTGAAATTCCCATATCTTCTACCATGGCTAATCCTCAAAGTGTTGACAGGCACATCAGGCGGCGGCGGGGCCCAGGGTCTGGTGCACTGGATGTCGGTCATGGCGGAGCACATGGGAGGGGGGCATCATGACCCCTCCCATTACGCGCTGCCACCATGGAACAATGGCGGTGTTGATGTGAGTGCTAGCTTTTAATATTTTAGTTTTTGAAAAAAAAAAGATACAAGAATTATGTAGAGTAGCACTAAGTTTTAAGCATTTGATCATGTTCTAACAGTTAAGAAATGCTTTAGGTCGGATATTTCATTAATGGTGTAAATAATTGATGCACGTCTTCGAGAATTGACAATCATTTAAGTATAGTAAGTTCAACTCAGTTGTGCGCGCGGCCTTATGTGTGGGTAACCCTTGTACATATACAGTAACTTTGTGTGCGTGACAAGAGGTACAGTCGGGTACAATACAGTTATTTAGGGGTTGTATACGGGGGTTTAAAGAAAAACAGTTATTACGTAATTTAATGTTTATTTATTTATAATGATTATGAATCGCTATTTGAAAAATCAAATGATGAATTTTCGGATTCGCTACTCTCCAAGGAGAATTATAAATTCTGGAGAATTATTCTTCTTTTTTCTTTTCTACATGTCGACAAGTATTACGCCACATCCCTTCATCAATTTGACTTAAACGTTCATTTATGAGTTTCATTATTTTGTTATTTTGGTCGACATTATGCGAAGCAATATAACTTTTTAAAATTCCCCACACATTTTGTTTACATTATTATACTAGATTATACCTCTTTTTACATTCTTAGTCCATACTTTTATTTATTGTCCACGTACCCCGAGCTAGAAAATATGTACTTAAGGAGTATTCAATTCTTAGATACTGTCAATGTCAATTTGAAAAGACGTATGAAAAAATAATGAAAAACTATATTTAATAATAAAAAGCTTTGAATGTCGTTTTATTTTTTGAAACGCTTTATCTGACTCCTTAATAATTTCTCCGCGAATAACTAGTATTTTCGTAAACGACTGTACCCATAAGAAAAAGTGATAAGAACACGTCATGCTCGGACGACGTCACTGTCACACGAATGAAAGTTGTATATTTACAAGCCGACGCACACATAGGGCCGCGCGCAAATCTGAGTTGAACTATCTATACTTAACATTGAGATGGCAGAAACAGAAGGAAATTTAAGCAATAGTAGGTACCTCAAATTTAAGGAAGCTTTTCTGAATATTAATTTCAGGAAACTACAATTTTGTCCGTTTCAATAAATCTTATGTAATAATTACCTTTATGTCATTTAATGTAACAGGTATGCCGGTTAAAAAATTAAATAATTTCGTATCGCTGTCTTTTGAATTTATTAGTCACTTAATATACAATGTAGGTCACAATAATAGAGCTATATTTTAAGCGTCAATGCACTGAAGATATTTAAGCTATTCCAAAGTAGTTTCCAATAACGCATAACATTTGATGTCTCAAGCATCGATGCAAAATAGTCGTCTTTATATTACTCTTAAAAAATTATTTCGTGAAGTAACGTTTTCTTTCAAAACAAATAACAAAAAATGACCCTATTTGTTGTCACCGTTATCAATTTATCACTAATTTTAAAGGTTTTTATTTCATACAGACTTATCACAGGTTATATTACGAAACGTCAATAGCTAGCATGATGCATATAACCATTCTTCTTCTTCTTATCGAGTCAAGCAAACTCTGACACCAGAGTTTTCTCAAATCCGCCTGACGGCCTCTGACGTAGAATCATATAAGCATTTTCTTTACTTCTATTTTCACCATTGAAAAGCTACTCTATCCTCAAGTAACATAGGCTATATTTTGTCCTGGTACTAGAAGTTCCCTGAGACGCGGGTGATACCGTGTCAAAACAGCTGGTTTAGACTAGTTTATATTGAAAAGCGATTTAAAATAATGTGATCACAGCCGTAAATTTTTTAAAAAAGCAAATATAGAATATCAAATATCAATAGGCATCTACAATTACAGTGTTACTCAAGTTACTGCGTCTGACAACTTATGCAAATGCACTTGCATTATAAACGTAGCAATTAGCAGCAGTCAGTTAATTGTTTTGACAGTTGTTTCTTGAATTGTTAGAGGTTTAACCGTAATGTGGTATTTGAATAATGTCTTAAGTGGTGTTAAATTGAACTGACGTTTTTGTGGTCGGTTGAAATTGATTTACGTAATGTTTTAATAGCAGGTATTATTTAGAGGTTTTGTATTAGGTTAATCTTTTGTTTTTCAGTAAGTTTTCTTCAACTAAGTTTTTTATTTTATCATAGATCGTTATAATTTTTGGATTTAAACCTACATTATTTTCTAATCTGTGTATCAGGCAGCCAAATTAAGATTAATCATTTTATTGTTGGTCCCTTGTATTTTCCTTCAAGTATGCAAAATATTAATTGATGACATCATGGAAAAAAAATGTTACCCACGTTACAAGAAACGTTACTAACACTTTTTCTCACGAAACGCGTAATTTGCATAGCTACCCTACAATAGATTAATAGACAATATAAAGAAAAGGATTCGCGCATCGTATACTAAATAGACAAAACCTGTTTAGCGATTCAGAACGCATCATTAGTAAATATTGAAAAACCAATTTAATTATACACCTTAAAAATAGTTTACAGTCCTTATCACGCTCACTTAAGATTCAAAATGCATTGTTGCAACGGTATTGAATTTGTCAACCCTTTGCTTAGAGTACTTTTTGAAGGAAAGTCGCCTGTGGTGACAAAATATGCAAATTTTTGGATAGCCCTACTTTTTTTTGTAGTGAAGCACAACCCTAAGCATTATTCAAATTAGGAACATTTTTCTTAAGTATCTCTTACAATTATTTTGAGCAATTTTAGTTTTTATTACAACGATTTAGAACCGTTTATTGTTTGTATCGATATTTTTTTTGCAATATTCGTTTTGATTTCCTATTTTAAATTCTATTGGAATGTGTTACAGATGATTTTTGATTGTGAAAGTTAAAGTGATTGATACTCATTATGTTAAGTATGACGGATTAGGTAAATATCGCGATACTTATAAAGATTAAAATGATATTTTTTGATTAATTATTTCCTATCTATCTTGAGGTCGGAATGGGTTCACATATTGTTCTCACAAGTAATATTTTTGCATAAACTCCTTGGGAATATTCTACTAAGATCGTTTTGAATTCATTAAAAATTGATATTTTATTGAAATTGCTGTAATATTAAGTAGATTAACGTCTTATTATTAATCTGAATTATTATGACGATGTCATAAATACATAATTCCTACAGTTATTCTATGTTTGTTAATTATTTATTGAGATGATGTTTTCTCATAAGTAAAAGATATCCATCCCATAATTTTCTTTGCAAATATAGTTTTCGCCAAATAACTTTACCTCTCTAAAGTAAGCCATTTGACGCTTCGCACATAATGTACTAAATGTTTTGTTATTACCTTTTGACTATCGTATGGCTATATCGCGGCAGTTCTTTGAAGAAAACTGGAAATTCCCGCACTCCTTATAAGTAAAACCACGAAAAACAACTAACTATAAAAAAACAACGTTATACAGCTTATTACTAAACCCGTACATTTCACACTCCTGCGCATCGGACGTCAAAAACATCACTTTTATCAGATCGCACTCACACTTTCCGATATTTTTTTTTATCGCAAAAATTATCGGATCACGCGAATATTCGCATGGCTACACGCGAACGGTTTTGCGCAGGCGTGAAAGTATTCTATAATAATTACTATTAATTTTTGTGGTTACAAATGATAATTATTTCTGCACTTAAATGTTTGAACTGTATTGGGATTCTATAAAACTCGATCAACAACTCGCATTTCACTTCGATTCGTAATGTCATTTCATACTTTAGGGGAGGTAGGGCAGCGATGGGCACTTTTTCACATTTATTGCATAAAAAATCAGATTTTACAGATAATCAACTTTTATTGCCATTTCTTATGTTTGGCTAGATAAAATCAAAGAGCTATCCTAAAAATTACAATCAGTTTCAACATTACGAGATATTTAAACGGTTTAAATAAAACCGTCGACACGTCAAAATTTTGTTTAGTCTGACATGCTTTAGTTGGTACTTACGTAGTGTTTAAAGTTACTTTTTGCTTTTTATAGGGTTTATCGTTTATAACATTTTGTCATAATAATTACGTACTTTTTTGGGTCGGGGGTTTTTTTTAATTTATAATTTTATTTTATTTCATGGTTTTTAAAGGAGCTCCTTAATGTTTCCTTCTTTTATGATGGGTTCGCTAATGCGATCTCAGCCAAAGGAAGCTGTTTAACAATCCTCATGACAAACTGGCTCTGGGAGAATTGCACAGATTGAGAAACAATAAAGATGGACCTTTGTTGATCCAGGGTTATATATCATTCTAGGGTTTCATCCGCCACATCCCATTTCCAGAATTAGGTTCTCGTCAATTAGAAACATGAAGAAAACTAGTCAAGACAAATTAAACGAGCCCAAACTCGATGGGTTTACTAAAAGGCAGTTCAGGGTTACCTATCTTCGTGTCCTAACAGCAGACCAGCTCAGTGGTTCCAGAAGACATTAGTATTTCAAATTTTAGATCCCACATATGCTTGCAAGTAAACTGAGCGTGTAACATTCCTATCACACCTAACAAACGAGCTGATGACCTTGAAGACCTGAACCGATTTCCACCAAACATAGCTAAGAACACTCCCGAATGACATTCCTTTTAAACAAAAAAAACCGCATTACAATCGGATCATCCGTTTGGGAGCTACGATGCCACATACACACACACACACACAGACACGTCAAACTTATAACACCCCGTCGTTTTGCGTCGGGGTTAAAAGAATGGTTTGCGACGGGAAATTCCTAAAGATTTAATATAACGAGCAATACAAGAGGTATCAAAAGGTTAAAAAATAAAATTAACAGCTGATAAATATGGAGTCCCTAGATCAAGTTGGCAACGGTACCTGAAACAAGATTCTATAAAGGATTTTTAGCGCAGATTTATAACCTCACAAATTTTCACTGAAGAAGAAGAACAAAATTTACAAATTATACATTACATGGTATGTCCAAGCCTCCCTACCATAGGGAGCATTGGACACTTTGACTTAGTTTATAAAAAAAATCGGTAAAAAACTTAAGTAAAACGGTTTTATCTTATGTGCACTGAAAACTAGAAAATAAAAATAGTTACTTACCTGTCAACCTACGTAGGTGGTCCCGGTCATATTAGACTAAAATAAAACGTGGGGCCCATAAACTATTGCTGTAGTACCTCTTCTAGAGGTATAATAGGTGTGGATTGCATCGACTTACTATAATCGTAACTGGAGATTTTGACAATCAATCATTAATAATGGAAAATACACATACCTTTCATTAGTTTTCTCTTTATAACGATCCGAAACCGCAACAAAATATTTAAGTAGTTTTACGAGTGTTTGTTCTTGACAACTCACAGAAATGACAGATAGTCTATGGATGAACACCGTTACCAGTCGGTAACGTAAACTACCCAATAAAAAAAAAACTATGATCAAATCAGAATAAAAGGACCCCCTTTTAATCTGATTTGATCATGTCTCCCAACTGCCCATCTCTCCCCTACCTCCCCTATAGATAGACAGATTTTGGCAGATCTGTCAAAATCTCGACTTTAATTTAGTTCAACTTGTTCAACGCTCGATAGTGTAGCGCTAGTGTAGTTTGACAATGTCAATCACGAAACTTTAAGGTAGAATTCCGTGTGTCGCGATTGTCGCAGCCGCGCGCGACAAAAGTCAACCTATGAAAATGTATGGCACCGCTGCCGAGGGCCGCGACAGTCGCGCGCGGACGACGAATTTCGTGAGCCGCTGGCGGCCGTACGCTTCTCAACATGGTCTAGCGCTTAATAACATCTATAGAATTTTAGTAAAACCAGAATTAAATTGTTGACAATGCCGCGAGCAGCTTACGAAATTCGTCGGCCGCGCGCGACTTTCACGGGCCTCGGCAACGGTGCCATACATTTTCATAGGTTGACTATTGTCGCGTCCACGGAATTCTACCTTTAGATCGAAGTCGAAGTGAGAGTGATGTCGAAGTGAGTTGTGATATTTTATAGAATCGACATGCAGTAAACACACCTTTTATTGCGCAGAATATAAATCTTCATTGTATTAATTTAGTAAATGATCTTTTGCTGTACTTACAAATGTTTTTAACTAATCTCAAAGTATCGCCTGAGTTTAACGTATGGAGTAGACTTGTTACAAATCTTTCAGTTAATGAAATCATTTCTGCAGCGGAAAAAATACATTTAATAACAATCTTATTTGATTCAGACATCAGGTAAACTTGTACGTATTCTATCATGACGTAACTTAACATCGTGGTTCAATCTTACAACCCCACTTGTTACTCCCATAACTTACAAAAAAGACAACAAAAAACTTTTTAATTGTTCTTACAACAAAAACTAACACTATTTCACACCATTCAAAAATCAAAATCAAACAAAAAAAGGACAATACCACATTGATACATCATCATGAGCAGCGGAATAAAAATATGCCCTAACCAAAAGTCAATTTTTGAGTTACGAGAAAAAAATTACCAATATATACATTGTGAGAATGCTAACGATATTTTGATGAGTGCTCTGAGCACAATAATGAAATAATAAAAAAAGAAAAAATGATAAAAATAAGAAAAAAAATGCGTCATAAGGCTACCGTTCTCTCGAGGGGCAACTGGCGTTTGAGTCGACAAAAAAATGTTGCTCGTGATAATATACGGCGCTAATATAAAAAACCGAGCTGGGAATTTATTAGTTTGCAGTTTTTATTTCGCTTTTAATTAAAGGATGTGATAGATATTTGAATTATTAAGATTTTGGATAGTTTTTTTTTTTGTAGAAATAATGTGATAATTAAGGATGATGTGAAATCATGCGCGCTTTCGAAAGCAAAACTTTTAACCTAGATAAAAAAGCAATTTTTTCCTATGTTTGAAAATGCATTGCAAATTACATGGATAACTATTAATAAATACATAGATTATGTGATATCATTTCGAAATCCTGCATCTTTGAATGCTCAATAAGTAATATTGAGTTTTCAAATGGAACAGACTTTATCTGATGTTTTGAGTGATTAGACGGTTGTGTAGAAATTCAATGTTCATGAAATAATTGTGTATGTTTTTTGACTTCTACGTTAAAACTACAATCATGGTGCGCGCTACCAAACACAGCAAAAAAATCTTAGAAAATTATAACTACATATTTCTTCGTCAAACCTTTATGTATAAAATAACGGTCTTAAAAGTCGGTGCTCTATGTTTTCTATGAAGAGCAGAAAAATTGGTGTGCTCAAAACGTCTAAGTTCTTGCAACCTAATAAATTGCAAGAAATACAAAATTAATATTTAAATACAATTAATACCCATAACAAAAATAATAAATCCCCGTCAATCAAAAGTAAAAATTAATAGCATTTAAAACCTTTCTCACAGGAACATTGAAACCAAATCACTCACCCGCCCAAATTAGATTATATTTGACAAAGAACACTAACCAACCGTCAAAATGCGATGTCTTAATTACTGAAACGTCAAAATCAATTATGCACAAAAATCTTTTTAATATTTGAATAAGATGTATCTCAGAATCGTTTGTCAAAATCGCTTTGGGGATCGCAAGTGAACAACGACAATTGGTGAGTTCACCCTTCCATTGTTTCCTTGGTTAAAACGATTAATTGAGACTGTACAAAATCGATTATTAACGTCGATTGAGAAAGGGTTAGATTTTAATCGTTAATCGGTTCTTAAAAAATAGTTATAGGTAAGTGCTCTCAGTAAAGGGAGCTCTGTTAAATTACATGTAAAAAATATATATTTCTATTAAACTACACAAATACATATGTCCTGTAAACTAAATACAAGTTTTATAAAATACCTAACTTAAACCAAAAAATGTGGATACTGATCTCAACCGTACTATGACTGTAGTAACTCTTTCTTTGTAAGGGGTGCATCTTCCCTTAGATTTTACGCTTGATTTCGCACGAATTAAACGTTTTATTGTTGAGATATTAATTATTTTGTTATACCAGGTGTGGTGCATATAATTTTTGAATATCACGCCTTTGTGCATTTGGGATCGCCAGAAGCGATTTGTTATTTTCATAATTTGTTTTGAGAATAGTAAAGATATTTAAGTGGTGGTACCGTATGTGAAGAATAAGTCCCATCTTTCTAATATCTAAAAAAATAAGGAATATTGTTATATTGCTAAAATACTGAAATTCAACTGTAACTGGTTGGACTGTAAACTGTGCTCAACATAACCTAACATGTTGAGGTCAACTTCCAGTCTACTATTAAAAGACTGGGCTAATTTGGAAATGCTGAGCCAAGTGTGAACACAAAAATTCTCGACCGACAGATAGACAGAGTTACTTACGCATTTATAATATTCGTAAGGACTACAAATTACCCATCATTGATGTTAAAAAAACTATTCCACCGAACTTAACAGCAAAAAAATCTACAACATTTCTTCTACCACAGTCTTTTGGAATGTAACAGTTTTTTTATCGCCAAAATAACGTCCATAAAGTATATTATGTAAACTGCTGAATTTCAGCAATATAACCAGAATTTTGTCAGTCGGTCACGCCTGACTGAGTAAACTCAATAACTCATGTTTCTACAGTTTTACTGAATACGGTTAGTTTGTAAGTAACTGACTGATTGGTGGTTATTCATGAGAACTTCAGTTCTTGATGGAAATATAGGGATTTTAATGCCTATTGGTTCTTCAAAAACTGAATAATGTCTATCAGTTAGTGAAAATTGCAATCAAAAATTCACATACAGACGTATAGCTAAGGACTTAACTTTAACATATGAAGTAATTAAGTTATGATTTTCAAACATCTTTTAAGTTTCAACAACAAAACTATAGTTCTGTTTTTTTCTAGCTATGATGATTGTATTTTTAAAATCTTCCTTTTACCCCCAAGCTCTTTTAACAAAGTCTGCAATGACTTCTTGCACCTGCATAAAAAGAAGTATTTATATTATTCTGATTATGAGCTTACATTACCTACTTAGTATTAGCCATATCTATATAAAGTAACATAGGTTTCGCTTAAAAGAATAAATGACTTTCGCACATCCATCATTTAAACAATATGATTCTCTTAGTTCAATCTTTAGTTTTCCAGATATATAATAATTAAAACAAATGCCTATCAGGTCCATTTAATTTTAGAATTAGTTGACTTACTTAACGGTACCACGGCTTATTTGCTCACAAGCGATTGGTATAAACCGAAGGGTCCCGCCGACGGAATTTGACGGTTCAATTGAATCTACCTACGGTAAATTATCGCTTGTGCTGGGTTTATCTGTATTGATTTTGAACTTGGATTATTTAGGTTTTACTTGGCACTTACTGTAGGAACGTAAGAAATATTTAAGGATTTTTCATTTATTTTAAACGTTCTTCTACATTAATCATTGTAGTATACTATTTTAATCCCGATGCAGAAAGAAGGGTGTTATAAGTCTATCCGTCTATCTGTGAATCTGGCTGGCAACGTAACTCTTACATGGATTCGGAAATTTTTACGTTAATGTTTTATATTTTATATTGAGGGCTAGAGAGCAAGATTTCAGATAAGTTTAGAGTTTTTCTGACATTCATTTATATCAATAGATTTACACCTAAACGTACATCTCAATACTCACACATTTAACTTATTACTGAACCCGTCATTTTCTTTATCTTAACTACCTATTACTTACCTCATAAGGCCCTATTTGTTCTACAAAATACATGATACATAGTCACAATCAACGCATACACTAGACTGACCGAAAACAAAGCAACATACTAAGTACGCATCTAGAGAACGGTGGCCACAATTTTGACAGCACGGAGACCGGTCCGGGAAGATTAATGGTTGTTCTACTCATCGCTGTAATGACGCCCCCGCCGCTTCGTCTAATGACATACAGTGTAGGGTGTGTATGCTGTGGAAATTTGCAGGACTTCTCATGGTTTGAGTTGCGTGAAATAAGTAAGAAGTGGAAATTGTTGTAACGATTTTTATTGAATGTTGTTTCGAAAATTGATTTTTAACTTGGTTGTGCCGTGTGTAGGATATTCCGTTGATTCAGTTACAATTGTGAATTTATGATTTTAATTATTTTTTTCTAATATCCTTAAAAGCTTTGAACCTGATTTACTGAGCTACATATTATCGAAAACACCATAATTATCAATTAGAAAAATTAAATAAATATTTAACATTAAAACAAAGAACAATTGAACGACTACGACGACATACCCAAAACAGAAAGTTCTAGACCATCTAACCGATAAACTCAGGACTGTCCTACAAAGCCCACAACTCGTGGTCACAACCAAAACATCCTTGGTTAATGTCTCAACCGTAGAAAAAAGTCTGGCATGTTTATCTTGGATGGGACGCAGCGTCGTTGCGAATTGGCCCTGCCCCGAATTTCGTTGCCCTAATCGATTTTACTTCGGACGGGACTAATTCGCCGAATTAATCGTGGACACCCTTGTGTATGGCTAATTTCCTTGTTTATTGTTAATGATAATAGTTTTGTATTGTTTATTGTGGTTCTGTGTTATTTTTGTTGTATTTTTGCGTTGGAATATTATTTGTGGTATAGGTAAATCTTTTATTTTAGGGTGTCATAAGTAAGCAATACTTTGAAGTAGCGTTAGTAATATGATGTTTGAAATGAACCCAATTAAAAAATAGGAGGTATGACGTACAGTAACTTAATTAAAACACACACAACTCTAGGTATTTAAGACTGATTAAATACAATACAATATGTATGCCGAACTTTTAAGTTGTCCTTTTCTGATCCACTTCACTTTAATACAGATCCTGTCATTATTAGCAAAAGTTTGAAGGCTATTTTGCAGGTTGAATCTAATTTAAAAGATTTTCACTACTGACTCACATAGGCCCAAATAACATTATATTAAAAGACTAAGGTTTTAAAGATGACTAAATAAATACACACAATGCATCATCACGGTAAAGAGAGCTCCATGTTTGTTTAAAAAGTGCAAATTCTAACTTGGTTTGCTCCTCCTCCCCCCAACGGTTTCTTCCTGAGGGAATGAGTTCTTGTACCTAGAAAAAAAGTCTTATGTTTTATGCTTGATCAAATTTTATCACATTTCGTTCATCCGTAAAAGGATAATTATTGAGGAACAAACTAAACCCACTAGCTATCACATTTCTATATAAATGCAGTCTGCTTTTACATTTTACAGCAGTGTCCTTCCCACTTTTATAGATCAAGACTATTTTTATCACACCCCAGGTAGAAGAGTTGTTATAGGACCTCTATATTAATACCCAGGAGTATTGTCGTAAGAAACTTCATGACGAACAAACGGATAAACCGATATATTGCTCGTAGCCAGCAATAAATGGACAGACAAAGTTTTTTATTAGTATACTTTTAGGAAGTGTACGATTGCAGAGTCTAGTTTATGTATGGCAGAGTTTGTTATAAGTTATAGGTAGTGAAAGATTTTTAGTAGCTATGGAGTTTTTTAAAGAATGATGTTACTTGTGTTATAGCAACAATTTTTAAAATTATATGTTCCTAACTAGTTGATCTCCGAGGTTCCTTGATTAGCCTGAGTGCCAATGGAAAACTACTTTTCGCATATGGATAAAATGTAGCTTATATTATTCTCTGTCAAGTTTCAAAATAAAAATTCATACACCCATCCTAACTTGACGAGATAGATAACATAGTCCTATATTCTTCCTGAATTTTTAAGGTGATTTTTCATATTTATATAATACGTCAGAAAACAGAAAATTCATCATATAAAATATAGAATTTTAAGGGCATTTTTAAACAACACAAAGGCGCTTTTAAGAGGACGTACTTAAAAAACTTACTTAGACAAATAAAAACTCGCACTTTATAAATTCTTTCTATAACCAGGGTGTTACAATATTGACAATATCCAATAAATAATAGTACAATACAATATTATGATGTTATTGACAATAGATGGAGTTTTATCACTATATATTTTGGGCACATAAATTCTGAGGTCGGATGAGTTAAGAAGTATTTGTTAAAGGGGTGACTGAACTGTTTTAAGGGTTGCTCCTGATGCGAATATGCTGTAGTTCGATATATCAGTTTTGATACTTTAAAGTTTAAATGAATTTCTCCAGTTTTCTTTTTAATTTAAGATGTATTGTTAAAATTGTATAAAAAAAATGAAAGAATCTTTACAATGATTAAGAATCCTTAATTAACTATACTGTGTTAATGACACAGATTTTTTAAGTATTTTTCACGCAGTACGTGGTATTAAAAAAGATCCTTGAAGTCATCTACATAATATGTACATTGGATACTTAGGTATATGAAAGATATTCAAAAAATATATTATATTTTTTGAATATCTTTGAAAAAAGATCCTTGAAGTCATCTACATAATATGTACATCTACATAATATGTACATTGGATACTTAGGTATTAGGTATATGAAAGATATTCAAAAAATATATTATATTTTTTGAATATCTTTCATATACCTAAGTATCCAATGTCGTTATTTCTCCTTTTTGTTTTATAACTTAAATCTACAACACAAGCGACGGATTCTTTGACATTCTTCAAAAGTATCAAAATTACTAGAACCTTCTACAAAAGCATAAATTACCTGTCTTGTCATTCGTTTCTCATACGACAACAATATCAAATGAAAGGGTGCAACCGCTACACTTTTTTTTTTGCAAAACTTTTTTCTCTTTTTTTTCTATTTGTCACTTCGTCTTTTTTTATAAGAAGATTTAACTGTTAAAGATTCTTTGTTAGTTTTTTTGGTTTAGAAGATAATTATGGTGCTCGAACAGTCAATGGGTTCGGATTATAGTTGTTAGTAAGTTTATGGTGTTTCGTGAGAGTGGGGATAAAATAAGACATCTTTTTAATTACTGTGATTATTCATTTGTTGTCTATTGGAAGAAATATACGGTGGTATTTTTGTCAACTACATATTTATTTTGTTATATCATCGTATTTGTACAGTCTAAAACATGCTAGATAAAGATTTTTTTTACAGACACTTGTAAATCCACTTTCAACTAATCGTCATAAGATCAAAATTGCACTAAATGGCTTCTATAATGTTTCATTTGCGTTATTTCAAAAATACCACAAATATTTTTACAGCATTACCGACAATTATAACGCAATCACCTTTTAGCATATTACAAAGTTTCTTCATATAAACAAGAGAATACTTGTCAGTACAAACAGACAAACAATGCATATTTCTATCATTAGTCCATCTGATGCACGCAGAAGCAATGAGCAATCAATTTTATTGCTTAGAAAATGCTACCTAATAATTAGCTAACATACTGTCTCAGTATGACGAATGTTCACTTACGACGATAAGGTTAAATTCTATATAATCATCATGTTTGTTTGTTGGGTCATTGAACGTGATATTCTTAGGATTTGTTGGTCTGAATTAAATTTCTTTTAGTGGTCGTAGTTCTTAAGGTAGGTAGGCTAGTTTTGATATGGGTGCGCGATGTAATCCCGACGGGAAACGGGTGAAACTTTGCGTTATGATGTACATACGTAGCATGTTCAAGTGAATGTTTTGACAATAATGTTTTTTCGTTGTAATACCAGTAACATTTTCCGTGTTTTTTTATTTAAAAAAAAATGTTATTTCTCTTCAAATACGTTAAAAGCATTTTGAAAAATATTGCTGTTAAACTGTTTCATTTAAAGTATATTTTAGAAAATCTATCAGGCCAACAAAATACAAGCATAACATTCCTGCACTGACATATAGGTACATTATAAAAATACGCCTTTTAAGACTAACTCTAATAAGTCCTACATTTTGCATAAATTCTTCACCAAAACTCCAAACAAACAAACCATTGCTATCCAAAATTTCCCAAAACGTTTTTCAAATTCGTCGTAGCTAGCCGTCACGGCATCTTCCGCCATCCATCTTAGGGCGTCGACAGACTAACTCGCGCGACTCATCACGATAATTTGTTTCCACTGTGTGCACGGCCTTAAGTAGAGTTTTCGTTACTGGCTTTCCTTGTTTTGTAATGTTTGTTTTTAGGGGGTTAAGTAGAGATGTAAGTGAAGGGAGTTGCTGCGTTGATGGGTGTAGAATTAATTGAAATTACTGTTGTCGATACGTAATTTTTTTACCTATAGCAAAAGGTTGATCGTAATGTTCATTTTTTTTTCTGCACATCGTATATACGTACGTCGTACGTATGTATATTAAAAAAATGCACCTATGTACCAGAACAAGACATTTTATTTTAACAGTCAAATGCGTTAAACGGGACTCTTTTTATGTCAGGATAACATACAAAATTCTATTATAATGTTTGTGTTTCTATGTTATGGATAAGGCTAGTCAAATATTTTCCCGTTAAAAGGAACAAAAACCAAAACCTACTAAACTAAAAATTTCAACAGCAGATAAGTATTTTCTAAAATCATAGTTCTTTTTTCATAACACATCAATTAGACAGCATAAAAAATATCCCCTCATCCTACGGATAATCCGGGTGTGATCCCACAAAGGCGGGTAATCTTTCGCGACGTATCTGTCAATGTCAACTACAGACACACGTGATCGGTATCGCGACGTTTATGGGATGGCCGTCTGAAGATGCCTTTATAGTGTGAAGTTAGATCTGAGATTTTTATTTAAGCAGTGTTTAGTATTAGTTTAATTTTAAATATTAGTGTGATTTAAAATATTCATATGTATTCTCTATCCAACCTCTCGAGTGTGAGGGCGCGGGTTCGAATCCAGGTCAGGCAAGTACCAATGCAACTTTTCTAAGTTTGTATGTACTTTCTAAGTATATCTTAGGCACCAATGGCTGATAAAAAGGTGAAGGAAAACATCTTGAGGAAACCTGGACTATATAGTCTGAAATCACCAACCCGCATTGAGCAAGCGTGGTGATTAATGCTCAATCCTTCTCCGTGTGAGAGGAGGCCTGTGCCCAGCAGTGGGACGATAAATAGGCTGTAACTAACTAACTAACTAATGTATTCTACTTAAATGAAGCTGATTAATAAATCTCCGGAACTACTAGACCGATTTGAAAAAGATTACAGAACTAGTCCATTTATCGAATAAGGCTATAGTTACTATTTATCAGGCACACGAATTAATTCACCCGGGAAGTAAGCGGGGAAGACATGAGAGTGCTTTTACATAAAAATAGTATCAAAATTGAAAATTATTGATTTACTTTATGGTGCTAGAAACCGATAAATTTTAAAGATTAAATTATTAAATGAATTGTTGAAGGCAATCCTTGATGGTTTGTGTATTTTGTTTTAAAAAGTACTTGTTTTTATAGACGTTTCAAATGCCGTAAAAACTATCAATACCCAAAAAACTTGTAGAAAAGTAACAAAAGAATAAAGTTCGCATGGTCGATAACGGGAGGCGTCACCCTGCGAGTGACGTAGACGGATGTGCCGACACTGATGCGGTTCTATGCTACTCATAGACCGAAGGGGAGATTCGGATCTATTTGCATAATCTTTGCAGAGATCATTTTTGGGATAATTACAAGACGTATATTTCGCATCGTCTTAATAAATTGGTAATTAACCAGATAGGTACAGGTTGGTAAACAGTATTTTCAAATGGAAATTATTATTTTCAAAATTATGTATATAAATCGTTTTTGTTTGGCCATATGACAAGCACTAGTAAACATAGACCTAGGTATTTAATTGATCTCCAGATTGACAATTTACCCAAAGGTCTCAATTCGTTTTTTCAAGGCCAAAGTAACAGCAAAACTAATAGAAAAAACTAATTTGACCGTTACTTTTACTTTATGACATTATTTTGGCTTTTACTTTTGATGAAGAAACTGGCTGTAAGTAGTATTATTCTATTCTTTTCTTTATTATTCCGACTCCATTAATTATTTATAAAAAGGAGTTCTAAAGAAATATTGGGGACCTGCAAATTTATATAAATACCAAATTCACTGAAGGGTTCTTTTTTACATTTCGGTTTACACACACTGCACCATAAAAATACCAAACGTTTCTAAGCGTCCATTTACTAAAACACCTCAAAACGTCCAACTGACTTAGCAAAACTGCTAATACCTCATAATCTGTTGGAATCTAGCTTGAAGATAAATAGCTAAGAGGGTAGGCAGAGTTAACGATGACAGTGGCCGCGACGATTGGCGATCAATCACACACACACCCAACTACGTTTGTGTACATAGTACGGTGAATTTTGAAGGAAAAATTATAGTGTTTTTTAGGAGAAATTATGAAAGAAGAATATACTATTTTCTTTGACTTGTCATACTTATTTATAATATTGTAACCTGGACTGACATTGAGCAAGGGTGGTGAATAATGCTCATACCTTCTCTGTGCGAGAAGAATCTTATATTCTGCAGTGGGACAATTAAAACGCTGATGATGATGACTTTTGATAAATTTGTCTTCAGTACTTTATTGTATTATATGAACTCATAATGAAATAGCATGCTGCACTTAAATAGATGATCGAAATGGTCATCTTCGGATTAATGTTTTAATCCTGGATAGATGATGATAGATGATTTTTGTTTGTTGAAGTTTGATTAGAGAGCTTAAAAACTTTACTGGTATACTTTATGCATAAGTGCAGTCTAGTGTATATTATTGAAAAAAAAAAAACACATTTTGGCGCACTGCAGAAGTTTAGAAAAAACAAATCGAATTTCTATTGTGCTGTGAAAACGTTAGAAGAGTCTTCTCAAATTTATAGGCAGTTTTAGTTCGTACGATCTAACCATTTTCTATCCTGGCTACATGTAAGTGCCTAGCGCGCGTTAAAATACCATCTAGGAAAGATACCTAAATGTCCATTAAAGTAGGAATAGAATAAAGAATCATTTATTACTTTGTTCAGGTTTTAACAATAGACAATCTCTTTTTTCTTATCTGGGCTAAAGGTTTAGTTTACTGATATAGATTTAGTGACAGGGTTTTCTTAAATCCGCCTACGTAATGAGATTTTAAGTCTAATCTTTAGTCAAACTATAGATCTTAGGCCAGCCTAACTGAATGCAGTTGAGTACTAGTTTTACATGGAGCGACTGCCTATCTGACCTCCTCAAACCAGTTACCTGGACGACCTCACACTTCTTGGTAAGACTGGTTGTCTGACTATCTGGCTTCTGTTTACCTGTAACGACAGAAAAAGATTTTTTTAAAAAGTCAAACATAATATATCTAATCCAACGCTCCATAGAGACATCTGTACACAATTCGAATATTATTTTCAATATATTTTCCAAAAACCATCATAATATATCAAAAACATTTGGTATCGTATGACGTACAAACATACAGATAATCAGCTACTTCCTGCACAGTGCGCGGTTCCCGAGACGCGCGGTGACAAATGGACGAACACCGCAAATTGAGTTTAGATGCCCGCAGACGTTTAAACGTTTAATCATTCCACAATTCAGACATTTTCTTTATTTCCCTTTTGAGGGTATTTGTGATTTTCTTTGCTGTATGTGTGGGTAAAAAATGTACTGTTATAGAGAGTTTGACTCATATTGTAAGTTCTTATTATTTAAAAATGACAAAACTAGTGATAGGAAAGCAATTGTGGAATACTTGAACGTACCTATAGATGTTTAATAAGATAGACTATTGCAATTTTAGTGCAATTACATTACATTTATGTTCGTAATTCTGCAGCAATTTTCAAAAATTATAAAAAAAACTTTACAAAAAATATTTTTGTTTTATGAAGAGATCCACTGTGCATATATGTGCTGATATTTTGACTACATATAAAAATGAACCGTTTACATCAAGTAATTTCTGCTGATCTTGATTATACTGAATACAATCCCTACTAATATTATATTATAATCGTGAAAGTTACTTTGTCTGTCATGCTTTCGTTCCAAAACTACTGAACCCTTTTAATTGTTTGTTTTGTCTAAGTCTGATAGTTAGTTTAGCCTGAGGAAGGACATAGGCTACTTTTCGATATTGATATGAACATTGTTAAACTATTAAGTCAAACTTGGTGCATTGCAGTTCGTTATAAACAACATTAATTTCAAATAGACTTCTCATATGTCAGGTAATATCAAATTACTTTATAAAATCACCCTTACTTCAAATATAGGGGACTGAACTAACCTAGGCTAGTATAACGCCCTGAAATTCAGGATCTAACATAAAATTCCCCTGTTATTGATTATCTATACAATGTTATTTCACCCGACAGCATAATATTTTACTACCCAAGACGCGCACACACTTGCATCTCGACATACGTACACGTATTCTCACGCACACTAGTGTAGAGCGTGTGTGGAGTTACGTATGTGTGAGTTAAGAAAAATACTCGTGTCGCGGGCTTTTCTCGGGAACAGAAATGGTATGGAGTGCTTTTAGATGTATTTTTTTTTGTGGGAATATTTTTTTCATAGTATAATTTTTGAGCATGAGTTTGCTTATAATGTTTTGAGGTGATTTGAAAAATAACATTAAATATTTAATGATGTCCATGAAAATGTATCTTCAGTTTCAGGTAGCTTTTGCTTTTGGGGACCAGTCATGTTTAATTATCAGATCAGAAGTAACAATAGGACTTTTAAAATTCAGAAACAGAACATACATAGTTTTTATTTAAAATTAGCCAAAATCCAAACACCACTCAGTTAATTTCAGTTAGGTACTTATAAATATAAGAAGTGTAATAACTGGTTTTATTACATAAAAACTCTATTTTAATTTCGATTAATCATAACCATTCTTCAAGTATATTCAGGTAAAGACTAAAATAAGAAACAAAATATTTAAAAAGTCTATTACTACTCCAATTTCAACATCTTCAAAAATATTTTTCACAAAGAAATCGTCTCCATGCCTCCAGCCATTTTCCTTCACGTACATACATATAAGTCTTCTCGACGTCACACGTGCATATCACCTACTCCCTCCCTCCTACCCAGTTAGAACGAGACAGAACACCAGTTTAGGACTAACATTTTATATGTTGGCTGGGTCATGGATATAAAAATCGTTTTCTAGACATATATATAGTTGTATGTATGTATGTTCGTAAGTGCGTCGGTAAAGGCATTAGGTATCTACTATAACGTGGAAATATGGTCATTGTACAGCTATTTTAAAGATTATTGTGCTTTCATAATGCTGGTAGATGGTGTTTTTGAATTTTCTTTCGAAGAAAATCGTTTAAAGTTTGTGTTCAAGGTAACTGCAGGATATAACTAAGTCCTGTTTTATCCAAACCGCCCTATTTTTTCAAGTTCTTCAGTAGTTAAGGCCTAGCAAAACCGCAATATATTTATTATATCAAAGCCTCTATTCTAAATCACCTACCAAAGTAAAAACAAAAGAATGCCAAGACCTCTCATCATTTGATTACTGATCTTATTAATCACAACATTAGATCGAAAATCGTATACTCCAAAAAACACAAGTAAAAATTTTTTTCACGTGCCCAAGCAACTAATGATTGTAACACAAACCGAAATAATTATAATATCTTACAAAAAAAACAACTTTTATTTCAAAAAATAAAAAGTAGGTATTACAATTTCTGAAACATGGTCAATATTCGTCTTTGCATACGCGTATACTCACGTGAGCAGGTAATAAGTTATCCCCATCGTTAGGGTAGGTCAAGAAAGGGTTTTCCAACTTTAAGGATTCGTTCACACTTCTTTTTCAATGCTGTCTAGCACTGAAGTTCAGTTTTATAGGCTAAGGTCCGATGGCTCATCCTATCGCTAAACATGTGTAGAATATGCCTGTGCGTTATGACTTACTTATACCACCATTTATCAACACTATAATAATGATAGGTATATGTATATAGGTATTTCAAATAGCAAACAACAATTACTACATTTTTTATTTTTTAGATGTGTTTTTACCACTCTTACCGGCTGATATATCTTAGGGGTAGTAAATTGTTTTCGGATAACTTTTAAATGTATTCATAGCTCAATTTCCTACCAAAGTGATTTAATTTCCTATAGGTCTTTCGGCACCTAAGAAACGCCACTCAAGCTCTATCTGTCTTTAAAAAATAGCTACATTTAAAATCAATGTTCCTATAAAAATAAAGAAATTATTTGTTCAACAGCACTGTCAGCAAAAAGATGGCCTGGAATATGCCACGTGGTCCCGGCCACGGGGCGCCATGGCCATCAAACAAGGCTACGAGGTGAGGAGTAGACTGGCCTTAGATCTTACATGTAGCACCACATTTTTGTAACTAAAAGTTTTTTTTTGTTAGAGGCTGTTTCTTTTACTACAGTTTTGCTTATTTAGGTGGTTACTTTTTGCGCTTGTTCTTTATGATTTTTTTTGTAAATGTGGTCAGTTTTATTAGATGTTTTAATTTTGGAATTCTTTTCTTTAATTTTAATGCTCAATGGTTAGAGTAATGCACTTCAGATGTTGTCAGCATGACAAAACAATATTAATTAATTATTCAACACTAAGATAAATTTTGTCAACAGATAAGTAATAAAGGAATTTAGTTATTAGTGCCGTTTAAAAATAACTACAAATCGGTAGTCTTCTAGACTTTAGTGTTAATAGCATTCCCTTTTTTCATTAGCTTTTTTCAGCTTCGGAATGTGATGTTGTAGATTTGTAACAACATTTTTTTAATGTTCTAGTAATATTTCATTTGTAGTACTTAAAATTGTTGTTTGATTATGTACTACATTATTACTTTATAACCAATAATTACATGGTATTTGCTAATTCAGTGATTGATACGAAACACCTCGGTTAATTACAAAGTAGTGTAATTGGTTCAACTTTATGATTCCTGTTTAACTGGCTCGGTTAAACTTATAACACTTAACCAGCAATTTTGTACAACACTGATATTTATCTGTGTAATCGCGTTTACATTATACCCTTCTATTTTTACGGCTTTATATTTCATTGATTCATAATAATTGGTTATATAAGTATTGTAACTTTTATTTTTATTACAAAAACCCGGCCAAGTGCGAGTCGGAATAGCGCAAGAAGAGTTCCGAACCATTATTTATAAAACGGACAAAAAAATCACGTCTGATGTATGGAAGCCCCCCAAAATATTTATTCAATTCTAGTTTTCAGTATCTGTGAAAATTTCAGCTCTCTAACTATCACGACTCATGAGATACAGCCTGGTCACAGACGAACGGACGGACGGACAGAGGAGCGAAAACAATAGGGTGCCGTTTTACCCTTTGGGTACGGAACCCTAAAAAGGAACAAATCTTAAATGACGAAGCTTTTCACGGGAACACTATTTACCAAAAATATCAAGCCTAAAGCTGGAAATTCTTTATCTGCAAAATTAATCATTGTGCAAAAAACTGTGCGGTCAGAGTCAACCCTCCGAGCTGGTGCACAGATTTGCGAATCAACATAAGTATTCCTCTGGGCCCCCACACTTGTGAAGTCGGGTTCTATGACAAAAGACGCTCATTTGCAACTGTCCTCTGCAGAGTACGCCTACATTCCTTTATTGTCAAGTGTGTTTGTGGGGACATCCTTAATTGGTCGTTTGAAGTGTTAATGTACATTTTGGTCTGATAGAGTGCATGTAAAATTTATTCTAAGTTGCTACACAGTCAGTCCGGTCACGATGGAATTAACACTCTTCTCATACACAAAATTATTGGACTAGTAATTCTAGTGTATTTATTTCTTGATCGGTCTTTCGAACATCCATCTTATAAACCGTTTAGTTTTAGAGAATGCTGTATTATAATACCTGATATCTGGGAAAATGGAAAAAGTGAGAATCGGATTTGTATGATGAAATACAATTGTTGCAAAAATTGAAGCTACTTTGTATCGAATTTGTTTCTAATCACCTTCTTCTAACTTTATACCTGTACAACAATTTCCCGATGTAAATATATAAGAAGGAAAGGTTCCTCGGTATATCAATATGAGTAAACAATAAACTGTCTGTCTGTACAGTGTACACTTGTCCCGTCTGTAAGTCTTGCGTAGTACAATAAATATTCTATCTCTGATCGATTTGTACTCAATGCACAGACAACAAAATGACAAGGAGTTCTCGATGTAACAGAGATACAAACTAAACAAAGAATCGTTAGTATCACTAATATTTTAATGTAACTTGTTCATTTGTACGGCTATTAGGTACAATGATGTAATACAAGCCGCTTACTGAACAGATTTTGGTGGATTGCAAATTTCAGAGATTGAAACCTAACTTGTATTCGGACTTAAAGTTAAAGATTTTTCAAGCTTTCAACATAATAGATTCACGATTTAAAAGTGTTTCAAAGTGCAGCTTACAGACGACGTTTTCCTTGTTCTCTCAATGTTTAATTTGCTCTTAAAGAATAATACATAAGTACTCTTTACACCCAATATAGAAAAACATTTATCTAAATAACAAAATAGTAGTTCCTTCCTCTAACCCTAAAAAGTCGAAGTGGGTCAAAAAACACCCCGGTTGTTTGTTACGACCAAAGCAGTTTATGTCAAAAGTCGCCATTAGCCTTCGATAGATGGCGCTGTACTAAAGAATTTCGTCCAATGATGACTAGAGTGTATTTCGCTTTTACGACGCAAACATAAAAGTTTTGAAGAATATTGTGTGACCTATATACTATGTTGCCTTTATGCAATATTATAGATGAGATGTATCTTGATGTATTTTACTTGTACGTAGATTGCATTTTTCATATGAAAGTACTTTGATCAGGACTATGAAGAATGCAAAATGAGAATTTTAAAAGGCTTTTTCTGTCAAAGTGTTCCTTTATCTTGTGTTTAGAAATTATTTTTTTCATGAAATTACTTGCTGTCGAATATTTGTTGTCGGCAAGTAATCATCGATTGACCGATCCCAGTATAGGTGCAGCGGAAGATAGACTTCTGTTGGCTAAAACCCGCCTTCTGACAATCCTGCAGACTTGCTGTTGTATCTACGTTAGTAGCACTACTAGTAATAATTGGATCTTCAATTCATTTTCGGACAACCAACCAGTTGACCATATGTAACAGTAAATTTTCATTTCCAAAATGCAAACATATTACCAAACTCGCCAAAATGAAATCTATCGGACACAAATATCAATTCTAACCCTCACATAGTTACAGTTCGCACCCACAACTTAACCCTAAACTGCGGGTGCGATTAATACTAAAATTAAATTTCTCATCTCACGTTCAAGGGGCGTTTTCTGTAACTAAATTAATTCGCAACGAATACCGTCCTGCCGACCTCGGTATAGTTAATGATTTATTAATGTTACAGTTTCGGGTTTAGTTCCAAGTTAGAAACACGTATCACATAATTTAAAATTCGGTATACTAAAGATAATCGAAATTGAATTGGAATTGTAGCTTTTTGGGTGGAAATCAACAGTTTTTTTGTCATCTGTGAATAGTTGTAATATTGTTAGGGCGAAAATTGTACCCTAACAGCTTTCAATCGTCATATGATTATAATTATACTTTAAATAATAAGTAATGATATACAATATGTAAAATAAAAAAATGTTATAAAATTCAAAACTGCAAGATTAATTGAAAAATACAGTATTAATTTACTTAATTACTACAAAATCATCTTAACACTAACTTTAAATTTAAACATTGACGCCTTTGTTTGTACCCTAAGAATCATCACAATCTAACGTCAAACATTAAATCTTAACCCTTAAACACTGAGGGTGCATTAACAAATGACTAACTCCTGGCCATCGCTTCATTAGGGACGGTCGATTTGTCCCGTGATCATAGTAAATTATGACTGTTTGACCTTTCAGGGAGTTAAAATATTAGTTTAGTATGACCGTCGGCGGTGGTAGGGTTGATTTGTAGCTAGGTGAATGTTGTGTTTTGTTAGTATATTATATGTTACTTTGCTGTTTCTTTACGACTATGTATTATAATATGTGATAATTGAAGAAAATTCAGAATAATTCTATTCATAAATAGGTACATAATTATAATCACTCTTGAATATATTTTTATCTGCCTAAGAAGCCTACGCAACCATTATGCCTGAGTTTCCAATTTTTTTAATTGCCTAAACACTTGGTAGAAATGTTTTTCCACTTTTTAAAATATCAACTTGTATTCACCAGCGGTTTCAACCGCTTCCTGAGAAAAACCACTAGCGCTCCCGGATAAAAAGTAGCCTGTATTGTTATTCTGATACATGGCTATACTAATTTCAAGTTTCATCACACATACAATCACTTTCAATCCTTTGCATTTATATTTATTAATGTGATATAGTTTTGTTTCTAATTTCCTTACAGCAATAAACATTCAAGCAACTTTGCTTTATACTACCATTTAACCAATTATAATCTATTGAGATTCGAACTCCCGACCTCTCCACTCAGCTGTCAGGTTTCTTGCGCGAAGCTAGCCAAACTGTTTACCCGTATGTCACCCTCCAAATGATTTATTTAACCAATACTGTGACTCACGGAGTCACAGACTGACCAATGTCCCTTTTGCTAATGTTATTTATTATAGTTTATAGTTCAACTTGTGTCTGATTTGTAACAAGTGTGGGATATAAATTATCTATTAACAGATTGCTTTCGTTAATTTATTAGATTTTCTGTTAGTTGGTTTAAGAAATGTTGTGTTTTGTTGTTTTAGATTTATTGCTAGTTTTGATGCGGTAGAGTTTGAGTTTTTAGTCAGGACAATTCTTAATACTTGATGTTGCTTTTAAGAATGAATTAGCTTGCACTAGCTTAATATTTTATTTTCCGCGTTTAGAGGACTCTACCTACCGTACTCACGTACATCTAATTTTATTTTGAGAACCTCGAGAGGCACAAATACGTTTAGTAGCCATCGAAAATTATATTTTAGAGTTTTGATCTAAAACCTTTGGGCCATCGCGTCGGCTCGGCAGTGTGATGATTAACGCTCAATCGGAATCTGTGTGAGAGGAGCCCTGTGCCCAGCAGTGAGACGATACAAAAAGGCTGCTGGTGATGATGATGATGAAGATGATTTTTGTACCCAAATTCCATTTACCAGATCTATACCATAACTAACCTTGATCCTTTATGTTTCAGGCCAAGATGAGTACAGGAGATGGGACAGTGGGAGGCCACCAGAAGGCTGATGACAGGCTCGGCCACCACCAGTCTATGAGTCAGATGCTGTACGGAGCAGGCCTGGGACCTGGACGATCAGGTTGGTATTGTATGTACCTGTTATTATTGCGTAGTGTTTTAATAGACTTAAAAACTTGAAGAGTGGTAGAAAAATACCTTAATTTCATTTGCTCTAGAAGTCGGTGATGAAATAAACATAGCTACATCTACAGACAATAATAAAGTAGTAAGAACCTCCTCCTTTTTGGGTAGTCTGTAACAAAGGCTCAGTCCAGGTTGAACCAGGTTGAAACTAAGTATTAATAAGCTGAATAACTTTTATAACACTCAACACTTTCATATACCATGCATTACCTTGTACAAGTACGTAAATTAATGTCAAAAATCTTAATTCCAAGTCAAATAACTGGCTGTTTTCAAATTGGCAAAGCCTTTTTAACGTTTACTGTATCTTCCATCAAATCTTTCTTCATATCCTTTGACAGCCCATCCAAATACTGATTCCAACTCTTCTTCTTCCAGGCTCATCATCATCATCACCAGTTGGAGGCACGAACACCGGCTCCGGACTCCTGGTGGTGCCCCAACCCCTCGGCAAGGGACCCACGAAGCTCCAGCCCCTGCACGCTCACGCTAGGAAGTATCACTGCAAGATGTGTCCTCAGGTATGTGATAAATAATGGTGATGGAATTTTCTGGCATTAATGAAAGAAGTTAGAGTTACTTTTTAAGAAAGGAGGACATTAGGTATACGTTCTACAATAGGTTCATCGATATATTGCTCTAGAAAACAGTAACAAATTACAACCTTTGTGCGCAAACACATGCTAGCAGTGACGCATGCACATTTCGGTGGAATCTCGGCAGTACCGACTAGGACTTTTGTAGATCCTAATCCAAGCTATTTGATAATCATTCAATTTAAAAGATAGTTTCGTCTAGACTGATTTAAATAGACTTATATAATTGTCTGTTATAGTTGAATAATAATAATTGCCACTCAATATCCTGTGACAGCTAAAATAACTACCAACGAAATAAACCAACAATTTCTTTCTAGAAAAGTCCACGATCACATAATATTCCATCCGCATTTGGCGATGTTGAAAGCAAGTTTTATGCTTGTCGCTTCTCGATAGTGTCGGCTAAGATTGCAACGATATGAAGGTATCTTCAATTCATATATTGAGTCAAGCGAAAACGTGTTCGGGAAACCACAGTATAGGACAAACCAAAAGTTAAAAAGTTTAAGTAAAGTATTTATTTATAAATAACTTTTTACATAATCTTAATAATGAAATTATATACAACAAACTTATTACGTACTATGTAGGTACACTTACTATAAATATTTAAAAAATTGAATCAAAATACTCCTCCTCATCGCTGCCCACCGGGAGTGTAAAGTTTACACACACTTTTAAATGCACTCTTATAAAAAGTTTCTTTACATAACTTATTTTACGTTAAGTTAATAAAATGACTAAATGACGAATACAGCTTTCAGTCGCATACACATAATATATAGCTCGAAATACGGACAGACTTATTCTAAACCCTTAATAGCGATTAAAACACGGATCTTCAGAACGGTAGCTAACTAGCCAAAGGGATTCAACAAGTCCTTAGCGAACCTACGCCTTTAAACATTTCCGGAGATGGAATTTATGTTTTCATACCACACAAGTACATAAGCTCATCCATTTAATTCTAATAAAGTGACTATAATCCTCGAAAAATCTCCAAAGTCTTACAGACTTAACCTACTGTTACCCACATGCGAGGCTACGTGTTTGAAGCTATGGTGAAATGATAATGAGCCCCCGACGCAGGCTGTAAGTCATCAAAATTCAATTCGTCAACTGCAGTACAGTCGGCAAATAAACTTAAATGGATTTTTTTGGCAAATAATTAAAGTTTTGTTTATTTATTTTTTTGTTGTGGAATTGTTATTGAAGACATTGTTATTTTTTTAGTAAATGATAAAGGAGAACAAAAATCAAATGTTGCAGAAAGCTTTTTTAAAAGCATCTAAAATCTAAAATTTTTCCTAAAGTGTTGAGATGATAGCGTACATCATTTGATACTATTATTATGCCTTGTAACGAAAATTGTAACGAAACCTAAAACTAATCAATTCTTGGCTTACATGCATACTTACATGGCTTAGAAATAACATTAAAACATGGATACGGATTACATTAAAGTAAAACTACATTACGATTACGATCTATTGACACAACATAAATAAACCAATCATAAGTACTTAAAAAAACATTCATTCATTTTCCTCAATCTTTTGTCTAAGTCTCAGATTCGATTTTGTACAATAAGCTAAAACTGCTTAAGATAAAAATGGCATAGTTATTTTTTTGTTATCTCTACCCAGTAGCAGTGTCCTGTATAACTTGCAATTAATTCTCTATTTTAGTGTTTTTTGCTCGTCACAACGCGTTTAGTTTCATCTTTGATATTTTATACCTAAAACATTGCGTTCGCTTCGAGGGTCCAAATCAGATTTTAATTAAATTCAAGTATGAGTAATTTTGATAGGAAATTCAATTTGAGTTAGTATAATGAGTTTGAAAATAATATTCGTGTGTTTGTTACTAACTAGCTTAATGATTAGTTTGATAATTGGGATTGGAAATTACATATTTGCTTGATGACATACCTATACATAACTCACTAGCATGGCCCGCTGTTCTTCCTTCGTCGCAAAGGAATTAGCCCGTGTCCTTTCTTAGGCTCTGGACTATCTGTGTATCAAATTCCATTTAAAATTGTTTGGTAGTTTTGACTGGAAAATCTAAAAAACGGGCAGAATTACTTTCGCATTTATAATATTTGAAAAAATTATTCTAGTTAAACTTTACCGAAGGTTTTATTTGTAAGGGTTTTCTAACTCTCACAATATGCTCAGTTCAGCATGATAATACTTATATTATAAGAATGCATATAAATACAAACGCTGGTCTCTTTACTATGGAATCATTGTTAGGCCTGCTTTAATTTTCATTAAGGAACTATTGGAACTTTAAGCTTTAACAAAACAGAGAACTGTCTTCTATCAAAAGACTGCCGAAGCCGACGTTTTTCGGCACCCTTTAATTTGGCGAAAAAAGCAAAAAACCAAAAACTTTCAACCTATCCATATTCATTTCACCAAAAAATCTCAAAGCCAAAGAAATGCGACTAAAACTTTTTGAAAAACAAACAAAACGGGCCATCATCGACTGACTTCTAATCAAAACTTGCGGTGCTCAGGAATGTCAACGGACGGTTTGACAAAAACCCGAATCGGTTGATACCAAGGCTGGTTTGTGTAAATTTTTGGATTCCAATCTTGGTATGTGAATGCCGACTTTGATGGTGGATTTACTTTTTGTGTTATCATGGAACGCCCTTATCTGTTTTATGGGGTTTTTCCCTATGAGGTAGTTTGGTAATGGTATCCATATTTACGGTGGTATTAAATTATATTTTATGCAATGCTGGCTGTTTTCCGAGGTTTCGCTCGCGTCCTGTAGAAAGTTCCTCCGGTATCTGGATAAAAATATAGCCGATGTCACTTGGCTTTAGTGTCGCTATCAATGAAATATTTTTTTCATATCGATAATTCCGAAGCTTTTGCAGTACAAACAAACAATACAATGTTTCCTCTTTATAGTATTAGTATAAGGTAAAGAATGTATATGGACTTTGAGCATGAACGTGGATGACTAATAAGGCGGGGGCAATCTAAGTAGCGAAGGAAGGAATGTAGTGATGATGATAATAAAAAATATTCCTTTTTGTTCTTCTAGGGATTCAAACAGACAGAAATCTAATAACTAAGAATATTTATAAGTACAACAATGTGTTACATATCAAGTATTGCAAAATTCATCCAATATTGTATCCTCAAGCGACTTTTCATTGAACTACCCTCATTTCAATAATAGACACGATTCCTTACGATCGCACCATTCAATAACGACCCAAATGATCTGTCGAACCATCAGTCAGTCAAGGGCCTAATCTTGACACTGAAAAATAAACCTTAACGTAACGAAATACAGCATAAAATCGTGTGTTAATAATTCCAATATAACACTTGACGATCGAAATTGTTCTAGTCTTGTCAAACTCATTTTCGACTGAATTGCTTGAGTGATATGGTTTATTTCTGGATGTTAATAATAAGTTGCTACTGATAGGTGTCTATTTTTCATATAACGTCATTTCCGGTTTCCGATTGTTTCAGGGGACATTACGAATGAAGGTTTTTTATTGGTGGTCATTTGTGGTCAGGAAGTGGCGTTGTGGTGTAAGAGTATTTGTCAGAAAATCTTGGAAAATAGTTATTTTGGATTGAAGATGATCTGTAGCTAATGAGAGCATTGGAACTTATTATGTAAAGAACTGTGTGGTTTTGTGAGTTCCATTGTAGGGTCATTTGGAGCTTAGAATATTATATATTTCATCATCCTAGTTCAGGTTTCAGTATTCATCTGTGACCCTGACGTGAATTTATGCGTGCGTCTGGTATTTTAAACTTTTAAGTTGCGAGTTTTTTTGGTATTTTTAGGTACAAAGCTTTATTTATATCTGGCGACCGAAACATTTACTATGAAAACTTTGTACCTATATCTAGATAACTAGGGAGTAGACTTTATAAGAGTTAATAAAGTTTTTTTCTTACAATCCACCACTCCAGCTTACCTCACCTCTAATACCGAACATAACACAACGAAATATATCTTCAGACTATCTCCCAAACATGATCTGGTACCTTCTTTAGTTTTTGCGAGTGCTAATGACGTCATTAGAGCCGGGAGTGATCTCCTCGGAGGGAGGGCTTTCAAGATGTTGCACTGCGTTTGTAATATATTTCGGGATATTTGTAGGTATTTGGTCAAGAGGATTTTTGGGTATTTTCGGGTTTAGGGGATTTTGGTGTGGGGGATAAAGAATGGTGTAGGTATTATTGTAATAGGGCTAGATGAATTGGATAAAAATATGTACTTGGTGTTCAAGTTGTTGTGCTTGAAATATGATTTAGATCTGTAATATAAAATGTTACTATTATGAAGTTGAAACTGTTTTTTACAACTCACAGTAAAAACAAAAGTTTTCCGTTTATCAACTTTATTTTAAGCATCCACATCATTTTTTTCATCCGATGCGTAGAATAATTTACACGACACTTTGTAAGTCCGTTATCAAGTTCCTCAAACAAAACATTAGTTTTTAAAACTGAATGTATTTCAAAACATAATAAACTCAAACCTCTTTTTTTCTAATCTCAAGTCAATAACCTGCACCTAAGCAACACATACACGTCTAATGAAGAATGTCAATACGATCATGTTTAGCCACCTGCGCAGGCGCATACGTTGCAATTAAAACTTGTCGCGCGACGGTTACGGCCATTCACGATTCCACACACAAAGGTCAACGAACTTTGAACTTTAGTTAGCTATTTCATGGTTAGGTTTGCAGTTAATTGTAACTTTATAAGGAGATTTGAACTGTTAATAGGTTTAATGAAGCATTGCGGAATTAGTTCGGTTTGTTAATTGCAAAATTGTAGAAAAAATAACGGATAAATAACTGAATTACTGCATATTGTAAAACAAAGTCCTTTGCCGCGTCTCTCTGACTGTTTGCAATAACTCAAAAAATTTACTCGTACAAAAAAACCATCCATCTAATCTTAAGAGTGGTTCTTAAGGATAGTATATTTGTATAGATAAGGTGCCGTACCGGTAAAGCCTGGGCGGCTCACTATTGTTCCAGTTGTATTGTCTCTTGCAAAATCCAAACACCATTTGGTGGCCGTCCCTTTCCTCTATATCCCTCAACATTCACGCTCATAACCTTCCTCACTCCTCATTATCACATAAATTATAAGTCTTAAATCAACTTAACTTCACATAATTATCCCATAAACCTGCTAATTATCCACCACGTAATAACTACTCAAAAGCTTCACAGTAAATAAAAGTTAGTCGTTCAAAAAGATAACTATCTAGCCAACACTTTCCACATTTATGAAAGACTATGGTATGGTCAATTTAGTGGCCTAAGAACAGGCGTTAGTTCAACATGTAATTTAACATTTTTATAATAATAAACAAGCAGTTTATGAGTGTACGTTGACGCTTATCAACTTGCTACTTGCTAATTTAAGTGGGTATGTTCAGGTGTAGGGCTGACTCTTAAAAAAAAAACTATAGTTTATATCATAAAGCTGAAGAATTTGTGTGAACGCGCTAATTTTAGAGACCGATTTGAAAAATGACTTCCGTATTAAACAACCTATATATCTTGGAGGCTATAGGTTACTTTTGATACAATTGATATCGAAATATATAATTTAACAATCCCTTCAAAACGTGTCTGCAACCGGGTCGTGCAACCGGGTAAAATGTAGGCTTTACCTTGCTTGACAAATGGGTTATTTAGCACTAAAATATTTTTCCATTTGCTCCTGAGATAAGCGTTTTCAGGCAAGCAAACAAATAAATGAATCTTGTTTGATTATAATATTAGTATAATATAACTTAAACATAGGACTTGGTAAATTAATAATAATAATAATAAGCCCCGCAGGGCATCTGAGGCGGATGACGGGGAGTAGCGACCCCGCGGGGCTATATATCCGAGTGCTCCAGGGAGAGTATACTGTCCCCCATCTCCGGCTTGCCGGAGTGAAGCATGACGGGGGATAGGTCTCCCGCCTCTTGGCTTGCCTTCACCGGCCGGTCAGAGTGGAGTCGCTAGAGCAATGCTCGGAGGGTAGGTGCCTCGTGGTAAGTGGCGAGTGGGCCGGTGATGCTGGACCCACAGGGAGCGCGTGATCTGCGTTTAAAGTCCGCCGAGGTATCCTCACCCTTCTCAGCCGCTCATGCACCTGTTGCCCTCTTGTTGCTTTTCAGTGACTGATTCCCGGGGGCCCAGTAAGTGAGTTGGCGAGTCTCCACCTGCCATTTTTACGTGTATTTATTACATTGTTATCGGCAGGTGCCATAGTTCCCGTAGTTTCCCCATTCCTAGTCCATTAGCATCCCATCACAATAGCCCAAGTAGTTTTCATCCATAGTTAGCAATAGTTTAGCACAGAACCGGGGATTGTCCTTGGGTACATTTCTATAGTGTATACAGGGATAATCGTCGGTTTTGTGTCACCATTTCATTAAAGTTGTCTCAAAAGGGCTTCAGCGTGTTGGCTTCGGCCCCACGTTCGCCTCCCAAAAATCCGGGACTCTATAGTCCCGAGGTCTGGTAGAGACATACAAGATAATAATAATAAATCATTTATTTCAGACACAGTCCATACTTATTACAATAAATTTGATTAACGAAAGATAAAAAAGATAAAAAATTGTCACGAGATTTCACAAGAACATACACACAAAAATTAATAATACAGAGTCAACATCAATAAATCAATAAAATTCATATACAAATTAAGGAAAAAATTAAATAGATATATATATAAGTGTACAAAAGTCAATTTAAATCTAAAATTCTTAACAATATTAGGATATTATTATTAATTAAACATAGGGCAAAATAATTTAATAACTTATTTAACTAAAATGTTAATTTCATTAAACTTGCCAGCCCTAAAATAAAGACAAACATTTTTCTTCGCTAAACGTGCGCGGGCGCAGGAAGTTGGCAATTTCACGTCTATTTAATACTTTGACTTCGTTTTAATGGGTATTATGTTGAATTATTATATTTTAATAGCTTTGGAATAATGGCATTTTAGACATTATTATTTAGATAGTTCGGAAAGACGGTTGAAACTGTTTAGAAACTTGTTCTATTGATATTTACGGGTTTATTAAGCCTGATCAAATAGTCATATCATAGTCATAGTCTCACGTATCATAGTCTACATTTAACTGAAGATTATAGGACTGTATTTTGTATCAAAACCTTAGCTTGTTGTAGAGATCAGTAAAGTAATTCATTCACAAATAAAATTGTCCGAAAAACTTAAAACAGGTTTACAAATAGCATTTTGATATTTCCAATAAGAATCGTTAAATTTTGAACCTAATTTACCAGCACGAAATAATACTGTACAAAAATACCTTATGAGTTTCATTTGTTTTCTTTATTCATTAAAATTATTTCGTCACAAATAAGCTAGTGAACGTTAAAGCATATTCTATTTCTTGAAACTTAACTCCTGAAGTAATTTTCCATACAGCATTTTCTCTTGCCGACCACATACCTTATATGAGGGTTATAATCTTATGTTAAGAGTGTATTCTTAAGGAGTTGGTACAAACCGAAGGTAGGCTTTGAGTTACCGCAAACCACAAGCTGAGTTGAGCGTCTTTTAAATAAGTATATGTTTTGGTATTATAATTGTGGGTTTGTTCAGTGAGAGTTCAATTTTCTTATTTGTAATAAAATATAATATAAAATAATTTGTTAGTTGTGCTATGTATTGGGTCCATGCTATTATGTATGATATTTTGTTTATTTTTTATAACCATTTCAATAAAACTATTTAAATAGTTCATTAAACGTTATTATTGTTACCTAAAATTAACCTTTTTTTCATCATCATTAATTTAAGAGCCCAGCTCTTGTCGGTGCAGCTCCTTCCATTTGCACCTATCTAGCGCCAACTCCTGAACTTCCTTATACGTCACAATCTTCACCTTTTCTTTAATTTGCTTGATGTAGCTATATCTTGGACGACCCCTTCCTCTCTTTCCTTCGACTTTCCCTTCCACTACCGCACAACTTTCTTCATAAAAAATGCAGCAATGAATAGAGGATACAACCATTTTTTAATCATAATAAATTATATGGGGACTTACAACGAGAGAGAGCTAATCAGGAACTTCGGACCCAATTTAAAAAATGCTAGATCTCTAGGACTACTTTTTAACTGGATGAGCAAACTACTTCTCACATGCGGATAAAATTCGAGTAGAAGCTCATATAGCCAAAAACATAAAAACTCAATGTATAACCGAGATATTTAAGAACAAAATCTAAAATTCAAAATCACATATTATTTAACCAACAAACAAAATACCCTAAACCCACACAAAGTTAAAGTTAACCATTTATACGTGGTTTTGAAGAAAAGGCTGTGTTTGTAGACTTTCTAACAACGGTCTTACAAACCGCAAGTCTTGTGGTCACAGCCTCCCTTGTTGGAGATTTCATCTCTGTGTTACATTACGTTTCTACGTGATCTTGGTTTTAAATTGATGAAAAGATGGAATTTATATTTGAATAAGGTGATTTCATGTTAAATAAAGTTACACGTAATGTAACATATTTACAAAAATCATACCACACTTACCAACATAATGGAGTGAAGTGTGAAAAAGAACAAACACCTGAATTGAAGACCTACTTTTAAAAATGCGATGATATTTGTAACTTAGCAACTATAATTACTAGTTAAGATATTCTTTATCCAGCTCTTAAAATTAAATCCCTCAGAATATAAGTAAAACAGATAGTAAGTAAATATATTACAGTCTAAAATCATAGGTTTAAATAACACTTCCCGGAAACGAAGTCGCAATAAATATACCACTAATCTATTCTAATACTAAATATTCTATTCTGAGCATGTCTTGGCAAGTAAAGGGTAGTTCAGGTAGGTTAAACACACGATTTCAATGACAATGCGTGCGCGCAGTAATAGGCGTTGCGGTGCGAAACACCCATTGTATAGGATTTTTGAGGATGATAATCTGAGATTTAGGGATGGGTGAAGGTAATGTCGATATGTAGTTGGAAGTTTTATCGATGTTTTTGTATTGGCGAGATAGAAGTATTTTTGATCATCTTTATTTATTTTAAGGTCTAACTCACATGTACTATTCTTATATCGAGTATTACTGATAATTTGTTTGAAGACATGGGACCAATAGGGAGAAGTTAATTTTGAACTATGGTAAAATATATTTTCAAAAATTTAAGTACCTATGCAATTATAGTTTACTTTTATTAAGGCTTGTCTAGCCTTAACATTTACTTTTTAATTTAATATTAGTTCAAATCCTCACACACTATCTCACCTCTCACACATCTCACTATAATACAATTTCACCTCCAAAATAATATTACAAATGTGAAAGACGAAGGCGAATGACGAAGCTGCCTGCTTTTTATCGATATCGACAACCAAATTATTCAAACGTAAACAACCCTACAAATAAATCAAACACCAGATTGATGGTATTATGTCAACATGCACCATTACAATATGGGTATTTTGCATAATAACCAGAATGCTTGACAATTATTGAATAAAACATTTTTCACTAATAAGGGCAGATGGTTTTATGCATTTGTATGTGAGAAAGCATCTACGAAACTAATGTGTTCAAGTGTAATTTGTCAGTGCCAAATTTAAGGACGAAATTCTTTAGATATTCAGGATTAGGACCGAAGATATAGATTTGCATATTACTGTGTTTAGCCTTTGTGGGAACTGAGAAAAATATTTAATGATACGTCATTAGGTAGATCAGCTGTCGGAAAAGGAAAAAACGTTACAATTAATACAGTTTTGATTAATCTTGGCGAATCATTTTTAAGAGAATTTATTTAAATGAGTAGTAGTATGAAGTATGTAAATGTAACATAAGATAAATCGATAGAATTTTTAATCCCCTTTTCCAGTTTATTGGTTTATTCCATGTGAAAAGATGTACTTACATAAATGTATCAAAAATTGCTAGAAACTCTTATTTTTATCAATCATAGTCTCTAATAGTAAATCGATAAAACCACGTGGTATCATTCGCTACTACTTTTTGTGACTCTCACACACATTTTCGATGTAGGTCTTCCCAGTCAAATATTTCTCACTGTGTTGTAGGAGAATTATACTTTATCTATAAGAGTTCAACAATGCATTTGTACACCACAGATTTCTTTATAACTCTCTGCAATGTTTCCTAAAACCTCCTAAACGGTTTCAACACGTCAACATAAAATATCTCAAAGAATCGAAGGGTCCTTTATACCAGTACTTAACCCTTCGCGCCCCCCACAATGCGTCAATACTCAATAATCTTATAATAGATAGTATTGAAGGGTTAACCCTTTAAGACCTCTTACAAAGAAGATTTTCGTATGGAAGCCGATTTTGCATGACTGACGCCTAATAAAACAATTGTATTGTATTGGGATTAATATTTAGCTTTTGTGTTTAAAGGGTTAGGTTTCTGTGTAACGACTGGCCCCTTTTTGATGGCGTTGCCATCGAATGTATTGGTATTTGGTCCATATTCATCATCGGTTTATTTATTATCCCAATGCTCGGTGTATGTTTCTACTAGAAGCACGAGTTTAGATTGCTATGCTGGTTCAATACGTATTCTAAAGTATTTGCTTCTTAACTTTTTTTCCTAGATCGTTCAACAATGAAAACTACTGGTATATTAGCTACTTAGTTATTAAAACCCAATAATTTTCACATTGTTTGGTTTGCTTATACTACCTACTAATAATCTATATCGTCAAACCACATCGCTTACTTTCACACACACACTAAGTTATATTTTTTCTGTTTAGTATCCATTTACGACGTAATTATTTATGCATTGAATTATCCAATATTCCGAAATATTATTCGATACCTACTATGACAATCTAAAATATTATACACCCACAAAAAAGTTTAAATCTAGTCGTTAAAATACTTAATCCAACCGTGAAGTTGTCACAATAAGATGTCGGTTAAAAATAATGATTTCACAAAACTTTTTAACTGGCCACGATGACGAAAAGGTGAAAACAAAATTATCAGCGTCAATGTCCCATTTACAATAATTTACAAGTAGGTAAATATAAAACTAGCAATTTTAATATTAAAGATAGATTTGAAAAAATAACTCTGCGTAGGTAATTACTAAAATATAAAATTTGTTATGTCAGTAAATTAATATGAACTCACGAAACAAGAAAGGCAAACTTAAAAAGAAAAACACAAGAATTTTCTATCAGAATCATACAAAACGAAATTACAAATACACCAGACACTATAATTGACCGGAAAACCAACCTAAAACAACCAGAACGAACCAGCAACCATCGTGACTGCGGTCAACGCAAAAAACCTATCGCATTTCATAGCAAATCATTGATCTATAGATCATTATCGGGCACGCGTCAATGTCAACTATTGTGATCGATAAAATTGTAGTTTATGATTTTTGTATCAACCCTCTATCGGGTATTGATGAAATATAATATTTTAAGGGTTGCGCCGGCGCATGGCTAGTATAAAGCGATTGTGTTATTGTTACGTCATAATAGTTTAATTTGATAGGTGATATGCTGATTGAAAGTCGATGAATAGAAAAATCAAATCAATGCATGTATGTTAAAATCTTTGGCATGCTTCGTGTGGTAAAGTTGTATTGGTATTTCATAGGCATCAATACAATCTGCCCCATTCTAGTTTAATAGCAAGTATTGTTAATTAAGTTTATTGAAAAAATGTGCAAAAAACATGAATATCATAGGTATAGTTTTAATATTAAACGGGGAAATGCACCAACCAACAAAAAACACAAAATAATAAAGTGATCCTTAAAAAGTCTGACTACACAAAATCAACACTGTCAAAAGATTTTTTCTTAAAAGTGACAAAAACCGCGAAGAATACCCAATTAAAATTTTAAAACCGTCAACTGGTGTATACTGAACTTCACCATAGACATAAAATGTAACATAAAGAAACGAACTCTCTGAACAATATTTATAATTAATTCCAAGTCTCTGTTCTCACGACTTTAATTGCAAAAAGCAGATGCTCCAAGGGCAGAAAATTAAAACCATACAAAAAAATATATTAATAAAAAACGAAGATGACTCGCAAGAAACCGGAATTCAATTAGACATACAAAAGAAAGCAGGGACACACGTCTTGTTCCTAGAATTAATTATTCACGTTGAACATCCCAACAATACAAGCAAAATTATCAAAGAAAAAACCTGACCCCTAAAAAGAATTAAAATAAAGCTCAAAGTAAACACTCACGGACTTTAATATGCAAAATGATACGAACTAGAAATGCAAATCGTCGTGCGAAGATAAAAACAAATAGAATAAAAAAACCGCTTCTATGGGTGACTGACAAAATTTTGAATAAATTTTGTACGGTCCTAGCATCGTCCCTTGGAGTACACCTTTCTCATACTTCCGTATGCAAATGGCTTTGGTGCTCAATCTTTTATTTTAATAGCATCTTATTGTGTTAATTCCATTGAAATGTAGTGGGGTGAGTGTTTTGAAAAAATGGTAGTGAAGAATTATATTAATCACTGCTCGTATGCAAATCAAAAGCTCTGTTTAAAACTGAAACTGTGGGAATGTTATCTAGTTTTTTTAGCTTCGGGGTGAGAATCCGTGGGTAGGATTTTTTATGGGAAGTAAAGATAAAGAAATATGCATAGTCTGACTTGTTTTTGCATTGTTTGATAGTATAAAGGAATATGATTATAAGGATGTTCGTTAGACAGTTGCATAAATTAAAATTAGTGGAATATTAATTGCTTTTGTATCGAAACTTATCCCTCAGGGTTTAAGTTTTAAGTATTACACAAATAATAATTATGAGAAATTGAAAGAGTGAAAGATACAAATCTAGGTGTATTTGAAGTTCATTGAAAATAGTGAAACTTATTTGCTTAACTAAATTCTATAAAATAACAATGAGAAAAAATATTATGACATAAAAAGAAAATAATTCAAGTTTTTTACTTACGTTAAAGAACATTATAATTTTAAGAACTTTTACATTTGAAATCATTTAAACTTACATTACTTTAATTAAAAGTATTATTATCAGCATTGCCATGTTATTATAATAAATTGTGAACTCACTTAAATTTTTATGTTTTCTTTGCAGGTACGTACAAAAGATACAATCGTCGAAAAATGCACCGTAAGTCCTTTATTGTTATCAATACTAATTAACCTTTTTATAAAAATACACAACACAAGATAATTTATTCATTTATGTACCCCTTGTTCAAAAGATCTAGATCGATCATTGGGAGTACTCTAGCGACATCTATCGGTACCCTGAAGCAACTACCGTAGTTCCATTGATCAAAACTAGATGGCGCCACGTGTACCTTAACGGAAACTTCATAGATCATCACATTCGTAACTCACTTTAGGCGTGATTTTTGATATGATAGTTTCCTTTATGGCATTTTATAGGTATCGATAAAGTAAAATCGATCGATGGATCAAATTAAGGAATCGTTAAAATGATTGTTAAACTTGTTTTTTGAAACAATACTTACATTTTAGTCGATGTAACCTCGAGGCTATGGTTTATAAGTAGTGGTCAATCAAATGTCAATTATAAGATTTCCGGGTAAAATTATTATAATTATAGAAGTTGTATTAAATTATATACATTCAAATAAAGGCTTCCTTGGTTTGTTCAGGAAGATCCAGACACTTTGTAAGTCTTACAAAAGGTCAGATATATTATTTTCCGAATATTTAATATTTATTTCATTATGGTGAAGAAATAATACCCACTTATTACATTATGTACAGGATTTAACTTTGAACCAGCTTCCGAATCAAATGAGCCTACTATTCACATCCGTTATTCTTCAATGTTTGTAGGAATTTAAATTATTTACCTAGGTATGTATTTTACGGTCGGTCCGTATCTTTTTGAAAGATTAAAAAAATGTCTAGATAATACTATGCATTAAAATAATCAAACTTACTAAGCCAGCTTCACAATAGTTATTACCATTTCCTAGTATTGCAGAATTTAACTCTTAAACAATGTGATCCTTATAAATAATTTAGCCGCTATTAAATTTCCTCAAAACTCTATACAAATCTCAAGTTAGGTACTAGTAAAAAATTCTATTGATTCTACAGACAAGGATCTGTTTATTTCAAACGATGAATAGTTAATTCTAGTAACAACTAAAGATTAATAAGATTAATCTTATCTTAACATAATGATAATTCCTATTTGCAACAAAAAGAGCTTGAGTCTTCCTTAATACTGCTTCATCTTAACCACTTCCTAAATGCAAATTGTATGCAAAAACTTCAAGTTCATTTACAAGGTCGTTTCTAGTCCTAAATAACATTTAATTTATTATTATTTATTAGTTTATTATGCAGATAGTGTCAAACTGCCGTTTATATTTACTATCACTATCAAAGATTATAAAAAGGTTCTTTAAGACCGTCGCAAACGCATGCACGCACACACTGATGCTGTCAGTGCACGCACACAGATGAACGCACTCACACATGCGCGAGCGCTGATGAAAAATGACTTGCGAGCCATGTGGTAGTCCGTTGTCGAGTATTTTGACGAATTCCGAATAGACGATTGTGTTCGTCGAGGTGGCGGGACATCTGAGTTTTATTTTTTATAATAGACTTATTTGAAACGTTAAAAAATATACAACTTATAGGCTGTAAGTTTTTTTAATTAAAATTGTTAATTTTTTTTTTAAATACCTATATTTACAATGATTCATTTTTGCCTTCACTGTTCGACGGTAAAAATAAGACGCGGTTTTAAAAGTGACAAATAACTGTATTCCTTTCTTTTAATAAATTATTTTGCTTGAAAATGTAGAAATGTAGAAAGACCTTGATTTGCTTGAAGGTTGCAATGCACCATTTATCATTCTTTACCTTGTGATATACTTGTGGTTCTAAAATAACCTACCTACTTTTCCATAACATGTATAACTTGCGTGGAAAGTTTTTCTTTGGGTTAACAAGATTTCACAAGATTAAATATTATGTATGATTTTGTATTCATCATCAATCACTTGAATATGTTTTTACACCTTTTTTCTACTTAATGTTATTTATACTAGTACTAACTTATTTTATAACATACTTAGAAGACCTCCGCAATAACGCGATAAGACCTCTTTGAACATATAGAAAAACAAAAACGTCATTTGTTTCTGTAAAGCAAATCATAATTCTTCTTATTTTAATATCCAAACAAAAAAACATACCGTATAATATGTACCTGTGTAAATTTTCACTAAAATTAAATAAAATGACTAGAAAGAAAAAAAAACCGTATAATATCCTTATTAAACATTTAGTAACAAATCATAACCCACTTCCGCGCAATCGGTTCAAACTCACAAGGTGTACCATCCACTCTGACGCACTCCGGCGCCTCTATGACGCTGCTCACGCGCACGCGAGGGGAGAGAGGTGCGCGGGCGCAGGGGAGACAACCAAAACCTGATTTTCGGTCTAAACTGACCTTGTACCGACGCTTATTACATCATAATATTTATAATGCCTTATTTTTATGCCGTGTCATTCTAATACAAGTCGTAAGCTCTAGTAAATAAGGTTGAAGTTTGAAGATTTTTTTTGAATGGTTTTTAAGACTTTTTAGGAATATCTTAACGCTCTAACGCATAAGTACTCGACAGAGATTGCTACCTACACGTCAGGTTTTTCCGCATATAGCTTTCCGTGTTTCATTTAACACATTGTTGTTATTTTTATGTTTATTTATTATAGTTTTTTAATACTTTAGTATGCAGGTTAATTAGATGCGCTCATCGTTCTTAGAATAGTTATTTTTAGGAGTATTTACTGAAAAGAGTCTGGTTATCCTTATTGCGTAGTCGAAATAAATCTCTCGGTCTATTATCTTCGAGTAAAACTGCTGAACACTTTTAGATACGATTTTTAAAACTACCTACTTATCTAGTTCAATGTACGTACCAGGTTATTGTATTCAAATATCTAAGAAATTGCTGAGCTATTTTTAATGAGCCAACAATAACAAGTCAAGAAGCTTTTTAATCGAACAAGCGTCACTTTTATTAATAGGAGACTTAGTTCTGACGTCAATAGAGGCACTAAATCTCTCTAGAGCTACTTATTTATCCGACTGTCCCAAAGAAATAGGTATTTTCTTATCGATACTTGATTAATTCCGTAATCACATCCTTATACTTAATCTGCAATGATAAAAAGAATATTTGAAATTCTAATAACATAATTAGGTATAGCCTTTGCCTTCTTAACTTTACATTCTCATCTGCCTATTTATCCCAACTAAATTGGTGTCGACTTCCAGTCTTACTGGATGCAGCTGAGTACCAATGTTTAACATGGAGTTAATGCATATGTGACTCCATCAACACAGCTACCTCGGCAATCTTGTTAGCTGACTGTTAGACTTTCTGACTTCTGACTACCCGTCAAGACTGGAAATTTAGAATAAGATGATGTTGACGGGAACTGCCAATTCAACCTGCTTTCCGAGTTACAATCGGTCGGATCACTTATCTTTGTCACTTGAGAGGCAGTTTCTTAACCTTTATTTTAATAGGCAGCTTTTTCTTTTTAAATCTATTTCTTCTCTATTTCACACCAGCTTCATTTTTATTTACTTACCAACTATTTTCTGCAACTTTAAGAAAATCCTTAACTATTTCACATTACGCTATGTCATAGCCGAGCTGTCAGAAGAAATGTTATATTATTATGAGTTTAAAACTACAAGCGACTTTAGTGTGACGTCGAAGATATGGCGAAGTGATGATGAATCAAAAAAGCTATCTCCATCACCAGACCAGTCTTACCAAGGGGTACCGAACTGCTTTATGGAAAACACTGGAATTCACCGTTATCCATTTAGACTGGAAACAGACTCCAATATAACTAGATGATTGATAACAACATCAACATGTAAGATACATAGCAAAGAGACAGAGTACATTGGGTGATGCGATGGGAAACCAAGGGTGACCAAAACCAAGGGGCACAATATACCTTACCAACTAACATTCTCCTATCTTTTATCACGTTCCATTTCAAGGATAAGCAGTGAAGTGTCAACGTTCGACATTTTGCACTAAGGAAGTGTCATATACAAATGGTTATAATATTTAACTCGAAAATTATATAATAATAGTTCAGAAGACTGAATATTTCGGCTTTTTTAACTTGATCTATCTATATAGTGCTGATTTTCAAAGATATCATGATATTTAGTACTGTTTAGCTACGTTCGGTAACTCGCCACGGGTCTTAATCAACTGGTCCAACGTTTTACTTAGAAACCGGTCTCAGGGTTATTTCCTATGTAAATTGCTGGTTTTAATGCAATTATTAGTGATATTAAATTCAGAACTAAATAATTTTAAGATTTATTTGGTGTTTTTAATGAATATTCATAGGTTTTAATTTATATTTAAGTCAAACTTGATGTCGCCCGCGTCTTTGTCCGGATTGAATAATTATTTTGGCCATCTATACTTATGTATTAGGCAGCTATTTCCGGCGATTTAAACTGCTTCTAATACCTGTATAAAAGGAAACTTATTTCCACCTTCAAGTGACATCTCTATGCCTTTCATCATTTTTATTTTGGTGCAGCCGTTTTAGCGAGAGAGCTTAACCCATTGCATATCGGAGCGCAGATATACAGACGGGATTGATTTTCTTTTGTTTTATAATTAACGACATACAAGAGGTTAACAAACAAACTCAGGCATTTATAATATTAGTTAGTACAGCACAAATTACTTGCTTTAGACGCAAGATTGAATTGATAAGCGGGTTTGTGTTTCAAAGGTTAAAAGTTATTGGGTAGTATTTAAACGCAAATCAAAAAATATCCTTTTTCTATGCAATAAATTTCCGAATTCCCATCAAAATTACTGATTGCACAGCAAAATATTCAACTCAAAATATCACTAAACACACTTCAATTTATTTTCGCAGCGTACAGCGTTTTTTCCTAAAGCAAAAGCTTTTTCATCAATGCACAGCTAATAATCTTAATGCACATTATACATGTTAACTCTTTTTTTTTTAAATATAGCTTCTATTTTTATATTATTTACAGCAGTTTTTCTGAATAAAACAGCTTTTTATTAGTCACAGTCATCTTATTATTTATTAATTACGGCATAATGAGATCAGCAAAAAAATATAAAATTAAATACAAAATTGTAATTTATTGAATTATTTATAAGCGTTCACGCTTCCTTTTTTGCCCAATAGGCAACATTTTTAGCTTCTGCAGGTGGCGCCACGTACTTGAGTCGGATCGCAAGTCCGATGATATGCTTGCACATACATACTATGGTTCTTAAAAAAAATGGGGCTGGTGCATTGTCAGTCATTGTCAGTATTTCCTTTTGGCATACATTTCATATAAGTAGTCATTAAAAAGCAGAACTATCATAATTCAGAATGTTTATAGTCAGAATCATCTTTTGGCATATTTTTGGAATTATTATTTTCCTGTAAGAAGCAAACAAGCCTGAAGCATGCAAGCAGGCATGCAGCATGTAAGCAGGCATGCAACATGGAAGTAAGCATGCAACATGCAGCAAGCATGGCTTCTGTCACGGCTCCGGCGCTTCGTGGTCTGGCGGTCCCATGCGAGCTTATCGTCGCAGATGATTTTCACGCTCACCACCGCAGCTTCGGCTTACTGGCCGGCAGAGCCGGCCAGCCTCAACCGCGTCGGCGAGCGTTAAAACTACCTGCTCCTCAGCTCGCAGGCCGCCTCGCCCCTCCGCGCCTACGCGGTTTTGAATTGCACTCTAGGGATAGGGCAAACAAGACTACGTGGAGTCGGTTTTGCAGCGATTCGTTTTCGTTACTAGCTTCAATTTTTAATACAATGTTTTTTAATTGAACTCTATCTTACTCGCTCGCGCCACTCTGCACTCCAGTGACGAAAAAGCGCGCGAAGCCGCGAACCTTTTCAGTTAATTTGTTCTGTTTTTAGAAATAATGCAATGTGACAGGATTTTATTGTTTTAATCATCATTAAATTTGCCGAGCATGGCTTCTTGAAAATTAAGACAAATATGATGAATAGGTTTTGTTGTACTTACTGGTTAATATGCGATTGGGATAGTTATTTTGCTATGAAATATGGAAAATTTGCTGTGCAGTCAGTATTAATGCTATGTATGTAGTATTTTTGTACAAGACTAAATTTAACTGTATTGCATTATAATAAAAAAAGCAATGTCATATTGATGTATAATTTCGAATTATCTGCAGTTTGAGTTTTGTTAAACATTTAGTTTATTTGTAGTGAAGTAAGTTATTTGATGTAAAAAATAATATAAATGATGAGTTTTTATTGATAGGCGATTATTTATTTGATATGCAATTTATAATATCCCAAAGTTATTTATGGGCGTGAAAAGTCTGTGAGTAGGTATGTTCTGTGGTTTGCTTCGAGATATTATACATCAGAATGATTTGTAATGACGTCATGAAAAATACCGCGTTTAATAATATTTATATACCTTGTATCTAATTGTTGTTGTTAAGATTTTATGGATGTTTTTTTGTAGGAAAAATGATCTGTAAATGTGTCTAATATGTAATCCTTTTCCATCAATTTTAAACACTGTTATATATTTTTGCTTGGACTTTGGTCTTTTTATCAGGTCGTCTAACATTAAGTTCTTCAAGATAGCAAGCATTAGTTTAGGAAACTGTTAGACACATTCATATTAGTTTATTTGGATCTACGGATACATACACAACAGTAAAAGTAACCTCTACTAAAATCATAAGGCTGAAAAGTTTGTTAGAACACGTTAATCTCAGGAACTGCTAGCACGATTAGAAAAAATCGTTCAGTGTTTTGGGCCACTTATTTAGGAAGCCAAATTTTTACATATCTAAGTGCGTGGGATATTTTCAGATAACACGGATGAAACCGCTGATTGAAGTTAGTCTTCCAAATAAAATAAATAAAACAAATTCTCAATAATGTCAAAACGGCGCTTAACATCCGTGGCTAATAAAACATTAACAGTTACTTAATTAATTATACGCTTAATTAATTTATAATTTCCGTTTTGTTTCGTTCTTAATTGCGTTTTATTGTATTATTTATTGCGAAAACTTGTGTTTCAGCAATCATTTTAATACAAAAAAGGCGATATGTCTTCAAATGTCTTTGGATACGCCGTTAAGTCTTAAGTTACCTGAAGATAATTAAAAATAAATTCGAAGAATATTATATCTATCAAAGTGGCATTTATTTTAAGTTTCACAATTTTAAATGTAAGTACCTATATTTTCTCCCTATTTTAATGTATCTAGTGTCAACAAGAATGAATATTTAACAGCAATTACTAAATATCAAGTATCACTAGATTACTATAGTTTGATTTTATTCAATGCATAATAATTACTAACTGAGCTTAACTTCCTTCATCAAAGCCAAATAAACCGTTGCCCGCAATAAATTATATGGCAATAAAAACATGTCAAAATTAATACTACATGTCCATTATTATCCATTCGATTTCATATTTACGACATCGTTAATAAAAAAGTGGCTTCCATATTACGCGAATAAGAACTTTTTGCCAAACTGACCACAAAAAAGTACTACTTTCATTATCACACACGAGTCAAACTATAAAAACTTAATAAAAACCCATTCATTGTTCGTCTCGTGCCGCCATATTGTTCTTCGTTTAAAAAAGGCGCGAAAAAACGGTGTTTTATGACAGAAAAAAACTGTGTTACGTAATGTTTTTTATTAATTTTTTACTCAATTTCTGGGTCACTGTTATTTAAGTCGTCCTTTGATTTGCTTTTTTTTTGTTTAAAGTTTATTTAAATTTAAACATATGACTCATTTAACTGTTCATTGTAATATTTATTGAGATAACAAGTCATAAAATTAGGAATTAAATAGATTCTCTGCGTAAGCGACAAAGTCGTTTATTTTTATTAGCTTTCGCGAACGTTGTTTTAGTATTTTATTTTTTACCAAAGACGTAATAGAGATTTTTGCTATAGGTAAATGTTATTTAAAGTAATTAATCATATACCTAAACAAAAACCTGTTTTGACGATAATTGTTATTATTTCTCAATTCAAGACAAGATCCGCCTCACGTCAAAAGAAAAAGAAAATGACTACAAACTATTTTTGTTTGGCAACTTTATTTTTGACTCCAAACTTTTTAGAGACAATCTGAAATCTAGAACTTACAATCGAAAAAAAATATGCGGTCTATTTGGGAACATTTTAATGGAACATATAAAATCTGAACCGAATATTCCGCACAATTAGGCCATAAAAAATAACGATGATTTAACTCGGTAAAAATAGATACTACACACTCCTTGTTGCTGAGTTGATTAACAATTAAGTTAATTCTATTATTGAAAGACACACACTGATAGGAAAACTTGTAGAACTAGACGACTTTAACAAGTAAAGGGATAAGGGACTTTAACAAGTAAGATTTATTGAATACATTAGGTATGTTACAATGTTAGCAATATCTTCTTTGTATCAATCAATTTGATAAAAAAAAACTGTAACATCAGTCTCGGCAGAAGGTTATTCTATTCAGTTTATATACTTTTAGTTACGAACATAAAATAAAACCGTGATATGACCATTACATTTAATTCACCTAACACCTTTAAGTTTTTGTTTAAAACGATTATACACGCTCTAATCTATGTGTGTAGGTATTAAGAAACAAAGTGCCTAATTGAGCGTTTTTATATAGCTATGAATGATGTATGAAATATTATTTTTCTAAAGAATTACCTAAGTTTCCTCGTTATTTACGTTACTTACTTGAAAAAATATCCTGGAGTTAACTCCTGCATACATGTATTTTATATGGTACACTAACACCCTACTTCATTGTAGGAAATCGCTCTATCTATTGGTGGAAACCACACAAAAATCTGAGCAGGGTTTTTATTGCGAGTAGATGGACTGGCATATTATTAGACTAGCACAGAGAGGGAAATAGTTACCTTCAGACACGGGTGAAGCCACAGGGAGCAAATAGTTAATGACAATAAGGAAAAACGATACATTAATTTAAAAGTTTTCAATAAACATAAGCTATCATAGGGCAAAACCACATCGCTAAATGCCAAACAACTTACCAACACATAAATATTTGACTGTAACAATATTTATAAATAGCAATACATACATAATATTATTATACACATATTTATACATTGACAAGATAATATATTTCAATGATTATGCAAAAATATTCAACTGCTTAATTAGTTGTGTATATGATTTATTATTTAATGATAATTCTGGTGTATTTCTTAAATGATTTTCGGATAGTTTAATTCGCATGCAGGGGAAATTCATTATTTATTTAGATACAAAAGAAGTCTCTTTTTTTATTTGGTCACCTTCAGCTGACTAGCCTTTTCCAAACTGTTTGGCTTAGCTTCCAGTACAATCGGGTGCCTGGTGCCAACCATGGAGCGGCTGGACTTGGGGAAGTCCCTCCGTGGATAAGCGACCATCTACGTCAGCAGTTGTTGGCAGGTTTCTGATATCAGGCAGTGTTTCTGATGTTTAAATTGCGGATCTTGAAAGAAAAGTTAATAGCCAGAAAGTTTGAAAACCAGTCCTGCCAAGGGTATCTGGTTGCCCGGTTAACTGGGTTAAGAAGATCAGACATACAATCGCTCTTTGTAAAACACTGGTACTCAGCTGCTTCCAGTAAGACTGAAAGCCGACCCCAACATAGTTGGGAAAAGGCTGCGCAGATGAGAGAATTACTCAGTAATTGGTGTACTAAAAATGATACTTCAAATTCTGCTTACCCTGATACACATAGCGTGATGTATAAAATGAGTCGGGAAACATAACAGGCTACGTATGAATATGAATCAATGTTTTTGCCGGTCCAATCAAAGTGATTGACGTGGAGGCATTAGGCGTAATACGTGCTTCTATGTTCGTATGCGTAGGCGCACCATGGTGTTAGTACATTGTGGGATATGTTCCAGATCATTTTGATGATTTTGGAGGAGTTATTTTTTGTCATCAATGTTATACTAAGCCAGTAGCAATCATTATCTTGAAACATTTCATGCCTGAGAGATAATTATATACTTATTTGTAATCTTTGTGTTTTTGATCCTTCCAAACATAACCTATTAAAAATAAGTACACTGAAGTTATTGGAGAGCCGCAGACTTACGGCTAAAAATCCAAGAAAACAAATATCATCACAGCTAAGTATCGACTTGTACCTACTGCTGCCTAAAGGAGCTCCCTAGTTCAAAGCTAGTGAAACCGTAGCCCATAACTCTTTGCGAGCAAACGCAATTTTTTCAAGGCCAAATAATATCCTCTAGACAGGAATATCATTGTCACCCTATAAACAAGTTTTTGGTTAAGACAGGGTCGGATTTGACCTCTGGATCCTCCTAAAATAATTCTAAATAATACTCTTGAGCATCTAGTATCTGTCATCATCAACTTGGCTGCTTTCACACCGAAGTGTAACAAATTGTTCTTTATTTTCCGCATAGGCACGCTACAATGACACCGCATACAATATTCGGAGATACTTTTTTTTTCAAAGTTAGAAATTAATATATTTTTTTAGTATTATTTTTTATCATATTAGGTCGAATTTTAGAGCAAAGGCCTCTTCTTATACACAGAAAGAATAGGCGTAAAATCATCAAGCTTGCTTAAGGACCAAAGCTAGGTTTCCTCACGACGTTTTCCTTCTCAACGACTCAGTCATTAGTGCCCGAGATTAAAGGTGCAAAAATTGTTTATTACGATCCGGTGTGATAAACAGCCCACTTAATAGTGTACCTACGAAACATTTCCATAAGTTAAAACTCGCAGCGCTTAAATCATAAGAGTCATAATTCAGAATCCATTCTATGACATCATCGCATAATATACACATTAATTACATAGCGTATAGGTACCTACTACAATTATATACAAACATAGTTCGTAGTTTCTACAGGCTCCTATCTCAAAAACCGCCACTATGAGGAAAGCTGCGTCTGCCCCGGTTATTGCGTGGATGGGTAACCATTTATCAAAGGGAAACTCTTAATGGACTTAGGCCCACGTTCAAAGACATCATAATCATACATTTTTCTTAAGAAAACTACCGTTTGTGATGTACTTGAACTTAGGCCTAACTTTTAGTAATCTGTGCCCTTATGTGTTACAGTTTACTCTTTGGAGCATTGAAATGTAGCCTGTAAATAAATAAGTCTTACTTAGTATTAATCTACTATATAAAAATAAGTCCGGTTTTCCTCCCTGACGCTATAACTCCAGAACGCACGAACCGATTTCCACGGTTTTGCATTCGTTGGAAAGGTCTCGGGCTCCGTGAGGTTTATAGTAAAGAAAATTCAGGAATAATCAGGAATAATTCAACAGAAAAGTGGGTAAATCGTTTTTCACATACAGCGCCATCTCTGATACATCTGCGCACCAAGTACCAGGATAGCATAAGTTACAAGAGCTTAGCTTAGTTACCAGTTCTCAAGTATCGACGCTATTGCCCACCTCACCTCATGTACTAGGACAGCATAATAAAATACATGAACCAAATCCATCGGGATCGCGGAATTTCGATGCAACTACTCACCATGTACCAGGACGGCATAACTTACAAGAGTATTCCAATCTCCCGTCGACGCTATAACTCCTTTGTATAAAGAAAAGCGATATCTCAATCATTTCAAATTCATGAAAGATATCGGTGGCGAAACGGAGTTCGCCGGGTCTGCTAGTTAAATATAAAATTATTTACTTCTATTTTGATAAACCAGTCAGGTAACATTATAAAAGATTTTGACAGCCATCTTACTGAAATAAATAGTAATATTCATTAAGTATGTACTTAGCACACGACAGGTGTATTTGCAGACAGAAATGTAAGATAAAATCTTTAGACTAGACTTTTGTTGAAACGGAAATTAAACACCCAATCCATTATAAAACAGTAACAAATTTATGCTGACTCATTGTCTTAGTCTAGGTTAAAGTTATTTTAGTAACTAGCTGAATATATTTGAGACAACTTGATAGCGTAAAACTAGTTATTTCTAGTTTTCGAAGGTGATTTCAGTGGTCCAGGGTTGCTGTATCAGTGTTGTCAAACTTATGTAGTCACTATGAGCCTAATATCTTCTTGTTTCGTGTCGATGACATGTCTTATAGTGAGACTACACTTTGTCAGCCCAATATGCGGGAGCATATTGGGCATGGCCGGATGCGCTCATGAGGTCCTGCCGCGAGCAAGTTTCAGGCCACAGTGGACATGCGATGAGGTGGGACATGGTCTACACAGCAGCCTCGCACTCGCACCCAAAGTCCGCCCCGCCCGTGAATATGCCTAATCTGAATGAATGGATAAAAAGTAACTCACAGATTTCTTCTTTCTTCTGTTTGTAACTACTGGCTTTCACATCTCAACTTATTTGGGAAAAGGCGTAGCAATTAATGTCCCTTTTAACGATGTGGCTTTAAAATAAATCCCTACTACTTTACCTTTCCTAAAATTTTGCTTCTATGAGCAGTTACTACCGTGGTTGTTGCCTAGCCACCCAATCATCAAACTCAAAGCAAGCGTTAATCTTAAAATAATTGACGTATTATCAGTTAGAAACAAATTTATTACTGTTCAACCAGTACAAGCCACAACCTTGGTTTTTTGCTTAAATTCGAGACGTCGAATTACTGTGTCCGAGACTCAGAATCTATACATCGAAAATTATTATAAATTGATTTTTATCTGCTTTGGTGGTTCGCAAAAAACTGGACGTGTTTGCGTATTATGTAATAGTTATATTCCATCTATTTTGAGATTCACGCCTTTTTAACTAAGTGAGATTCTAGGAAAATTAGGTAAGCCTCATTGTCAATGATACTTGTAAAATGATGATACATAGAAAAAAAAATGGTTATTTACTTTATGGATATGTTAAAGAAGAAAAAATATTCACGGAGCCCAAATAATGTTGGGATAAAGGAAGGAGGATGATGATGATATCTGGTCCCCGCGGTTCCACGCGGTTCCGCGGTCTCGAAGAAACTCCTTCGAAAACTCTCATATTAAGTAGCCTATGTCCATTCTCAGGCTTTGGACTATCTGTAAATCGAATTTCATTTAAATCGGTTAAATAGTTTTGACGTGAAAGCACGACATAGAGACACAGATTTACTTTCGCATTAAACATTGATTAAACGTAATGAATTTACTTTTTAAGCACATCTAAGCTTACGTCTGTACGTACTTATTTTAATGAAGTTAAAATTAGTTTTTTCTGCTATTTCTAAGACGTCTTTGATAGAAGTTAGGTGTATCCTTAAAATTCGCAAAAACTATCAAAAGCTTTCATGACCTCTAAGTCTTCGCTAAAAAGATTTGTATATTTTCAAAATGTTAAATTCTTTTGCGGTCTAGTAAAGTAACTGTAAAATATTTTGAAAGGAAATATTAAAACACATTTGTAAACCCGTGACTTCTGCGTGGCTTTTTAAATAATGAAAACTGATTTAATGATTTTTATTTTAAAAAACGTGTTCACTATAAAATATTGTTAAACACATTGAAGTGATTAATGTTTATTCCTCTAATAAATAAATATTAAATATATAGTTTTGGTCGTTGACGGCTTTGTTTGAAATAATACCATGCGCGAGAGTCAATAGAGTGTGTCGAGTTACAGCTACCATGTTGACTGACGTTCGATTTGTGTGGATAAGGTTCAATTTTTTTATATATATATTTTTTTGTATGTGTGTGTATGAGGTTTATATCTTCGCACATTAATTTATGAAATCAGCTCGAACGAATAAATACCAAATTAGTTTTTTTTTTATTTAATTAGGTAAAGTTTTGCAAGAGTAATTTCTAACCCTTCCTAAATGGCTAGTTCAATTGTGATTTAAAAGAAAAAATAAGCAATCAATGCTTATTTTTTAAATAATTTCATCAACCACAGACCCATCAAAGCTGCAATAATATCTTTATTACTTCACAGTAACTTCCAAACCACCATGATTGCCGAAAATCAAGTAACATACAAAAATAAACTTACACAATCTGACCTAGATCCTGATAGTCACCCAAAAATTGCTGTCACCATCTTGTCCCCCAGCAAAGGCCGACAAATTCGTGAATTCCGCAAAACTATAGGAAAAGAAACGTCACCTTGACAGCACTGTTCCAGATAACAAATACTGTGAACCGTGACGACTCGCAGAAGGTTGCTTATTATCTCCTCTATTTGGTGGTATCTCAGCAAAAAATATATCAAGTTTTTAAGCTGGATTAACGAAGAAAATGATGCTGATTGGTTGGTTGCAAATTGTTTGAAATCTCTCAAATTATCTGTCAAATAGTTATGTTTAACGGTTGGACTGGCTTTTAGCTTGGAAACTGTAAAGCATACCTACTTAATCGCTGATACCTACATAAATGGGTGTACTCGATAGTAAGGGTCAATTCCCACTGAAAGAGCAGCGGCCGGCAGCGGCCGGCAGCGGCCGTAATTGCAAGGGATTGAGCGTGAGCGCGGCGGGCCGCGCGGCGCCGCGCGGCGCCGCACCGCGCCGCGCTCTTACATTTTCCGTGCTCTTACGGCCGCTGCCGGCCGCTGCTCTTTCAGTGTGAATTGACCCTAATACGTCTACAAGTTGTTCTACACACATTGGGTCAGAAAGATTATACCTAAATTATGCCAAATTTTTGAGTAAATTGTGAAGGGTAAAAAACTGTATTTTTCAAGAAAGCTCCATGCTTTAAATAAAGAACTGGTAGAAGAAAGTCCCAAAAACCTTAAATTACTAGTAAAAAAACAACTTTTCGGTGAAAAGTATTGATAAAAATGTATACACTTTTATTTTGCACATAATTAATTTCGAAAAAATCCAGCCGGTTTTGTGACCCCAGACAGTATCTAAAAAAAAGTCTAAGAAAAAGTAGTCCATCAAATTATTTAGAAGCCAAATTGCGCATGAGTGCTTTTTTATGCATTTTGAAAAGCCAATGAACCTGACCTCGGTAACTCGGACATTATTTTGAGGTCCAGTAACAGTTTCAGGTGGAACTATTAATTTAATGTCAATTAATAATGACCATTTTAAATATGCGATTTGTTTGTAATACCCAATAAAAAAATAATAAAAACTTTTTATTAAAAATCTTTTTCTAGTTTTCATGTTTTTGGTGATAATTGTTGAACGGTTCTTTAAAAGATTCTCTATCATATACAGTACAGCAGTATTTCAAAGACATTTTACAAAGAAAATATATATTTTTCATACACAAATCTTTTGTTCCTTAAAAAATCTCTAACTATTTTTAATAAGGCATGTCCACACTACACAACCGACATCGATAAATGAAATATAAGTGACACGTCTCGTCTAGGCAAGTGTTGTGCACATGTTGTTAAAATGCCGTCGTAATGTGTTTAATTATTATGTTGGTACTACTGTGTTAGAAGACAAGTTAGGGGGCAACCTGTCATAATTTGAATTTGGAATGTACTTAAGGAACTGTCATGGCGGGTCTACGGATTCGGCTATCATGCTGTATCAAACTTGAAAATTTTATACAGCAACCCGTAGCCTGGAAGTTGGTGATTGATACACCCGTGCATCGGAGAACACTTAAATGTCGGTCCTGTGCCTGATCTCTCTCCGGTCGTGACGGATTGCCGTCCCGTCTATGAGTGTGAAGGAATAGTGAGTCCACCTTTGTCTGCGAAAATGCTTGTACACTATAATATTTTCTGCGTAGTTAGCTAATCTTCTTACATGTGAACAGCCACCCTGACTGCTAATCGGCTTGGGGACATCATCATCATCACCAACCTCGAGTGATGTAGTAAAACTCAATCTCTTATCACAAATCAACGGATAAATTATTTGTAATTCTTATTTATATATTTTCCAGACAGTATATTAATACCCTTTCAGTTTTGACTCTATTTGTAAGAGAGTTACTCCCAAGGTGTTACCACCAATTGAATCAGTATATTTGCCATCAAATAAAATATTCAAATTAATAAAAATGAAGTGCCTACAAATACTTACAAACACAGTGACCTTTAAAGTATTCTTGCTGCCGGAACATATCAACATTGATCGTGGTAGGTGATTGATCATGTTACACCAATACGCCTGGCTTTGCCTCTTATCGTACTTGAAGTGAGGCCTCTTATACAACGGGTTTTGGCAACTTCTACTCGGTTTAAGATCCTCCTACTAATATTATAAACGCGAAAGGTCCTATGTATGGATGATTGTTAATCTTTTACGCTAAAACTACTAGGTACGTGTTTTTTTTAATGAAACTAAGCAGTAATAAAGCTTACCTAATGATTAGCCTATACTTTTATCTAGGTGCGAGGAATAGTTCCCTAGGAACGCGGGTGAAACAGCGGGCGGAAGCTAGTTGTAATATAAATGCAGGTCAGCAGATGGATTTAAGCTAAGTACGTACGGGTATGCAAGTTGACAAAATTATGCATGGGTGATATTTTTCGGGAATCTAGATCTCTTGAGAAAAAAATAAATCTTATCACTACCTAGTACCTATCACTTTTTTTGTCTCTGTGTAAATATTTTTTTGTCAAGAACGTGTGCCCTCGAAGGTTATCGAAGAAGCTAAGTTCAAAATATTTAGGAAAGGACTAGGCTAGACTAGATGAAAAAATGCTCCTCCACCTGTATACACAATCGACTATTACTACCCTCAAAAACTTGATAACATCAAATAACCACTAAACAAAAATTTCTAAAGAAAAAAATCTTTCCCACCGGATCCCCAAAAGCCGTATCGCCGCCTCTGCCAGATTAAAAAAAAATACATTTAAAAAAACAATCTCGCAACACCTGTTGCGCCTACGCATCCGTTGCTAAGCGACGCGCCATATTGGTAGTATGGCTGCATTGCCATCTGTCAAAATTTACATTTAGAATTTAATTAGCGACCAGGAAAGATTTCTTAACAGGTGACAAAAGAATTTCGCGAGTTCTTAAGTTTCTGTCATCTGTTGGTTACGCTAATACAGTTGAATCAATTTTGAAGAAATTTGGCATGGGAATACTTACACTGCAATCTTGGGGATCAGGGATTGATTTTATTTAAGTATCTGTAAATTAGTTTTTTAGATAAGTTTACCGTTACCAGCATGTCGCTGGCTGTTGTTCTCGCGGTTTCACCCAGAGATTACCTAGATCAGGTAGGTACAGACAAAATCTCAAATAGCAGCCTTTCAAAGTCCATTTTTATTTAAATGAAACATTTTTATTTCCAGCTTTTAATTTGCATTTGAAAATGATAAAACACCTAATTCTAAGGTACAAAAAATGATCAAATGACCATTAAAATACAATGCTCATTACAAATTAAATGCAAAATCTTCATTTGTAAGAATGTGCAAAAAAAAACAAAATGAAATTCAAGTTTAACTACACGACTGAATTCGACAAACTATCTTAATTGACGTACAAAATAATCAAAACTGATAATCAATTTGCGTTCATATGAATACAATGCAAAATAATTATTTATGTACACAAAATCAATTACTTATTCAGTAAGTACTTAGATAATACTGAAAATAGGTATAAAACTACTGTTTACACGTTGTATACACATATTTGCTTAACCTTTTCTCAACTATATTGGTCTTACCAGATGCAGTTGCCTTCGAATCACGGATAGGTACATATTACATTTTAACATGTACTTTTAGAAGAGACAAATAATAATAGGCTTATAATTGTCATAAAATTAACAAAATTAACATGTGTTTTTTCAACCTTATACCCACCATCTTCATTCACAAAACGACGGAACCACAATCGGAACACAAGTACGATACCACATTCTAAAAAAACAATGTTTATTTAGCATATTAATAGCCAATCCTTCCGCGACCTAACGCAACATTATTGGCACAAAAACGTAAGACAAAAAAAGACTTTTAAATTCATGCACGTGCTAAGAAAAAGTCGATTCTCGATTTGCAAAAACATTTATTCATTGTGTTGTTTTTTTTTCGTTCTTTTTGCTCCTGTTTGGGATAAAAAAGGACTTTCGGATCCCGTGGCTACCCGTTAGGTGTTTTTGCCCTATAGTGTTCTTTTTATAGTGCATTTGCCTCGATTGCATAACGTACGGTCAATGGTCGACGGTTTTTTAGAGAGACGATAACTTGGGTGTTCGCCCTACGGTATTTTGTGACGTGGAAGGTTTTTGGGTTTATTACCTTCGTTTCTAACGTGTGTGTAGTATCTTGTAGGTTTAAAGTGAAGTTTATAATGCAATCACCGAATCTTTTCATTTTACATCATTTCATCCATCTAACCTTGTCCCAAATTTATTCGGGATCTGCGCAGTTTGTTCCAATATTTTGTTCTGCTATAAATCTTTTATCTGCTGCATCTCACAAGCAACATTCTTTCTAACCATTTTGTATTCAATGAAATTGATAAAATGATTGACTGCTTTTTCATCATCTATTTTAATTTGCATATTATGTATTGGCATTTATGCATAGACAATTATTCTAAATTCGAATATAACATGGAAGAATATGGACATGGCCAGGGTTTACATTATTTTATCCAGTTTATGCTACAAACCCACTATCAACAGATACCTACTTTAAAGTTTTTCATTAATAAAGTAAACTTAAATCTCTAAAAATCTCAGCATTATACTACAACTTGCTACAAAACTTCATTTTTAAGAATTCCACCATTTCGTCCCCGGATGACGGTCATAGAATACAAGACATGTGTTTTCAAAAATTTCGCCTCATAGTCGCCACATTGTGTGTAGTGATAAATCTGTCTGTTTGTCTGTGTGCGTGTAATCCGATACTGGTGTGAGTGTGTGCGTCTAATGCGTGTGCGCAGTGTTGCATTGTTGCATGCTTCGTTCCCACCCCCGCTATACGGATGGGGTAGTCTTGGTAGTTTTTGCTGCGATTTATCAGAATATTCTTTTAGTAGAAATATAAAGTAAAATAAATAAAAGTGATGAAGTAAAAAAGTATATTCAAAGATAGAGAAGTAAATTTTATTATGCTTTTAATGAAATTATACTATTTGATAAAAAAAATAAGGACTATGTATTATCCAATCTAAAATAGAAACTCATAACAGTATCGTAAACGTAGATTTAATTTAGTTTTATTTTATAGTATTACAGTTTTTATACTAATTACTAAGTTATGTTATGGATATGTCTAATATAAAGATACATAACACATGCAATTTATTTTTTTCATTTTGATACCTAAATTATTCACACAATACTTAAATGTCTCTTTGAATACACAATTATTTAAGACAAAAAATAAATTAAGCTATTGTTCTTTTTATTCACTTGTTTACTTTTGTAAAAACAATATTTTTGGCACAAAAACATTGGCCTACACTTTATCAGTTCAGTAAAGAATTCAGAAACAAAGTATGCAAGTTCTAAAAGTATCAAAACCATGTAGTCTCCTAAGGGTTGAGAATCGTGGGCGAACTCAGAGGGTGGGTCGCATAATACAACCTTTTTTTTTTTCAAACAACCAAAAGATTTTTTCTACCTGTGAACCCAAAACTTCTACCTGACGTGCGCAGGCGCAGATTTTGAGTCGTTTTTAAATTTCGAATGAAAAAATTCGTATTACGAATGTTAGAGGGGGCTTTTTGCTTTTGGATTTTTTACTGAAATTCACTTGTTTGTGACATAAGGTAGGTTTTTGTATGTTTATATTTTTTTCATGGATTTTTCACAGTTATAGTGGACGTGTAAATGGGTGAATGGTTTGTTTTTATTTGTCTTTTTTGTGAGTTTAATATTTGGAGTTAATGGAGCTAATATAGACAAATATTTGAATTTGTTTTCAGTGCTGTTATAAGTAAAATTGAAAATTGTAATTTTTTACTGTTAAACAACGCATCCATTTGTATGCGTATAGCTTCTTTTGAAGCGTAGAATTCGAATAGTTTCGTAATTAATTACTTTTTTCAATATAATAATACCTACGCTTTTCAAAAAATATTTAATTCAATTTACGTTTAAAATAAATTAACATAATTCAACGTACGCCACAGTTTGAAATAATAATATTATTATTGAAAACTTGTAACTACGTTCAATTGTTTTATACTCAGTTACATTCATGATCATCATCATCTGCCTAGCCTTTTCCCAACTATGTTGTAATCGGCTTCCAGTCTAATCGGATGCAACTGAGTGGCAGTGTTTAAATAAAATAAAATCAAATACCTTTATTTTCAGGCTGATTTGGCCCATAGATAAATAACTTAAAGACTTACATAGGTACATAGGTACTCTATTATACAAAAATTGGTAGTATATAAAAAACTTTAATCTATGTTAGTAACACTCCCCTATGCACTATGTCGTCCTGTGGCACTTGTCCGCGGAAGCGACGGAACATGCATAAATGAAGCGACTGCCTATCTGCCCTCCTGAACCCAGTCACCGCATTCCCTTCTCTAAGGGACTTGGTTTCATTCATAAAGTACCAAGCTAAAAGTCAATAATAACGTGATAAAAACAAACAGTTGGTTATAAACGTTGTATAACAAGATATACTTGGCTATCTTTATTTGTTGCATAACTGAGTTGTAATACATTACACTTTAGTTTCATTGTCAAGAACTCAGACTGAGTTACACTTGAGTCGTGAAGGTATGACGCGGTACACAAGTTGTGGAACTTTAACTGCATGGAAAAAAAATGCGTTGCCAATGATTTAATGCTGCTGCTCATTTTTAAGTCAAATATTAAAGAGATTTCACTGTTTACTGCCTTTACGATTACCTTTTTTATCTAAAAGCTTTAGAGGGGAGTACCTAATAGTTTTCAGTTATAAGGTCCATAAATTAACTTATGTGCTCGACAGTCTAGTTACCTTAAAAACTTCAATCCCTTGAACATAGTTTCGAAATTGTACATTTACTTGTGACTGCTTTTTGATATTACACTAAAACTTTACTTCATTAAAACACTGATTTTCATAACCCTTATTCCAGTAAAAAAAAAATAACTTTCAACTTTTTAAAACAAAAATAAAACCCATTTCCTATTCCACAACATTGGAACCGCGCAACACCAATCAAGCCACGCACACATACACACATTTTATTTGGTAGTTCATATGAAAGTCATGGTCAAGCCAGTAGGTATACATGCGTACTTATAGCATATTTATTTATGTACTGAGAAACAATTTATATAATAATATGTTGTGTGCACACTTTTGTAGTGTTTGGCCTATTTTTAGTGTTGGGAACACATCTTGGTTGTAAATTGTGTATTTGTACTAAGTAAAGGTTCGTGAGTAGTTTTGTGTCTCACATTATTGATAGAAATATATAAAAATAAGGGAATAAATGTTGCCTTTAAAATAAATAGAATCTATGAATCGCAGGGATTCAAAGATGTACCTATACAATTTTTTAACACTAGAAAGAGGAACAGGCTTAAAATGCGGTTTTAGGGATATCGAGTGCTCTTGAAGATTTTTTTCAGAAGCTAATTTAATCAATAGAAGTGATTCTTGTAATATAATAATATATACTTCATAACACTTGATCCTTGTTATGTGTGTTCCATACCTTTTGATGTATATATTCATCTCAACACTGATTTATGTGCATACGAATAAACTATCGGTCGACTAAAAGCTTGCAGTATCCGGGTACTCTTAATAAAGTACCCAAAGAAAAGAAGCTCAAATAAATATAAACAAATGCTATCTCCAATCTTGACGTATATCTTCTAGACAAGAAAACAGCACATTTCAGTAAATCTTATCTCCTTACCATGCCAAGTTACCTCATGAGACCATGGCAATAAGCCAGGACAGTCAAGGCTGAACAAATTTCGATGCGTTAGATAATATTGCCTACAAATGACATGTCACACTGACAGGTGTCATGGCCGACTTTCAATGAGCGTTACAAGTTTGTGTAATTGTGTATTTTTATTTTTGGAGTTACAAAAAATTGTATTTTTGAATTGTTACTTGGTGAGGATCTTTATTTTGATTCGTGCTGCCCTGGAAAAGCTTACATGAGGATAAAAACACTGCAACTATTTTTATTATGGCTTTCACCATCCCCCTATCCTTTTTTGGGGACAGCTTCTGGTCTAATCGACTGATGCAGTTGTAGTGCTTTTATTTTGTATGGAGCTCCTCTCTATCTTACCTATCCATTTTCCGGCTTATGATTGCCCGTAACGACAGCTTAGTCAGGACAGTCAGGACCACGATCAATTAAACTGCCTTCCGAAACACAAAGGAACCTATCATGAGAAGATGGTCTACCGTTCACGTTGTAAAATATACAAAAGATAAATATCAGCTTGCTTAGCTCTCTCAGACCAAGTCCTGAAGACTCCGGCAGTGTAGTATATTTTTTGCTATTAATTTTATTAGCAACTATCCTTTTATGGACTAATCATCTATTGAGAGACCATCAGTTTAGGCCAAATTTGGTTAACGCTAAAGTTATTGATTGTATTTTAGTTTGACAAAAAATCTTTAAATGTAAACTATGTATATTCAAAGTTCGAGTGTCCGTCAATCTATATGTTGACGATAAACTAAAAACTTCTATAATCATGCAGATTTTACTTATAGTAAATAGAGATTAAAGAGAAAATCCAGAGTAGGTTGCTACTTAAAAGTTTAAGAAAAACAGTTAAAACTAACAACAACATCTAAACATATAATAGTTATTTAACCGAAAATGATCTCTCACTAAAGTATCAATGCTTCACCAAATAAGATGTGACACCCTTGACTTGCACGACCCGAGAATCGAATTCACGGCCATCGCAGCTAACCATTAGACCGACAAGGACTGCTTAATTATTTACTGTGTTTATTTTTCCTACCTTAAACTCTGTCTTTAGTAATATTACAATTTGTAAATAAGTATAATTTGTAATAAGTGTAAGATATAGTTTCTAAAACTCATAATGGTATATATTATCAACCCCTTACTAATATCCTGTGTGTATATGCGGTCTTTCCGTCTCATCATCATCATCATCTGCCCAGCTTTTGTCTATCTATTCGCGGCAAACTCAAAAAACCGGCCAAGTGCGAGTCGGACTCGCGCACGAAGGGTTCCGTACCAGAGCAAAAATTAGCAAAAAAATTACAGTTAAATCAACCTATCTCAAAAACTATAAGAGATACTTTGATCAAACCAAAAATCGTTGAAAGAGTTAATTAGCATGCATCACCTCTATTTTTTTTAGAATTTTATACCCCGTAGTTATAAAAATAGAGGGGGGGGACATACTTTTTACGACTTTGAGAGCTGATATCTCAAAAACCGTTCACTTTAAGAAAAATGTTTTTTAGAAAACTTTATATCATTTTAAAAGACCTTTCCATTGATACCCCACACGGGTATGTACACCGAAAAAAAAAAATTTCATCCCTCAGTTACATGTATGGGGGGCCCCACCCCCAATTCTTTTTTTTACTATTTAGTGTCATATTTTTGTAGCGGTTCATACAACACATATTCCCATCAAATTTCATCACTGTAGTACTTATAGTTTCCGAGTAAATCGGCTGTGACAGACGGACAGACGGACAGACGGACATGACGAAACTATAAGGGTTCCGTTTTTGCCATTTTGGCTACGGAACCCTAAAAACGATTGCACCGATTTTCATAGGGCTTTCAGTAATAGATGGAGTGATTCAGGACTTCATTTTTGCAACTGGATTTTGGTAATAAATATGATTGTAAACTTAGAGATAATATTCTACAGTAATTTTAGTTTATTTTAGCTTCATACGAATTGTTATTTATTTTGAATGTTAACCAAATACATAACTACTGTATATAATATGTAGTAAACATGAAAATCATTATACAAGTGTACGGACTACAAAAAATTACCTCTTATTCAATGAGCAGACATTTCAAGGTTAGCAAGATTTTGCCAAGTAACTTATAATTTGTTATAACTTTAACTAATCTTTTGTGGTTTCTCGGTACATCCTTTGATGATTTTAACTATTGTGAACAGTGGTAATTGTTAATCACTGCCTAATTTATTTATAGACGTTGTTTCTTTCGGTTTTATCCGCATTCCATAATGAATTGAGAATTTTAAATCCTAGTGCAAGTTACAGTATTCACAATTTATTTTGGGATCTCTATTACCTCTCATACTAACATCAACTCCTTTTTAATTCTTGGCATCTTTTAGTCCATATATCCATATTTACTTTGATTTACCTCTCCTTTTTCAAGCATCCACATTCATACTGATTACAATGACTGGTATTTGACTTCATTGATTTCTTTTTTCTTGTTACACAGTCAAAAAGCTATTTTAACTTTTTAATGTGACATGCATTTGAACTACATACTGCCCTACTATATTGCATTATCTTCACTGTTAAGCGAATTAAACTCCTATTCTTCTATTATCATCAAAATAAAAAAGCTTCCATCACACTACAAATAAAAATACATAATTGTGACTACTTTACAATAATTTATGTTCAAATCCAGTCCCTTCATATATTACTCAACGATTTTACACAAAAATTCATCTATTCAATACAAAACACCTGAATTTTGACAAAGAACTCCCTTTGTGTCAAAAAGAAGTAGTTTTTTGGAAAAAAAAATGGTCCCACGTTGCGTAGTGCAGTTTTTTTATTCGATATGCGCCTTTCTGCAGTTTTTATTACTTTTGATTGAGCTTTTATTGTATCAAAAAATACTTGTATGTCACGCTTTTTACTACAGTGGACAGAATTGAAGGAGCTTCCATTTGAAGAGATTACGCAAAGCCAGATTAAGTAGCGTGGAATTTATTGAATTATATATTTTTATGTTGTATCAGCATGTGACGAAGGAGGCTGGCTGACCCTGGCCCTGAATCCCAGATGTGTTATTATTTAAAACTACTTAAACACTGACGTTTGTGACCAATGTCCACTCAGACCCCCCGATCACTCATTTACACAAGAGTGAATACGCATAAATTTTAATCTCCGATACATCTGTTGTCCATCCATCCCTTTTGTAAAGTTTTAAAATCTTTAAAACTATGGCGACGCCACAGGGCGCAGTAATACCAATAAATTCCGAAATAAGGAAACGCACATTTTCTATGCCCGAGCAAAATTCCACCAAACTAATGATTAAATTTTAAAAAACGTCACACTAATCTCGACTTTAGGAATGGGTGGTAAAAACCACAATCGCATATCTAATTATCATGCAGTAAGTCATTAAGTCTTAGGGGATGCTATTCAAGATGTTGCAGATGCCATCTCAAATACAAAAGACGTAAGCCCTCATCTTGTTGAAGCAAAAGCGTCTGCAATGCTTTGAGATAAGGGTGAAGATACAATGAAGACAATAGTGGAGTTGTGTAAAGGCCTATGTGAGGGATGGTTGCAGGTAAAGAAATTTGAACATTCTGAGGGATGAACGAAAAAAATAAGGGTCGTGTTTAAGATACAAAGGATGGTGTTGGCGTCAAGCGGTGCGATGGATGGACGGCGGATGCAGTTTTAGATTTATGCCAAGATTTCGAATATTATATAGAGACAGTTAATTGAATATGGCCATTTGCTGAGATCTTAGATAAAGGCAGTAAACAGTTAAGTTTAGATGCCTTGCAAGCAATAATTTGGATGAAAAATGTTCTTACAGACTGACTTGATTCAAAATTACCTGAATCCACTATTTATTTGAAAATGGGTGATGCTTTCTCAATGTATCAGTAAATATTTAAAATAGATAGGGTTTTATTGGATTGTGTTTAATATTATTTTTGGATAGCCGGAATAGCAGGAAATATTATACAAAATTTCCATAACATTCTACAAAGAACAGTGAATAAAAACCAGATCTAATCGCTTGGCCTAGGTTAATAAAAAAATAGGTACCCATTATCTTTCTTAAGTTTTAACGACATCTGCATAGAACAATCTAATTTGAATAAACACTAGAAAAAATGTCTATTCGAACACATTGCCACAATAAAACCTCGATCTTGAGAAAAAAGCGAAGAAAATAAAGCAAAAGATCTTAATACAAACGAATAAAGTCGAGAATCAGTCGAAAGTTTTTTTTCAAAATATGAAAAAACCTACGGCGCCCATCTTCCGACAGGAAGAGGAACTTATTTGATTATAATAAACATTAGAATCGATATAAAAAATGAAAACCAGGTGCATATTGAAAACTTTGTTTTTTGACCCAAGCCTTATTGTTTGTTTTGTTATATCATCCACTAACCCACCCTTTCGTTTTACTTTTTTACCAAACTTTTTCAGTAGCCAAAAACTTTTTTCATTGTCTTTAAAAAGTATGATCGAAAAGTGAAAGTTATTTTTTTTGTCTTTTGAAATTGCTCCAAAAAGGTTTGTTTGTGAAACTAAAAAATCGGCTTCCTTTTTCGCTTTATTACTTTTTATTACTTTATTTCGTTCAGTAGTTGCTTTGGATTTTATTGTTCTAAATGTTTCTTTGTATAAGCTATCTTGGGCGGCATCTGTTTTATGTATGTGATTATAATAATTCTTTGGGATAAAATGAAATGCCGCGCTCGAGTTATGGGCTCTGGGTGAACAGTGAGAAACATCATAAAATATGTATTAGACTGCCTATCTCCTAGAAGGCAACGGTCAGTGATATTTTAGTGCATATGGTAACTAAGGATAGACAGGAATGAAATATACACTAAGCTAATTGGAACTAGTTAAGTACAATATTTCATTCGAATGTTACTAAAGGACTGGGCAACAAAAATACTGCTAAAATAAAGTTTCATTTTACCAGAATCATGAAACCTCGTAAATCAACGGCTTCTAAGTAAAAATTCTCTGAATTGCTACTTCAAAAACTCTTAAATCCCTTCTCCCCAGGAAACCTTCAAGAACGAACATAAAATAATATTTTTTATCCCATTTTTTTCTCCACCACACATGCCTCATTACATTCATTTCATTAAATTTTCAAAACAATTTTATTAATAGTACTGACTTCATTCCTACAGAGTAATGAAGATACATTAAAAAAATTCGATCTTAGTCTCAAAACCCGTCGCTCGGATCCGGTTCCAACATTCGCGTGATGAATGACAGGGCACTTGCACGAACAATCCCATCTACTGCGAAACCGGTTTCATCTGGTACTTCCCCGATCACACCAGTATTAACATCATCCATTGCTGCTTGTATTTCATCAACAACTTTGGTACCAAGATCAAAACCAGCAATGGTAGTGGTAGGTTATTTAGGAACTGTTTGAGGATGTGTGATGTTGATCATTATAGTGATGAGCTATAGATTGAGTAGACCAAAATGGCGGTCCCAAAAAATACAGGTTCCGTGATGGTAGGTACGTGTAAGAAATTAACTGCATACAAGTTTGTTGTTCGTCATGGTTCTTTTGTAATAGTTGTGTTAGCTCACGATGGTAATAGGGCAACTAGTCTGGGAATGGGAGTCCTAGAAATATGAAAAATAATAAATTATGAGCAATAATGCTAGCAAGCCAGTTGTCAGCTTTCATTTTAGCTATTATTCCCTATTTTTTTTTTTATTGTATGCATCATTTAATTGTTTTCTTCAGAACTAAATAATAATATTCTATAAAAGGTAAAGGAAACTCTCTTAAGGAAAGCTGGAACTTACCGTACGTTATCGCCAATCCACATTGGGCAAGTGTGATTAACGCTCATTCCCATTATGTAAAGGAGGAGGCCTGTGTCCTGTAGTAGGACAGAAAAATAAAGGTACCTAGATAGCATAATATTAAAAATGCAACACTTTGTACTAAAAAAAAATCCAATTATTAATCTTATGGGATTATTCACGATTATTATTTTTAATACAATATAGCGTGTCTTATAAGAGTTTATGGCTAGCGGATATTTTAGTCAATAAAAAAATATTTACAAATAATACACACTAAAATTATTAGAGTTGCCAATAAACACCAATGCCGAACTCTGTCAAATATCATCCGTTTCTACAAATTATGTCTAAAAAATCTATTATAAGAAGTAAAAAATACCACAAAAAGTCAAATAATCTCACATTCATAGTCAAATCTTGCATACGGAAACTAAGATCGTATCAGAAAAAAATATGACCCAGAAATCTAGACACACGGCAGTGTGTCCGCCAAGTTCAAGCAAAAAAAGCGACACACCGGCCGTGGGTTATATTACACGAACCATTTCGGGCCAAATTCGACCCCCCTGTAACTCAAAATCTATTTTATTTACGCATATCAAATTTCTAGTATCTGTTGAGACCCCCTCACTTATCTAAAATACAAAATTTCATTAATATACCTATTGTAGGTCTTGAGATATTGACGTCAGAAAATCGCTATTTTTACTATACACTGATTCACTGATTCACTTATTCACTTATTCACTTATTCACTGACTCACTCATCAAAAACCTAGACCACTTCCACTGGTCGTATTGACTTGAAATTTGGCATGGAGGTAGGTCTTTATGTCAAGGTAAAGGGAAAAATCTGAAAATGGCCAAGTGTGAGTCGGTTTCAAAATAATGAAGGTGTTTTATACCCGGTGTAAATTTATACCCCTAAGGAACTAAAACGAACTAAATTGATCTATATTTATATAATATATCTTCGAATGGTCGTACCGATCTGAAATTTGTTACAAAGGTTTGTATTTAGTCAAAGTAAAGTAAAAATCTGAAAACGGCCAAGTGTGAATCACTTTCGAAAATAACGAATGTGTAACTTTGATCCACGAACATAATATATGATAACATGTCATGTCAGTCAGTTGGTAAATCTAGTCCATTTAGTTAATCTAGTTCATTTCTTTGTAAGAAACATAGTGCATATTAAAAAATCTGAAAGATAGTATAAATGAGACATTTCTTTAACTAACTTCATCATAAGAAAAAACTAAAATAAACAACCTTACAAAAATAAATGAAATCCCACCCAAAACAAAAATGTGAAAGACTGCCAAGTTCGATAATATGGAAATGCTTCGCCTATAAAAGAGTTTTAATAGAAAATTAAATACTTGATTCATTGCGCTTAGTAGGTTTATAACAAGGTGTGTGAAAACTTGCCAAGTAACATCATTAAAAAGTAACTATTTTTAACTGAGGTACATATGTGTATGGAACTTGGTACTTATTCAGATCTCACTTCTTTTATAGGCGAAGCATTTCCATATTATCGAACTTGACAGTCTTTCACATTTTTGTTTTGGGTGGGATATTCTCATACTCAAATCCATACAAAAACAGACGCAATCTCTCAAAAATTTACACTACAATACAAACAAAAAATCACTTGCTAAACACCTGAAAACATTTGAATCGAAATAATAGAAAAAATCGAAAAGATCCGATCAACTTCCTTCCTTAAGCAACACAGGTGAATAAGAATCGATATAAAAAAACTCTATTGAAAAAAACCCTTGCACTACACTATAATGCATATGAATAAAACTACGTACGAAAAAAAATCAAGGACATACGAAATAGAAATTGTAAAAACTCAAATGGAATTGAAAATAAAAGTGTTATGAAACATGTGATCTCGTAAAAAAAGTGTAAAAAATATTTTGTGAAACAAAACCGTGAGCTTTTCGCTTTTTGTTGTGAAAAATATTTATTGAAATAGTGATGTGAAATATTGGTTGAAGTGTCGATGTTTTTGTTTACCCTCTGCCTGGATATGGACTAATTTACTTTTGGTTTTATGATTGTCTCTTTGGTGTAGATTTCTCGTTTGTGGCGTTGAGCATGAAGTTCTATGTTCGACGCCGGTTTGATAATAGTTTGTAGTAATTTCCGTAATAGCAGTTTGTAAAATAATTAAACGTAATTACATGTAATGATGGGTAGTTCATTTATTTATTTCTCTACATATTATTTACATTTTAAAATATTAAATTAAAACATATTATTATAAAAAATGTAATGATTAAGTTCCTCTTAAGTTGCGATCAAGTTGCCTTATAAATGTAAAGTAATATGAAATTCATACAACAAAAGCATCCAGTAATTTGTTCCATATTAATAATATGTATTCCAATTTCCACTAATTTTGTAACTAAAAGCTCGTTTAGTTTTATTTTTATTCTTTATTACTCATACTGCCCAATTAGTAGGATTTTTTTTAATACATTTTTTGCCACCTATTCTGTTGTCAACAAATATTTTTTTGCCGACATCGTCACAAAACTGACGTCACTTTTTGAAATTTAAAAATCGAAAGTTTTTAAAAAACAAAGTCAAACTTTTTACAATACTGTAATTAAGTGATACTGTCGTAAAGTAATAAAAGTTTACTCCTTTTTGTCACTTTGTTTAAATGAAAAAGTTCAAAAAGACAGCCGGGATTTGTTCGAAATTATTTTTACGAGTTTTATTACTTACAACTTGGCTATTGTTTTAAATGGTCTATTTTAAAAAGGTTTTTTTTTATGGATGTGTTATAAAAATTCTAATCCTAAAAAAGGTAAGCAGTTTCCTAAGGTTTTCTGGATTAATTGTTTGTATTTATTTTAATATTTTAATACTACCAGCATTTTATGTTAAGTAGATAGAATCTTTTGCACTATGGTCTACTTACTTTTCAACTAAAAAATATAGTCCAAATACTTGCATATAAAAACACATGTATTTATTTATTTTATTCTATACATACTTATTTGTAGTGCTAAATGGAGCTTTTTTATTGTTTCAAAATAATTCAGCTTTAACACCGTGTGTTTCTTTTTGTTTACAATTTTATTTTTATTAGCCGTTTGGTTTTTAATTAAAAAAAACTATAAGTACCTAATAATATTAAAATGTCATCTTAAAAATCAATTCCAAACTAGTTTCCAATATGTGTATCACTTAACAGATATCGGAATAATTATGTCCCTTTTAATGCATATCATATTAATACATGCATCTGCTCACATTATTGAACTAATAATGTTAGTTCGTGCATGTTTAATTATAAATGCATACATTTCCATACAAATGTATGGTATAGTCTGTCTACCCCTTGGACATTCACAAAGACCATTGTCCATAACAGATGCAATGGATTATTTTTTCTATAGGACCAGTTTTTACTGTATCTAAACAAGCAGGCTTTTTGTAAAAAAAGAAGTATTAAAAATATCGAATAATTAAAATGTGATATTTTGGCCAATACTAAAAATAAGTCCTTTATGTGTCAATTTGTTCGCAATGTTATTCTAAAACTTTTTATTTGTTTTGCAAACTACCTACCAAACTTTATTTTTTGGGATTCGATGTTTTTTTTATCAAAAATACTGCCCGAGGCTTCTTTTTTAATGATTTCATAGAAATCTCATTACGTTAGAAAAGTTCCCTGTTTCATTAGGCCGTCATTAGGCGCAGTGTTTGCACAAACACTGCTTTCAATTTTAAATTCTTTCTTTAAGGCGTTGAGTAATCGATTCCTGCCGGATCCGCTGCATACAATTAACCACCCTCATTTACGTCTGGTCAATGACAGCCCTGTTTTAATCAATAACTTCTTTTTCGCGCGCGGCGTCCTTGGTTTTTTTTCCCCGGCGCGACTTTTTCTGCGCGTATTACGTTTATTATGTGTCAATCGGCCCGCGGTTTTTTCTCTATGGACCACGCGTCTAACGCGCCTTGCCTCGTTTTCGACGATTCCGCAAAAAGCTTGGCAAAAAAGGCAAAAGCTTGTCCAAAAAATCGTCTACCGAACAGTATCTCGTATCGCCGGTCTTGTAGCCATTTTAATTATTATTTAATACCAAGGGACGAGCACGTGGCGACGCGCGCTGTCCCGCTCGCGCCGCGGAGGCTGTACGGCGCCCGCCGCTCGCCGTCCCCCTCGCACAGCCCACTTACACACATAAAAATCGTGAATAATAAAAAAATGTGTACACATTTTTTTCGCTTAACCACCGCTTGTATGTGTGCGTGCGGCCTCACGCCGCTAGAGCGAGACGCTGCTAGTTGACAAAGCAGTACCGAGTACTCCCCACTCCGATTTTTTAAGCTCGGCTGTCGATGTTAGCGTCCGTGTGATTTTTTTCATTTTTATGTGTTAGTGTACCCCTCGCGCGGTGTAGTTCACTTTTTCTACTATAGATCTGAAATTCAGTCTCGTTTTTGCCGCGTCGGTCTAAAGGCGGACGAGCGGGCGTTTTGTATTGCATTTTTGTGATGCGAGTAGCCGGTGGTGGCTCGTAGTACTGTATCTGAGCAACATTGCGTCTGGAGAGGCCGGCTTTTTGTGCGACCACATGTCGTCTTGAGCAGTGCTCACACTCGCTACTGCAGGCCGGTGCACGCGCGAATCGCCTAGTGCGACAGAGACGGAGCAAACCATCACGTGTGGATTACCCATAACTATAATCGTTTATATAGCACACTAAAATATTGAAGCACAAAAAAATCTGGTAATTTGGATCCTAGTAACGACGCCCGGCATTCATAATTTTACCGCAGGGTCAAGAGCACGGCTCGGCGTTTTTTTTCGATCGCCGGCATTTTTTAAATGTTTATTTGCAAGGAGCACGTGGATTTTTTGAGTAATTTTGGCGATAAAGCCTTGGACTGTTGCCTTTCGGACGTGTTGTGACATTAGTGTTACCTTTATTATGTGATATATTTTTAGTGACATTATAGATAGGAACAAACTGTGATTTATTATGGTGATATAGTTGGTGAATGTGAAGATTTTTGGACAGTGACAGGTAATATTTTTATTAATTAATTTGGATGCAGGATGGCTGTTGCTCCCCTGTGGGCGGAGGGGTGGTCACCCTCCCTGGGAGGACTTTTACGTAAGATCCCTCCCGGCTGAGGTGTATGTTGTAATTGTGAGTCGGGCGCTCGCCGTCTGTCAAAAACGACCTTGAATAATGCCCGGACTATAAATACGGAAATATTTTTGGACAGTGTACCGTGACGTTATTTTCACATTAACTTGATTTGCGATCTATTGCTTGTTGCTGTTTCTTTGTTTAATAACATTTGCTATGTCAATATTATTAGTAGGCTAAAGTTTTTTTTGTTATAAAACAGCTGTCCTGCATCCTTTTTTTATATTACCTATAAATATATTTTGGAATGATCTTGAAGTTTATAATGTTGTTGTTATAATAAAAAATAATATTTTAGCTATTTCTTAATTTAAAAAGTAGTAGGTAAAGATTAATTGATTTAATTTTTAAAACATTATATCACAGTCAAAACCATTGACAAAAACTTTTTTAAGTTTTTTTTTAATCATATCAAAATTCCAGAGCAATATCTAACATCAGAACAGTTTTTAAACTTACATGTATACCCACTTAATTTACTACCGAATAAAAATAATTTTGTTAAAAGCCCGTTGGGAAATAAAGTACCTACAGTCAAAAGTCCATTATCATCTTTAAAAAGAAAAGTATCAACCACCTTAACTTCTCACACCTACCAAAAAAATTGTCACCCACAATTCCGCAATCTAACAAATACGCTTACAATATTTTTTTACACAACAATTTAATTATTAGAAACGGTCTTATCCAAGATAAAGTATTTCTTGTCAAATAGCCTTGTATCTTACGCTTCAGTAACTTCGAAATCGCCAATAGCCCAGAGCCCAGTAAACGCATATTTAAAAAACTACTAACAAAAAAATAACTTGACAACTCGTTTGCAAAGAAAAAATATGTACTTAATACGAACTCTGCAAAAAAATGTTGTAATCTTTTAATCCGTTGGGTTATTAATTTTATTTTTATTTGATTAAATTATAAATAAATGCGTGCGTTTTCATATTTTAATTTATCGCGGATTTGTCCTAATAAATTAAACTTAATAAATAATATTCTTATAAAATAATTATAAATCAATACAAAGGTACCTTTGTAATAAATAACCGAATTTCGATTTTTAATGTTAAAAGTACTCTAAATCATACTCAGTATACAACACAAATAGATGTTAACAAAAAACCTAATTACGTGCTCCAAACCACTTCCCTGGACCAAACTACTAATACAAATCTTGAGACCGATCAACCATGAGACCTTCTATACACATCATCTAATATCCACCATCCTGTAACTCCAAAATAACGAAAAGCACCTCTATTCCATTCGCCTAAGAGTCATTATCCAATAGCAAGACCCGATCAAAACCGCAAAAGCATGTTGCTTTATTTTCTATACCCGCAATTATAGCTTTGACAGCCATGTATGCGAGTACAGACGATGACATAATAAAAATAATAGCTAACTTAACATTTTCACTAAAACGTTCGTTAACCTTGCTCAAAACAAAAATAATAAAAAATCTAAAAGTAAAATATACCAACAATCATTACCATAATTATTTTAAATGCATAATTAATATGAGGCGAAGTCTCTGTTAAAGAATATTGTCTTAAAACAGTTTCAACATCAAACAAACAGAAATTACTTGTCAGAGATAAAAATCATCATTAACCGAACGCACATGTTGTAGGCACGTCTCTACAATGTGATTATCGAAGCCTTATTCGTTTGCGGCATGTGGGCTACGGGCTAGATCATTGACACAACCTACGCGCCAACTCGTCACCTGCTAGCTTAAAAAAACTGCCATCGTTTTTTACACGTCAAATCTATAATAAACAGACAAACAACATTGTTACAAAAAATCAATCGACGATTTATTTATTAGCAAACGAGATAGCAACAACATTATAAACTTCAAAAATGATAAACAAAAGGTTACAGAAGATTGTTTTTTCACAGCCCAATGAAAACGGAAGATCTCGGAACAATTCCATGACATTGATATCAAAGGAAACATAAGACACGTATTTTTATAAGTGCCAAACACGAGACAGTTTATACAATTTAGATAGAATAAAATAATAGTAGCAAAGATGATGGAAGGAAGGACAATCGATTACAGGCCCGATGGAGGTGGCTTAGATTATCACAATTCGCCTTTAATGGCAGAAATACCTGTAGACAACTATTCCCATATACATAGAAGTATAGAGCACCTAAGATCCATAGGAGTACCCCCGCCTTTAGACCATCATAGACACTTAGCAACTAATCTAGCAGATTTGAGAAGATATGAGCATCCGGATGAGATGCCGGAGATTAAACCGTCCGTGCTTAGACTATCCGAATTTAAAAGTGGTTTGCAAGAGTTGAGGGCACAGCATGACCAAGAGAATGAAGTTCAGCGGCAAATGACTCCTCACGACGACGGACCCAAAGGATACAGTGCGCCTTCTACGCCGCTATCGGAGAACGGAGGCCAGTCCATCCAGGAGGAAAAGGTTAGAATTCTATTTAGTCTTATAAGCAAAATAAAGAGATTTTCTTATTCATCTATTTTCATTTCTTAGCTGAAATGAACACAATTCCACGTAGAACGCTCAATTTGCCAAACATTTCTTATAAGTTCATCGTCTTTGTCTTTATTATTATCTTCAAGGTTTAAATCGCTTCTTTCATTAAATTTTAATGTTCAATTGCGATGTAAACCGCAGCTTGAAGTTAGTCTAATGATTACACCTTGAATATTTCGGAAGTCTTCAACTAGTTGACGTCAAGTGAATCGACAAACAATGCCTGTTCATTATATCATCACGAGGCTTGTATTCCGCATCAAAAATCTTTAATCCTATGATGTCTATTAGAGGCTTTTGTAATATAATTGAGACTATTAATTAAGTTCTCAAATGCTTGTTTTCCCAATGCCATTATTACGTTGTTTTCAAAGTTTTAAAGCAGTAAGCTTGTCGTAGCCGCTACTAGAAATCTAGAAATATATTCTCTCCAACGCGAAGTCTCAAAAGAATCTTTAGAATTCGGACGTAAATTAAATCTGACAGTTCTCTTAAATCCACTATTTTTAAGAGTATTTCAACACAATTCATTTTACTTAATGTTTTGTTTATCATTAAATAAAATTCATGAATAATTTCGCGGACACCTTGATCTCATGCTGATTCATTTATTCTAATTGGATTGTACATATATTATGTAGATATACAGCTACTTATACGGAAGCCCTACTGTTTCTAAGCAACAATCTTATTAGTAATTCAAGATTTTTCTAAACGTGTACCCACTTAAATCAATGCGAAATTCGAGTACACTCGAACTGACCGCCATACACTATCAAGTACTCTTATAATAATATGTACGTTGTTTATTTTGTATGTCTTATCATTTCCTTATTTCATCAGTTTATAATAAAATCTAACCTATGGCTTTGGATAGTGTTATTTTTTTACGTACTCAGAACTAAAACTATGAGTATTTTTAGGTGGGTTGCACTTCTTGCACCGAGGTAACTTGTAGATAATTCCGAACTAATCCAGATTTTACTCAATATTAGAAAAACGATGTACTTCTACGAGAAAGATCGCATTTCAGAAACAACAAACCCTTTTATGAAATAGGTTAATTCTAGATATACCTATATCAGTATTTGCCACACGTGATACTTTTCTTTTTGGAAACATTTACTATGCTGATTACATGAATTTACAAACGTTAATTAATAAATTATTATCAACTCGCAATTTCGGTCACACGTTTTCACACCTGTATATATTATGATTATGCTAATCTTATTAAACAATAGAATTTGCATGTCCGTATACTATTTACAAATTAAAATATCGTGTTTGATTGACTAAAGTCGTAAGCAATTACTTAATATATTTTATAATTAAATATATACTTTTTTTATAATTTTTAAATAATGTTTTACATTTTATTTTATAAGTTATAAAATACAAAAAATATTATTTATATAAAACTTATAATTTAAATATAAATTCTAGAAACGAAAGCCGGCTTATAAGATAGATGAGTACGGATGAGCCTTGTAAATAGTCAAGGTTGAACACCGACAGAGGTTTATATTATACAGCAGTCAATCTACTGTTTTTTTTTAATGCAATTACATAGATAACGAAGCGTATGGTTTAATGAATTTGGTATTTGTTGTTACGTTTTCCGGGATGATATTAACCTTTAAATTAGGTTTTTTTTTTCTCAATAATGTAACCGCATATGAACCACTGTGCATTTTTAGATTACACGAGGAAGTTAGGGCTGTCACTGTTATTACTTTAAAATTGTATTTTTTTGGAAGTGTTTACCTATCCACAGAAAATAATACTTATACTGATAAGTATAAGCTTTCGTAAAAAATGTCAATAAAACAGTAATAAAACAATATTATTTTCTGTGTAAATTTCTCTTAACAGTGCTTAAAACCCAATTCAGTAACAATTAAATTGATCTACCACTCAAAAAAACCCTTTATTTCCTCAACAATTCAATTAAGTAATTCCGCACAAGCTTTAAGTTATAAAAACGATAACTTGTGACCCGGTAGACTCCTAAACGGTTACAAGGACATTGATAACGAACCCTCGGGTTGACATTATGTAAGTTCAGACATTCCACGTGTATGCTGAGTTTGCTTGGAATTTTATATTTTTACGACTTTACGTTATCATCACAACATTATAAAAAAATATATGTACCTACTTGTGATAAGGCTATCCGTTTGCAATTAAGTGGAAAAAATCTGAATAGGTTTTCACGCAACTTTTGCATTTGTAAAAAGCGTAGTGAAAGTTTTTGACTAACAATGTCCTGTCACTATTGTCATATTTTGTTTTTTTGGTTATTTTCATAAAAAAGGATGTCGTTTTTAAGGGGTATAAGTTTATAGGTGATTCGTTCGGTTTGACAGTGCTTAGTATTTAAATGATTCGCCTAGACTGGAAACTGGTTAGCGATACAGGTATTTAATACGATGAAATTCTTAATCACGAGCCAACAATTATAAATGACGTCAATCAATTTAAATTTAAAATAAAATATATTATTTTGTTGTCTAAAATGTTATATTAGGTATCTTATGTTTATTGGAAATTTTCTTACCGGATTACCCTATGTCACAGACTCTTGTTAGTATAACTTTTAAATCCAGCCGGTTTAAATATATTGTATATTCTATTCGTTTTAAAAAGTCCACGATAGCTTTGTATAAAAAATAACATATAACTGTATTTGTATGCACAAAGCATATTGATATATCTTATCTTGTAGGTACATAGGATTACCAGAAATCCTAAATTTTCAAGGTTTTAGGCAACTTGAAATGTTTAATATGTCAGTAAAACATACCGGTATAAGAAAAAAAAATCTTTTTTTTAATTTTATTGATCTGGCATTAAATCTCAGATAAAAAAGTAGGCAGAGTTGATCTTATTTCTTGATTAGAGATAATAAATGTATCTACATATATCTATGCAGAATTGAATTAAAATGGCATGAATAATTAACATTTTAGAATAGCCTAATTTATATTTTGAATCCACATGGTGATATTTTTTGCCCCGATGATTAGACGACGTGTCTTTTACTTCTGCAAAAATATACTCAATGTCATGAAAAATTATGGAGAATATTACTTATGTATTCTTTTCAGTTATACAGTGTTTACGTTTTCAATGTCTGACCCCGAAACCAATTTTTTTTCGGTAAAAATTTGGTTCCCAATTTTAAATTCAACCTTCACAGACTTCTTATCACAGATATTAATTCATCTGCAAAAGGAAAAATGTTTACTTCGAGTTTGTTCTAGTCAATTCTTTTTATTCACCTAGATTTTCCTCAAAGAAGATCTCTTTCACATTTATCGTCATTTTAGTCAAAATTATTCAAATAGGTGTTTGACTCTGTCGGATTCATTACTCCAAAATATCAATACCTGGCCATGACTCGTGATTTTATTAAAAATGTTATATTAATATCCTCATTCTTATTGCACTTATTCACGCTTATTTTTGCATTATGATATAACGTTTTTCTGCATAAATTATGGTAATTCGGTAGGTATTTGATGAGCTTTCCGCAATTGAAATTTTTAAACAAATAATTTTTTTTGGACTGCAATTTTTTTTTGTAAGCTTTATAAAAATGCTTTGAGCTTTGATAACGAGTGAATTCACTTCCTTTTTGTTTAAATGTTTAACAAAATGAATTATCCTGTTTTATAACCAGCCTTAGGTAGATAGGTATATCAAACTTAACCCAAATCGATACACCAGAATATATTTTGCACGTCGAATCGAATAAACTATTCTGCACGTCTAATATCGATTATAAAAAACCCGATCTCGTTTCCCGCGCCCGTCCGAGCGCCGAATTCGCTTCAAGGCCGCATACCAAGTCTAAACCGTCCATTGTCAATGTCGCGGACTAGCGCAAATGACGGATGTGTGCGTACACGGCCTGGCGGGAATTAATTACAATTTTTTTCGTAGTATTTTTAATGTGAGATTTTTGATTCATTCTATATTTTTTTCTTAATTATAAATAAGAAAAATATTAGTAAAAATTAAAACTTATAATTTTAATATTTATAATTATTCATTTTTGTGAATAAACAAAAATATTATTTGTAATTTTTATTCGTCTTAGTTACACGAACTGTTATGTCAATATACCTGCAGTATTTGAAGTAACACGTTCAAAATTAATATGAGTATGAACTTTTTATAACTGGTCATTGACTTAAAAAATGACTTAATTAATTCAGCTGTCAATGTCTATGACAGTTTTTTTTTGTTAAGAGATAACAACACAGAAGTTTAAGAAATGAAAGGAACTTTGAACTACGTTCCTAGTATAAAATAAGTTTAAAGTAAATGATTAAGTTCCACGAATATTTTTGATATTTATAAGGCAAAACAATCAGTTTATTTTAGTGCAGGTAAATATTTTAATGCGATATGAATTTGCCTAAAGTACTTGAATCGACCTAACTGCTAAATTCAACTTATCTTTATTATATGGAGTACCTGCAAAATACTTTAACCTCATAAGAACATAGAAACCATTAGATAGGCTATAACAACCTTAGTGTATATTAAAATAATGTTATTTATAATAATTTCTAAGATAAGTTATTATTAAAATACTAATTCGTTTTAAAACTGTGGGCCTGTTTATAAAAGTTGTTTTATAAATATTTATTTTCTTAGGCATAAAATAAGACAGACATTTCAAGCAAAAGTCACGTTTCACAAACACGTGCATACATATAACATTGAAAAATGATAAATTAGTTTAAAATTATTCACGTGTTATTCGCAAATGAAATAATTTTGGCTCAGTACTTAAATTAACATTAAATAATTATGAGAAATATGTATTCAATTTATCTTCTTGAAATTAATTTATTACAAGTTATATGATTCAATTTATTGAATTATATTATTATTTGGCGTGTAATTAATAATTTATTCATATTTTTTTAATGTCACATTCTTAATTGCGCTTCTTGCATATATTTTTTATTCAATTAATTAAATCGATATTATTTACGAATAAAATAAATTTGTAACTGAAGTAGGCACATAATAATTATTTTTATTCATGGGATAAAATAGACACATTGTTCTCACGTTTGTCCTTCCTAAAACTATATTTTTAAATTGACTAACTTTAGTCTAACCCGAACGTCTTGATCCAAGCAAATTCTCAGAATGTAATACGTCAAATCATTTTCTTTAATGACGATGATTCAGGATCCTTGAACCTCTATTTCAAGGGCATACAGTCGACATTGGCATAGCAATTATTTTCGTGAGCGCATAAATAAGTTTGTTGGTTTATAATTTTGATTGACACTAGCCATTACGGCTGAGTAGGTATATTGCGTCATACATAACGACGCATGAGATAAAACCCAATTACTCCACACAACATTGTATCTTAACCTCTTTATTTTAAAGCCTTAATTCCTTTGGAGGGCTGGTGTAAATTATTTTGAAGAAACTATTATTTACAGAGGAATTTGAACATAATGTTTTAATGGAGAAGTTTCATTTTTAAAGGAATTAACGCGACGTTGATAATAGGTTGGATATGTCCTAGTGTCCTCTAAAATTCATTGAGAAGAAGTTTCTGTGATCCTTTTTATAAGAACGAAAACTTTTATAAAATCATGAAAGAAAAAGAACAAAGTGGCAAAGAAAATTAAAAAGATCTACGCAATCAAACGATATTAAAGAAAAAAAAGCAATAAAAAAACTTGATAAAACAGCTCCTTAATATTGTCAAACCGGTATTATTATTTTTATTGCACCTATTGACATAAACTTTTCACGTCATAGTTATGTAATAGGTAGCTTTATGCGTCATCGACTTTTTGCCAAAACTAGAATCAGGAATCATTTAAATAATAACTTACTTTATAATTTATATAGGTAGAAAAGTTAATTTTAAAAATGTTTCTTTTGACGTCAGAAAACAAAGTTAATAACACTATTGAATCTGTATTTTTTTGTAAAAGAATAAGGTCTCTTTTTTTCATTAATTTGTCATTTGTTTTCATTTCAAAGTGTGATTAAAATATTAATTTACAATATGAAACTGAAATCAGTTCAGTACTTAAACCCTTTGGTACCACCACTTACCATGTTTTCTTATTCAACAAACCTAAATCCAACTAGTGTTGTACATTACACAAGCCTCAGTATATCGATATCCCAACGTGACTCGTGGAACGAAGTCCGAATATTAGTCGGAACCGAAATTACACTAATCGAGGCACCGTCACGCGATTCCTCTATCTTTATCTCGTGTTATAATTTGGCCCGGAGGCTGTACCCAACATTCTTTGTTTCAATTGTGTTTACACTTCTTGGATTTTTCAGGACATTCACTATTTTTTTTATGGAAAAAAAAATATTAAAAAACATGGATCAAGTTGTGGTGATCCATCTACACTCTAAAGATAACGTGACAAATGTGTCCACATAAAAGTGGAAAAAAATAGAATTTGCTATTCTATAAATAACTTGCACTTAATTTAATGTGTCAGTTTTCATTAGATTTGCATAATTTATTAGCTTTAATATCGTGTAGATGAATAGATAAGAAAATTAAAAAATGATGCATTGGATATTCTCATATAAGATAGTGGGTTTTTATTATCGAGACAAAAAACATTTTGATATTTCAATAAAAGGTATTCAACACCGTTTCCAACTTTCCATACCTTTCTTCAACACAATTACCAGAGTTTTTCCTGAAACATTTTTACCAAAGACTCAATATTTTCAAAAAAAAAAAACTATCCCTAAAACGTCTTAAGCCATGGTTAACCTACATCTTGTTCTTGAGTTCACTCGTTAAGTTACTTATAATAAGCATATGCTTAATAGCATTACTTCCTACTGAAGAACCTTCTACCACAATAAAAACTTTAACACTATCAGCTTAAGATTCATTTTTGCTTGTTCATGTTTCATTTTAAGGTATGGTTTGAACTTGGTTAAAAAGACTGTCTTCAAACGAATGTTAAGACATGTTCTAACCATTAAGGCGTTCTGACATTGATCTTAAATCTGATGGTATTTTCCTAAACATCTATTCTATTATTTATTAATGAAATTACTCATATCGATATTTTATTTTGTAGTTCCTTTTTCCTTGTTGAATTAATATTATCTATTTCTTGTTTATTTGCATTTACTATTTTGCATATTTTCCTCTTTTCATATTTTTTTATTCGATCTTCAAGAATAAAAATGGTCGGGTATAAAAAAATTGGGAAATCGGTTGAAAAGGGGAAGGATTCTGTTTATTGTATTAACAAATTGTATTTATATGTAGACAATGATGCTAATTAAAATAACGTGACCTATGTATCTGGATATTAGATTCATTTTTCGACTCTAGAATTAAATGTAAATAACTCATAGCTAAACATTAATAACTCTTTGTTTGATTGATGTCTTAACATTAAACATTAAAAGGAAAACATACACTACAAAAATAACGATCAAAAATCATCATTAGGAATATCTTTATATTTTTTTTTCTTACATATTAATAAGCTTACTCCTTATTATTACCTTTACCTTAACTAGATCATACCAAGACGTAGTAATAGACAGCCTATAGGAACATGCTGTCTTACTAAACAAAAAAACAGTAATTTCAGTAGTTACAACAAACAGTTAGTAAATATATTAGTATACACCAAGAATCAGTTAAAACAGGTTGTAAATCATTCAGCCGAATATTTATTGTTAAATGTCAACTGTTATATCATGTTGCTGGCCTGTGGTTTGGGACCTCACATTGTTTCGATACCCACGTACATCTATACCAATATTATTAAGACGAAAACTTTGTTTGTCTGTTTGTAATGGAGAAACTCAAAAAATACTTGACCGATTTTAAGCATTCTTTCACCTTTAGTAAGCTACATTATCTGCGAGTAATATAGGGTTTTATCCCGGTACGGGCAGTAGTTGCTACGGGACACGGGTGAAACCGCGGGAAAACGGCTTGTATTTTATAACACAGTTAGAGAATTATTATCTTTGTAGTTATGCTTAAGAAAATATAGTTTTCTTGTTTATAATATTATGTACTAGGTTTTGCCAGCGGTGACACTCGATTCTCTGATTAAAAGTAACCTATAGCCTTTCTTTGATAATTTAGCTATTTTATCTAACAATGAAAGGTTTTTCCAATTCAGGTCAGTTTCTGAGATGGATGGATGGATCTGAATTTCAGTAAACAAGCTTTTCGGCTTTATTATATCAGAAGAGATTAAGTAGAAATACCGATTGGAAAAACACAGTATTCATGTACTTATTTTAACCCATGTTTGTTAAAAAACCCGGACTTTAATTAATCACCAATTGGTTCAATAGTAAGATTAGCACTCGTGTTCAGAACAAGCAAAAAGATTGAGTCAAAATATTTTCTATCTATAGGCGTCTAGCTAAATAATTTATCTTCACACAACAGAGGGGCTGTCAATCAATACAAAATTTTCGCATTAGACAAATAATAAATTATAATTGATCATCATTTTAAGATAAAATCATCCTGTACTATTCTGATTCTTAGAACATAAAAACATACGGGTGCTTATTCTGAGCGGTTACGACGCAATCTTTTACAGGATGGGTAATTTATTACATAGGTACCTACATAGGCATCAGTTTACTAAAAATATAAACGTCAGTTTTCTTAAAACAACTGCTTCCTATAATGTGTAAGTGAAAATAAGCTTTAGTATTTTTTTCTGTATCGGAAAACACAATAGTCATTCTTCTCACTGATAAGCACAGTGATAAGAAAAACGTGTAAGTAATTAAACCAGTCCCCTAAAAACTAGGACACAAAATCATAAAGAGATCATATTACATTCATAATATAAACAAAGACCAATTAATTCAAGCAAATATGGTTGTTATCAGTTTTCCTTAAATAGCTGTTATCGGCCAAAAATAATTTGATAATAATAAAGTTAAATTGTTCCGTATAGTGGTACACGTGTAGGAGTCGGACTTGACCTTAAACTTTTAGTAGTTAAACGATTTTAAAGTCGCAATGTCGCACATTTGACACCGATGTCAAATGTTATACTGTCAAATACTGTTACATAATCAGGAAAATTTCTGAATGAATGTTTTGTTTATTGTGTAGATAATAATATCAGCAGTGATATTGAAATGAACACATGTTTTGTAGCTTTTTCATCCTCAGCTCGCTTTGCTTGCATTTTTTAAGGTCTTACATAAAATGTTGTATGAGTTCTATTTTCCCAACACATTCATTAAAAGCTTTCTTAAAACCATTAATGAAATAAACACCAGTATGTTAACGTCCTGAAAAACTAAAAAGCAGTTTTGTCACGAGTGCCTGCACCAAAAATTCATCCGTATATTTTCAAGCTCTCCAAAGCTAATTGACGGTACTTGTGCTAAGCACATTTTTTTGCAAACAAGCCTTAAAACCACTCAATTGAGAATATCGTACATAACAACTCGAATCCGGTTTCTTTATATAAAATGTGAAATAATAAATTAATGGTTTTGCACAAACAAACATATCTGAATGGTTAGATTTATCCGCGACTTCGTTTTCGAAGTTTTGAATGTTCAAAAAGTTCAAAACTGGTCCACTTATTATAATATAATCTGCCATTATCTATGCCTAACATTGGAAAGGATCTCATAAACCAGCTCTTTCTGAATTTAATCCACCAGAAAACCGCCACATTCCTGAAATAATACAGTATTTGACGCTGCACATACATACTTAAGCTACTGTACGGTTAGATGATAATTCTTATAATGCATCCTTTAGGTATAGATTAGCATGGACCCTTCCCTTTTTATATCGAGATTCTCTTACGCAAATAATTGTCCCTAAAAGCGAATGTTCTCCAAAGTCTTCAAGTAAATTGTACGAAACAACAAGAACAATAGTTAGTCGGTACCAAAACGCGGATATGCGACTTGTCATATTCACCAGTCGCAGCCGAAAGCGTTGTAATGACGTCATTCAACTAGAGTGACCTTGACGCCGCTCAATGCCAACAGAAATTAGGCGCGAGCGCAGGTGGCGCATCCATGCTATTCTTGTGTTGCCATGTCGGTTTTTTTTTATGTATTTTTTTTTGTTAAATTTAATTTGTAGTGTGTAAATTACGAATTAATGATTTATTTTTAAATTGGCAATCGGAATTTATTTGAGTTGGAAAAAATTGGCGCCATTGTCTAACACTATAAAATATTGATTCTATTATAATGCCTGTCATTTGTATGAAAACATATCCATATAATTTTCAAGACTTCGCTTTTGATATCCAAAATACATATTTCCATATTTTGTTATATTTCTGAAATATAAAATAATCTACATTACTTCTTTTGCATAGAAAACTTCACTCAAGACAGATTATCCAAAATTCTGCTCTTTTGAACTCCCTATAAACTGGGAATTTGGTGTTGTAGTTAGCAACCCAGGGTTTACGTCAGTGAGTTATTTTTTGCGTTCAACAAGACATGTTGCATAATTTCTACATTTTCTTTGTTTCAAAAATTTTTGTGACGTTCTCTCCAAATGATGTAGTTATTATAGTTACTCTATCTTTGACGCTTAAAAGGCTTGACCGATTTTCCAATCAAGTAGAAAGGCAAAGCTTAAGTGCCTACTTACCACATTTAATTTCAATTTAACAAAGCTGATGCTTTAATCAGATTTTAGAAACTTTTAACATACAAACTACTATAACATAGAGATACTATTAAAAGAGAAAATATTATTTTTATTCAAATTCTCTCAGTAAATTACCGATGAAATAATACTAAAGTAGTTGTAAGTCACCAACATTATTTACCTACATCCGCAACCTTAGAACCATTGATGCATTAACGACCTTCTCAAACTTCAGATACCTACTACCGCATTTACAAATTACACTTTAGGACAAAATAAAAGGAGCACAACATTTTCACTTATTTGACAATTTAGTTTGGTTAAATATTTACTTATTGATTTTTTTGAACCTCTTAGTAGAGGTATATATGATTTTTAGCCATTAATTTTCATTACTCAAAAAGGTACATTTCAGAAACTTTTATCATATTATAAAATTAAGCAATCTTTTTAAATATTTTAATTATTCTCTTACGTTCTCATAACAATATCCTTAACAGTTTTCCGTAACTCAAGTGCAGAATAATAAATCAAAATAGTTCCCTTTAACCCTAAAATGATTAATTTGGGTCCCTTAAAATAGCAAATGCAGGCAAAATTACGGTCTTTAAATCGCCAGTCATCGTTCAAGGGTTGACCGGGGGAACTCTAAAAGTTGATACTAATTAGTTATTTTAACTTACTTTTATTCAATTTATTAATCCGTGCACAATTTAAGGTCAAAACATGTCTATCTTGAAGTTTATATTTACATACATTAATTAAATAAAAAGTAATTCGGGTAATCCCCTATTATGAGAGCAACGGTCAACTTTTGGCCTATAGGTAGGTAAATAAGCAATAAGAATCATTATTTACCTAGCATTTACTAAATTAAGTTGGAGTCAGTTTTTAACCTGATGCAGAAGTATGTATGTAAAATCTAAAAATCTTTTTGTCATATCAAAGACAAATCTCTTATACATAGTTCAACCTACAAATGATAGTCTAGTGACTTAAACAAACAAATATAATAGTTACAATAAATCTAACCAGGAGATAAGCAGAACCCGTTCTAATCTGGGGGTCCGCCGTATCTATGCTAATTGCAGGAGGGTCTATAATTTATCCGTTTGTGTGACCTCTGCTAGTTTCTCAGTAGATTTATGGTCTAGTATGGGTTTTCTTAACCTGGTTATTTAAGATGCTAACTACGTACTTCTTTAATAGTTAAAATTGAACTTAACATGCCGTGATATTAAACCTAAATCGCTACTTATACTTAATGCCCATAAAAGCGAAATGTGAATAATTAGATATTTATAAAACTGCTCTTCTTATTAATTAATTCTTAGGAAAATTAATAATATCCTGATGGGATTTGAGAAGTAATCTATCCAATTATAGCCTCTCATAAATATTAAATTAGAATATCTATGTTTAGAATAAAATCACATAAAGAAAATTTTCCAGAAGAATGGCTTGTTTTTGTCTTATTAAAATTCTGAATACAGATATAGGCTTATTTATAACAAAGTCTGGCTACACTAATTTTGATAAAATTTTATATGTAGATCCAGATGCTCTAGCTCAGCGTTTCCCAAACTTTGTTCTACTGTGACCCGGTAAATTTCATTCTCCTCCTTCGTGACCCAGTTAAGATTTTGGATCCACTGAAATAGGTATTCACAGTTGTATCCTGAGGTCTGATTCGACTTCAAGTCGGTTTCTATATTTATTTTTGAGGTACACTAGTGTTGAAAACCCTGCTTCATATTTATAGGTTGTGACAAAAGGCATTAAAAATTTTATTGCTTGATTAGCTACATCAGTGGTTCTTAACCTTTTAGTCATGAGGGACCACTTTAACTTAAGTTTGTCTTGCCACCTCATCGGTTTACCTAAATTAGCACTCTGCTAAACGCATGTCGGCAGTTGTGTAGGTAAGCAAATGCACATAATGAAAAACCTCCCTTGCAGTTTCAAAATGCGCGAGCGAAGCGAGCGCGAAATTTTTATCGGACTTAAACCAAATATTACGCAAAATTTAGCCCAAACGTACTTAACTTTTTGTTTGTTGACAGATGTAAAAATAAGGGCATATCGTTTTTGAAAACGCGAGCGAAGCGAGCGCGAAATTTTTATCGGACTTAAAACAAAAATTACGTAAAATTTAGCCCAAACGTACTTAACTTTTTGTTGACAAATGCAAAAATAAGGGCCATAATACAATAGTTTCTGAATACGCGAGCGAAGCGAGTGCGAAATTTTTATCGGACTTAAACCAAATATTACGTAAAATTTTGCCCAAACGTACTTAACTTTTGTTTGTTGACAAATGCAAAATTAACCGCATACAGTTTCTGAATACGCGAGCGAAGCTAGCGCGAAATTTTAATTATTTTTTATTAAAGACTCAAAACCAAAATTACGTAAAATGTAGCCCAAACATACATTTTCATGAATGGGGGGACTAGGTACGACACACGCGATATACGTCCATGCGAAAACGCCCGCTTGCAATTATAAGTCAATAAAAATAAAGTTAGATAACGTATAGCAACGTCGCGAAGCTAAGCTTCGCGGACCACTTGGAATGCCTCCAGGGACCACCAGTGGTCCGCGGACCACTGTACTAGAGGTACTTGTTTAAAATATGGACGCAATGCTGCGACCCGGTATTTTTTTTTCGCGACCCGGTACCGGGTCGCGACCCACCAAATGGGAAACGCTGCTCTAGCTAGACAGAAACATTCTTCTACTTATATTATCACTTTTTCTTTTATCACGCTAAAACTACTGAACTGATTAAAATAACATTTGGTACATCTATAGCCCATCACCTGAGAAAGACCATAAGCAAATTTTTACCCAGCTGCGGGGAACAGCCAGTGTGTAACATAACACAGTGACATATGACGATCACAAGTGGGTGCTAACAAGTATGCACACATTGCCCACTCTCCCATGTAATGGGTAAACTCCACATTACCCGGGTGGTCTCAATGAACACAGTGAACACCTGACCTATATATTTTTTTGTATTTTTTGCGAACACCTGTTAGAAGCCTTAGAAAGTGTCTGTTGTCGTTTTTGTATGAATTTTGGGTATTTTTCGCAGTTTTTTTTTTCAAGAATGGCAGATTTTAGAGATTTGTCGCATATCACTTTTTTAAAAGGACAATAATTACTTTTACCTTTGATTTGAGGCATTTTTATGTTTGCTTATAATACTTTTTGCGAATTAATTACAAACCTAGCTGTCAGTATAAAACTCTGCAATCATTTTTTACCATTATTATTTTATTTTTATCTTGTACTCAAAATTCTACCTAACAAACTGGAATAACAGCTGGGTTTTCGCCCCAATCTTCTATCATTAGCCAATCTATGGTTTTAACCATTGATTATTGCTTCATGACGTCAGCAACTCTAGCCTGGTCACGCCATAACATGTCTATATACACGACCCTAGCTACGAGAAATTTACGCAAAACAAACTTTATTTTAAAGGCTATAGAATGCATTTTTGGATGAGAGTAGTTTTTGGTACAAGCGCTCACAAAATTACCAGCCAAATTAATTTTCGATACATATTGATCAATGAGTGGTTTCAAGATATTTATTTTTATTTTCACGTACTTAAAATATAAATAAGCTCTATTTCCTCGTAGAAAATCTAAGAAAAAACCACAAATTATTGTTGGTATATCTGGCAAATAATCTCTTTTACCTTACTAGCTAATGTGTAAATGAGGCTATTTAATACTTAATTGAATCTAGCTACGTCTTATAAATGACATCATAGAATTACCTCATCAAATAAGCTAAACACACATCCTATATCAGTTTAAAATTAATCACTGTATAGCGTTAATTTTTCTGCACGCGAGTGTACGATCGTATAATAAAAACCTATTGTTTTGAACTACAGAGAGACATTTCCTCAATTTATCGCTGTTTCTGTCGAGGGAAATGCGACTTTAAGTATCCAAAAATAAGGTGCATTTTTACTTAAATATAACAGCCCACATAGTTTAAGACCATGTGTTGATAGTTCTTTGTTTATATCATCAGGACTGGGTTTTTATTTTATCAATGAATTTGCAGGTAGTTTTGTTTTTTCTTATTTTATTTCCGTGTTTTATATTAGTGTAAAAAGGCGAAATCAACTTCATTCCCTTTCATTCGTAACATAAAAAATATTTCTAACCTGACATTACTACCTACAATAAAAATACATGTAACACATAGACAGAAAACATAACCTGAATACCAAGATAAAAAAAAACTAAATACCTACATTAAAAAAAACTAGTATCAACCAAATAAATCATACATTAAGAACATTAAAAATACAAGTACCCACATAAAACCAACATAAAGAAAATAGGTCCCAATTACCCGTCAAAATAAAAATAACATTCGAAATTAGAATTCGATTTAATTTTGGAACGTCTAAAAATACTGGCCGCCGATAAATCGTGTCACCTTGGTGCTCCCACGCAGAAAAACTCGGTGAAATATTTTTCCTAGAAAACGTAGGTTTTGTAGCAAATGTTAATGAATATTTTATTTGCAATTTTACAATTACATAACATGAACATTTCGAAGTTTTATGGGATGTTTTCTTAGTGTCACTATTATATCAACAGAGTTTTGAAAAGTTTTATATTTCATTTATTAAATGTTATAGAAAATGAAGTGAAAAGTCAAGTGTTATTAAACAATACAGCTTTCTATGAATCTCATATTTATTTTGAACATTTAAATGAAAAATTATGCCAAGATGGAATGTATTATTTAAGAACATTTGCCGTTTATTCCGACCATTTAAAACGCCTCACGCGCATTATGATAAAACTAAACAAATGCTTCTGTTTATCCCGTCAAAATCCGATACAGGATGTGCAATTCGGTACCATAAGAGGGATGCTTGCGACCTGTCCCACGACCCGGCAGGTGATGCTGTACCACCCCCGTAAACAAACAAAAAACACCCTAATATCTATACACATAGAATTCACAGTCAATTTTTTTCATCAATCACTTCACGCTGTCATTCGAGACTGGAATTTCAATCTTAATTTTTGGACGTTAAAGTACATTTTTCCGTGGTTGAATGGTTTCCTTTGATATCCCATGGGAACGAAATTTTACGCATCTGAGGGAATTCTTCAAAAGCTTTTTTTTCTAACAATAAGTTTCCGTCAAAAGCTTATGCAACGAGATGCAATATGTGATGCATTAGAGATTCTTGAATATCTTTTGAATGCATTAATTTATTGGCGTTCCAATAGTGTGGGAATTTGCGTTTCTTTTCGAAGTTTTGTGTAGATAATTTTGGTTTTGAGATTTACATTTGCTGATTGAATAAGAAGGTGTAAGATGTGTCAATGATTGACTATAACGTTAAAAGTATGACTTATTTTTATGAAATTGATAATAAGTTAAATTATGAGAAGACCAAAATTACTGATCACAGAATTTTTCAAAGCCTAAGTAATTGCCATGTCTATCAATGATAGAATGAATATGTAAAGAAATAAGAATGAACATGAACCTCAAGATAATAACTTTTACGTTGATATAGTAAGTACATAACCCACATTCACCCATAACTCTTACTACTAAAAGTATGCCTTTTCAAAACCAAAAATCTGCATCACAATTAATAATATCACTTACAAATTCGCCGATAATAATCCAAACATACATTGTGAGAGTCTGCAAAATAATCTGTGACCCTCCAACGGTCATCTGACGGGACAATGACCGTTCCCCCAGCTTAAATCCCAGCCATGGGGTGCAAACCCTGAACGCTTGTGTCAATGGGGATGAACAATAAGACACTAACCTACTTTTTGCAAACCATGATCGAAGAGATGATGACCAAAGAGTGGTGTATCATGATTTCAAAAGACTGCATCATAAAGCATTGAAAAGAGATTTAAATTTCACCGTCTCTGCAACTGAGAAAAATACTAATACCCAGAAGAATATAATGGGCGATTTCTTTGCAAATAAACAGGATCTTAATGATGGGTGTTATCGTTTAAGATTAAATAATGTTATGGTTTTAATGGATTAAGTTGATAGTTCAATATCTATGCTAATATGTACTATCGATGCCTAGAATGATATGCATAGGAATTATACTAAAATGATTATGGCCGATGTTGATGATATTGGGTTCTATTTTTATAGTGATTTGATTTTGAAGAAGTGCCTAAAGTTTTAGATAATCCTGCTTAGAAAAAAACACAATCCTGTAGTGGTCCTTATGTATCATAGCGACAGTCGTGGGCTCTAGTTGACTAAAATCTTCAAATCAATTCGTTCTAGAACATGGCAGTTTCCTCACGATGTTTTCACTGATTTTGGAGCAGTTGTGACGAAATTATTGAACCTACGACTCTCAAGTCAAGGCTGTGTTTAAAGCACCATATCTCTGTAGAAATTGATTTTGTTGCTTTATTCATTTCTACAGCTAAATTGTTATATTTCTGATCTTTCATTAAAGCCAGGTTAGGAGTCACTTAATTAAATCTACTATAACCAATACTACTCTATCTGACTTGGGTATTGAACACTGGGTTCTATGATCTGCAGTCACTACTGAACTTAAAGACGATGTATAAACGATCCTTGATTAAAAATGCACCATGCTGTAATAAGGACCACAGTTGACATACAATTTACAAAGTATGCAGAACAGCTGTGTCTTATAATCACTTTCCTTCACAATACATTTCCAATTCTTCACGGCAATTACTAGCAATAAACAAAAATTTAACTCCATACATCGTTTCATAATTTAAAAACATCAGTCAATAACATAATTCTTAAATATTACCGCTTAATTAGCCGTTGTCATCAACTGTATCAACTTATGATTGACATTTACCATTGTTTGCAAATGTAACTCTTATTTCAAGCGTTTAAAGTACATATTTAAATGTCTCTCGTCACTCACCTGTCATATCTAAACTTCAGTCAATGAAAAATAGGTCTTATGTGACAGGATGAAGGATTGTTTTGTTATACTGTTGTGTTTAAGGAGAAATTGTGGTCACCTGCTGTGTTACACCATGTTTTACACCATTCATACCTTGCTATAGATCTGGAAATTCCTTTAGACCTGACAAGCCCTTATTTGTTTTAGTTCTTGCTTCGTTTTCTTTTATCCTTGCATAATCTTTAAATATTAACGTGATAGCTGCTTCAGCATCACACATTTGTTTATTTGACTCGTAATCCTTAAGCCTCAATAATCTTTTAAAGTTTCGTTGAGAGAATACATATCAGTTTTACCTCCACTTTAATTTTAATAATAATCTTCACAGTACCATATTGCGGAATATCAGCATTTTCTTATTCGATATCTAAACAGTGATTCGTGACTGTTTTAGAATATTTAATCCTTTGCTTTGATACATTTTATCCCGGCAGATGAAAATGGTTCCTCTTAATCTGCATCTACATTGCCTTTTATAGCATCCTCTTATAAAATCCTTCTCAAGCTAGTTTCTCTACAAAAACAAAGACACCCTTCATCATTTACATCATTCTATGGCCACCATGCAAACCCACATTTACCCGCCAAAACTGGTATTACGCAGGAACGAGATGACAATAGCTGTTGTCTAAAGTGTGAAGGAGACAAAGCACATGCCACTTCCTGCGCCAGAACCACGTAGTGTTTTTTGTATATTGCAATTCTATGTATTGGAGATAATATTTTTTTATTGTTATAATATTATGGTTTTGTCAGTTTGTTTGTGCGGACGTGCGAAACCAATTTTGATGGCGTTGTTGTTGCTAATGATATTGGTTGATTTTATGTTACTGGTATCGTTTGTACATAAGAGTAGTAAAATGTATCCACGAAAGCCTATTTTGTGCGAATTCTGAGTAGGCAAAAATCACATTGCATTCATGATTTTAATTATAAATGATGGACATAATATTGATGATAAATTTTAAAATGTATGAACTGGAAATTGAGGTGTTAAAACTTCGAAAGTTATGTTATCTCGAGTCTTTAATTCAATATCGAAAGCGGTTCCTCAAAGCCTTTCTTCAACAGTTTTTAATACACTTTTTCAAAAACGTGTGTGGCGAAGTGTACAGCATCCTATAGAAAAGTTATTATAGATTGTTCGGATAACCATGTACAGTGGTAAATCAATACCATTATCTTAAAACCACTATAAAAATGAGTGATACTAAACTACAGGCGGTTTCTGAGAAGGAACGCAGATCACAAACAAATATTATCCTTAAAAACAAAGGTATAAGGTCAAAATTGCTTCGGACGAAATTTAATTTCTCGACAATATGCAATTTGTTGAAGTGCTAAAGAAAAATAGTCTTTACATTGTTAAGACAGTTTTAGAAAATCACTTTGGATATAGAACCACAAATATTGATTTATTATTTAATACGTTTCTTATTATAGATAAGCCATACAGTCGAAAATCGCTTGATTCTGATGTAGATCAGATGTGATCTTTTTAAAATGGGTATATTACTTGCTCCCGCGCATCTCATGGCGGGCGGAAATCTTAATGGGTCCTGGAACGAACTAACGATGGGACCCATCGATCTCAGAAATGTAGACCTTGAAATTTTTAGACCTGTCACTCCATACACAGTAGGTAGTTCAAATATGCTTAATAAAACATCTAAAATGAATGATAAAAGCGTTATTGTTATAGATAAAGTTACAGTGAACAAATAAGAAAAAGATAAAATGGACAAAAAAGTTTAACAAGAAAAAAACATTATGACTGTTACTCATCTAATTACCATTCTTAGTAATGTTTTACCATAAACAGAAATGAGTCATCTTCAAAAAAGTGACAACATTTCACGACCAAGGTAAAACACGGCTATTATAGTAAAATTCACGCGTTTTATTACAAAAAACTAATTAATTACCAAACAAATTGGTATATTTGCATAATTTTATGGGCCGTTTATTTATACCTTCAGTTTTTGTCGTTCCAATGCCCTAATCATGTGTTAATGGTAAACATTGTCCGTTTTTACATTCATTGTTGTGGTTTTTTTATAGTTTTTAACAAAACATTGAGTACTTCATTGAATTTAGGTACGAAAAATGATAGTCCTTCATCTTCACATATTGTTGTAGGTCTTAATAATTTAACATTATCATTCGATATTCTTTAATCGTCATCTACTGAACTAAACTTACCATTCACAGTGTCGATAACTTAAATCTAGTCTATAAAATCCAAGCTCTATACGTCATTACGCGTCCATATTTGCTCAGGGTGCGCAAGCGTCGACGAAAAGGTAACATCATCGAGATATACACGACACGCTTCATACCACATTCGATCAGGATCTGGAACTAATCCTGATATCCCTGTTTGTATTAAGATACTTTATGAATATTATGATTTAAATCTTGGAATAGGAGATGTGACAATCATGCGATTATAAGATGGAGCCCTGGCGATTATGGACGGTAGCCTGAATGGTGCAAATACTCTTAATAGAGATACAGATAACAGGAAGGTAGATGATATCATTACACCTGAAACTTCCTGTGACTAAGACACGCGTAAGGAACTAATTATACCAGAAGAATGAGCCCCAGCAGCCATCCATGTCGGTCACCAGAGCCACGACTCGTGTCATGGTGACGCTAATTAACTAAAGCGACATTGAATAGCTTCCATTCAGGCCATTGTTCAAATTTAATAGGTAGCACCAATATAATAAGCATCAACACCAACACTATAGAAAAAATGAAAAACCTAAAAATACTGAGGATAATCGATGACTATCTTGAAATGAAATTTTGGACCCCGTAAAATCTAAGAAAGCATTTCAAAATCAGCTTTGTGCACCACAAAAACGCCATTCTCAAAATTCATCAGGTTATTGTAGTTTTTTTAACAATGAATGGGAGTGATCTATCAAAATGGTTTTATTAATAGCCAACAGACGGAAGATGATAGAAAAATATCAATTTCTTGCGACCCATCTATACAATAGTTGGAAACGTGACATTTATTTTAGCTACCCGAGCACGACACGAGTCGAAATTATACGTTTTAAAACCAAATTTCTACGCTCAAATCTGCAGACCGTTCAATGCCAATATTAAACGGATTTTTTTTATTCACGATTTCCAACTTTTTCATTCGCTTGGGTGACAAAAGACGGTAAAAAACGGAACCATGTAAAAAAACTTGTGCATTCGATTTACTCTTAGCATCGTTGGCTTAAAGATCATTTTTGAATGCTTTGTCGGCAATATCGTAGGGTCCAATCTGGGTCTTGGTCACTGGCTTCTTTAGGAGCTCGGAAAAACGGTTTTTTGAATTGGTTCAGCGTTTTTCGGTAGCACGCGCCCGCCACCCGTTGTGATCGGATTTGAATATCATTTTGTTTCGGCTACGTTTTGTACATTTCGTGTTTTAGATTGTGTCAGTCGAGGTGTTGCATTGCATGCTAATTTGATTGAAATGGGCAGTATTTTACATGATTATTTCCACAAAAAGCTAAGTCAACAGTTTTATGGACATTTATCTTATTCGATTCAAAATATTTAAGAATAATATATCTTATTTCTCCAACAAAAAAAGTAGTCAGTCTACTTCGGCGCGTGCGTCTTTATGACTTTTTATATTCATATTATTTTCTATGCAGATTAGATAGTGATTTAGCATAGTTTAACATTTTATGACCCCAGTCTATTCTACACGTGTCTGTAATAATTTTATATCATTAAAATTAAGTCTCCAAACTTCTAAATATAGATAAAATAATGAATTCAACGCACATTTGGTTTACTATGTCTGAATGAACGAGAAGGTGCTTTGCATTATTTTTAATAGTTGTTTTATAGTTAACGTCTATTCAGCTGTCTGTTTGTTCATAGCTTAAGTTTCTTCCTAATTCTTGATAAGTTTTCTGCCTAGTTCCGCGTCATCTTTTAAATTACTTTTTTTTAATTGGTGCTTCCAAAATCTTAAACATTACTAACATTATTTGACATTTTATCTTCCACAATACTGTCAAATTACTCAACTTCAACTTCTGTTTGTCATATCACGTTAACTTATTCTCCTGCTTCAATATGATCATCAAGATGTTTATGTTCTTCTTTCTTATGCTTAACCAACGTTAAAACATCAAGCAAATCCGCATTAAACCGAAAGAGCCAAACATATTCAAATGCGATACAATAAAATGCGTTAGAGACGCCATTATTCCTACATTACTTAACATTTGGACGGCATTTGATCTGATAACACTTGGACATTGATAGAATACTGTCGGTTGTATTATTGAGGCCTTGGGACTTAATAAGCTCTAAACAAGTGTTGTTAAGGATATTAAGCAGCATCCTTTTAATATATTAAGCCTGAAAGTTTCTATACTTCATCAATCGATTTTGTAAAAACTGCTAAAAGGGTTTAGGTAGATAGTCTATGATATGCACCTTAATCCCCACTTTAAGGTCTCAGAACTTATGGTATATTGATAAGATGAAAATAAATCAGTATTAAATAAGAAAGTTCCATAGGCCCAGTTTGCACATTTGAACTTACGCCACGCTTACACAATAAGCGCGTAAATGACAATTTCGATGTTACAAATATATTTTATTTTTTTATTATTTCTACTATACGAAATTTTACAATATCAATCTACTTATCGTCGGTCGTGTTTAGTAACATTGCCGCTTGATTTCTCGCTATTTACCTAGATTACTTGGTTTTTTTCAACGGTTGTGGCAATTTTTAACGCATGGCCGATACTGACATTGGCTTAGAATGAACTTTTTGCCGCCAAAATCATGGACACCAGGGCCGTCTGTGAAAAACGACAGCTTTTTATTAATACCAATAATATTTTCATGACATAATAACGGAAAAAATAAAAATATACTTACAGTTATATAAAATCTATTCACGTTTTTGATTGAATTTTTATATTCGAAAAATTGTAAAATCAAAGTGATCGCACGATTATCTCAAAGAGATTAGATTTCCGTTTGAAATACAAAAGAGTGTTTTAAATGGTCAAGAATACAATTCATTGGGGAAAAACGAGAGATTAACACCAAATGTTATAACTAGTGCTCGGAATTTTGATTTGATATTACCTATTTTTATTAGCTCTCGAATTATGTACGTCGAAATGTTAGCCATTAAGAATTTTTTGTTAAAAAAATTGAGGAAAAATATTTATACTTTACTTATTTATTTATATATCGTATAAATTAATTGGTAGTCACAGTCCACCATTAATTAACAAGAACTTAAAACACCATAACCACAAATAATTAGTTAAAACGCACTTCATTAGCAAATCAATCAAGCTGGAATAATTGTAAAATCAAAATTTTAATTGAATAATTATAATTGGTTTGGTTTAATGGATGAACTGGGTATTAATTCCGTCACATTATCTATACCATTGAATCGTAATCGATTCGGAAGTTAGTAATTGAACTTTGTGAATCTTTTCCTCGTTCTAAACGTCTATTACTTCCTAGACAGATTCTTCGTTTTTTTTTGTTTCGAATTCTCTTGTTTTACAATGCTTTAATTCTTTTTTCTTAGCTCTTTAAACCCAGGTGGTTGAACGACATCTAAAGGAATTTTAGATACAAGTAAAAAAACTTTTACTTTTTTTCAGAATTTTATAACTACCGATCTGATTTTACGACAACTCATTTACATAAATGAACCTGTTTAGCAATATTAAAAGATTTAATTTGTAAACGAGATTTAGAGCGTTTTGATCCACCGTGAGCATGGTCTTAGGAATTAATCTGTGTTGTGTCACTCACGTGTCATTTTCTTGATGTGGATTTGCAGATACGACGTTTTTCGGTACCGGCGTGGTACTGTGGTTTGGGTAGTTACGACTGTATGACCGATGGATGTACGCCAAGACAGACAAAGTTTCTAAAATGTTATCATGCTTAGAAGTAATGCCTTTACCTATAACAAAACCCAAAAGTCTAATAATAATAAGTAAACGTAATTAATGTGTTCTTAAAGCAAAAACCACGTCAAAACAGACACAAACAAATCTTGTACACAATTTTTCAGCGCCAAAAAACCGACCGCCATTTTGAAACCCTAAGCTTTTGCGAAAATTAATCTGAGGGGGCAAAAACTATGCCTTATTAGGGGAAAATTCGCCCCCAGCCAGGGTCTAATGTCTACAGATAAACAGACAGAATGTATGCTTACAATTAATAATAATTTTGGGGCAGCAAAAAGTAGCCTGTCGTGGTTATGCCCCTTTTTGTCAAGTTTAACTTTTTGCGCGCGAAAACTGGAGGGTTTTAAGAAAATTAGTTATATTTTTTAAGCTCTGTCTGTAGGCTGAAAGAATGTGAATGTTACCCATAAAACAAAAATATCTATAAAAGCTCCTGACTTTACCTAAAAAGTGATAATAAGACTTATTATTTTTCTCTCATCAAGCATAATCAACTTCACAGACAGATATTTGTATATAGTCTTCTAGTAAGCTTTCTTGCTATTAAACATAAAATAAACACATACATTATTTCAACCCTAAACCACATAACATTTTTCTCAGCGGGATACAGATGACCACTCTTTAATAACCCTAACCCTTCAACCCTCACGTCAACCCTTACGTAATCTTGTCTTGATTTAAATACCTTTATTTTGACATCTGTCATGTTTTATCTTTTAGTTTAAAGTTTGACACATGGAGTGTCTTTTTAACCCATATCTCAAGAATTTAAAATAAGTTATTTAAATCTAGATCTCTCATAATTGTAATATCAGTTATTTTAATATGCTTCATGCTTTAAGTTGTCTTTTAAGAATGTTTGCTATACAAAGTTCTTCAGATCAGCATGATTAATATTAGCAGATTTAGCCATTAATTCATTAACTATATTCTTCCTGAACAAAACAGATTAAAATTATCTTCCTTCAACACATAAAACAGACCAATTTAATTCTTCCAACGCTACGGTTCGTTGATTTCATTATTTCCTACAAACAACTATACACATTTGCTTTGTAATTAATCGTAATAATTGATAATGACGTTAATATCACAATGTATTTCAAAGCCTGGTTATTTGTGTATATTTTATGAAAATCTTATAATGATTAACAAAATAATATTATATACATACCTAAAGGTTCATTAATATTTTTACATAAGTTATGTTTAATAAAACTGACAATATTGAAAAGGATTTTATGTTGAAACAAATTGTAATTATCAGGAGGATTGGAAGTCAATCTAATGTATCTAATAACGAATCTCAACAAAATACGAGTTCTTAAAGTAATGTTGTATCTCAAGAAGATAATATATAACAAAGTCAAACAATTTGTAAAACACTAACGAACATAGGAATAAAAAAATCTAAGTGAAAAAAATGTTGCATATAGTTACATTAAATTATTATCTTGTAGAACAAGTTCTCAAGGTCAATTATTATAATGAATCAGGTTTATTTTTAACGAAACCACTTGAAGCCAAATTTTCTAGGTAATAAAGCATCGTTTGTTGAATTTTTGACGGCTTACTTTAATGTATTGGGTACAAGTTTCCGCCAGTGGATTCAGCCCCGACCACTCGCAAATAACGTGGCTTATTATTGCTAAAAGAGTTTTCAAAATTGGGTCAGTCAATCCATAGATTAAACCCATACAACATGGAATGTAAGAAGCAAATGGTTTTAGTAATAAAGATGTTAAAACTTTTAAAATCAACTTAGATGATGCTAAAGAATTTAGACGAATTCCTCAGCGTACAAGTTCTGAAGATACATAAGAGGAAAATGGTATACTTATTCTGAAGATAGATACGTTACATTCAAAAGCTAAAGCTGTCTGTCGCCTGCTGATTGTCCAACAATATTTAGATTTTTTTCTTATTATTCAATTACTTGGTATTGTGGACGCTTTGTCACTTTTTCAACAATTGAATTGACAATTGAGTTTTTATAGCGTTCTTGATTACCTAAGTCTAAACTTTAGGTTATTGCTTATTGACTAGTAAAATGGACATCTCTATCCTACTTACTACATTTTGAATAAATATCATTCAAGAGTTCTGTTTCATTGAATTCTTTAACAAGCCTTCAAAATCAAAATGTTTTCATTTTATTCTTCGAAACCAAAATTGTAATTTAGATCAATGTTACAGCATCCTTTATCTGTAACAACCGATTTACCAAACCGACATTCCTAGTTCCAGCAATTTAACACAGATTCCTCTCTACGCGATCCTTCACGAAGACCTATTAAAAGTCATCCACCACCTCGAATCTACTGCTTCACAACATTAAGTAGTGCCCCAAACTTTAATTATGTTCCATCTGTGACCAATTGCGTTCGTGTCTCGCACTTCTCGCTAGTCATGCAACGTGCTACCGAACGAATCCGGCCAGTAAAATCAAAAACCACACCTTTATCTTCAAAAGGAACTCTATACAAACCTCATTTAAATCCAAATTCGTCTGCTACATCTATTTTATCAAATACATTCCCTAACGTTCATTGTTAGGCACTACAACCGTCAGTATCGACTGATGGCACTATAGTTTGAGCTTTATTTACTTTGGTATTGAGATCATTATCATTTGATTGCGGATCAGAAGCGCCCGAAGGAACGTGGCTAGCAGCCTCATTGTTAGATGAAAACGATTCTAAGAGATGACGTGTCAGTTTTAAGTTAGAAACTAATTTGGGATATCACAAAGAGTATCAATGGTATACCGAAACACTTTAGTGCGCGAACAGTGCCGCCGAAAGTACCGGCTTTTGTTGGCACGAGTACACAAATACTTATTTAAAATTCAGCCTTTGATCATTTTTGCTTTGCTTGCTTTGTTTGCAGAGACCTAGCGTTGACTAGTTTAATTTCATGCCATTTAATTATGGCTTTAGAGATGAACTAAAATTCATTAGACACCGAATTATCTTTTCACATATCTTGCCTAGCAGCAATTATATATTTTTTATTGGAAATCTTGATTATGGTACAGGAAGGGTAGCTGACTCAAAGATTCTGATTGCCCAGACGTATATAAGGAAGTCAAAGCGATTACTACGCGTGGAAAACGCCGTGAAGCCGACATCCTGCCTTTATTAAGAGTTGGGCAAATAAAAAAAGACTAAGAATCATTTGTTCCGGCTGCGCGCGGATGTCGTTCAAGGGCGAAATTCACTTTTTGATGATTTCAATGATGTTTACAACGGTGTTTGAAATCATTTGTAAGATTAAGATTGTTTTGACGTTTATTTGTATTGTTAGTTGCATCCAAATCGACTTTTTGTCGTTACTTGTGCAAGTTTTTACGAATTAAAACTTAACAGTATTTAATGCTAGTTATAATGGATAAACCGAAACTAAATCTTATTGTTCTTCATTTCTATCCCTAATTAGATACCCTTTATAAAGATTTCCAATTTATTCAGTATTATTAACGGTATTTTTTCTATTCATTTCAGGTTTTCGGCTCAAAAGCAGACCTGCAGCTGCACACCCAGATTCACCTCCGCGAGGCGAAGCCCTACCGCTGCACGCAGTGTCCGAAAGCCTTCGCCAACTCCTCGTACCTGGCGCAGCACTCCCGCATTCACCTGGGCATCAAGCCTTACCGTTGCGAGATCTGCCAGAGGAAGTTCACCCAGCTGTCCCATCTCCAACAGCACATCCGAACACACACCGGAGACAAACCCTATCGTTGCACCCAGATCGGATGTACCAAAGCCTTCTCCCAACTGTCCAACCTCCAAAGCCACAGCCGTTGCCACCAGACAGACAAGCCATTCAAATGCAACTCCTGCTACAAATGCTTCACCCACGAGAAGGACCTCCTCGAACACATCCCCAAACACAAAGAATCCAAGCATTTGAAGACACATATATGCCAGTATTGTGGCAAGAGTTATACGCAGGAGACTTATTTAAGTAAACACATGAATAAGCATGCGGAGAGGGCTGATAAGCGGCCGCCGATATCTGCTTTAGGATTGAGTGGATTGAATAGATCTTTAGGAGCAGCCGCGCCTACCGCTGCGCCTTTCGGAGACCATCCTTACTGGCCTAAGGTGAGCCCAGACTCAGCGGCGCACATGTCTGATGAAGGAGGTTACCATCAGCAGCGGGAAAGCGATGAGCATCATGAGCAGCAGCTTCAGCAGCAACGAGCTCTGTTTGCTCAGCATGAGAGCCAGGACGACCGCATCCAGCCCCCCGTGTCGTCCGCGGCGAACTCTGCCTTTACGCCAATCAACTCGATGGCTCCTCACCTCAACGGGCTGTCGCACCACAGCGCCCTGCCCACGCGGCCGTATCTCTACGACCCCCTCCACTTCCAGCAAGGCAAGCAGCAGCCCAACTCCTTTCCCAACCAGCTGATATCCCTGCATCAGATCAGGAACTACGCTCACCAGCCCTCGGCCCTGCTGCCCGCGGAGCACATCCTCCCGCATGCGCTATCGCACAAGGATAAGCAGTAACTTACCGTAGGTACACTCACTATAGTATGTACTTATGATGGTATTACTAGTTGTATAATTAACGAAATATTAAATAAAAAAATATTTAGAATCTCGCTCTCGAAGACAGTGGTATTACGGTTTTATCGTTAGAGAAACAAATTCATGTTTTTAGAAATAAAATTGTATGGATACTCGGAATTTTGTGAGTAGATGACAAAATTTTATGGGTATGAATGTGATTTCGGATTTTATTTTCCAATTTACGGATTATTGATTAGTTTTTTTGTTTAACGGTTGTTCGTTTTACCCAGTTGATCCGGGGGTTTGATCGTCAATTAGGGCTGATGGAAATTATTATTATTTAGGATGCTGAATTGGTTTGGAGATAAAAGACTTGAGAAATCACGATTCGTATTGAATTGAAATTTTTATATTTGTGATATGGTTGTAGATATGAAAAATATTATACCTGAAGTATATGTTAATATTTGATGCTTTCGATGTTTTTATTGGTTTGTCTTTGTTCAAATATTTTCAGCACTTTTTAATTAATTATCGATCAAACATTCGTAGCAACTCGGACGCATGTTAATTTCACTGATTAAGGAAAAACTAATCTTTAATACGGCCAAAACTTAGAGGAGTCATATTAGATATCTTTTTTTATATTTTCTTTTATCTGCAATCAAAGCATAATGTTCTATCGATGCATAACGCAAACCCAGTGATTTATTTTATTGTTAACTAATTGATACGAAAAAACAGTTAAAAATAACTTTAAGGACAGTCTCTTTTAACTAAGTTGTATCTCAACACATTAATTTTTAGAGCAACTTTTTATTTCTAACATTCAATTTCTTAGAGTGAGACTGCATTGGAATCTACATAATCGAAATAATTTATTCACAACTAACATAATAAGTAATAAATAAAACATGTTTTTAATCAAAAAGTTCCTGATAACAACAAGTATTTGTAAAACAAAAGTGACTCGAATAACTTCTACAGAATTATATCGTACTTCACTTTCACTTCAGTTGCATTTTATAATATTCATTAAGAATAAATAAATAGATCTCTTTAATCATCACATTTGCACTCAGTTCCTATTTAGATCATATTATGTATTTTTTTAGCTTTATCTATTGTACAACCTATCATTTTTAGTATTCTTTACATTTATTTTTCCAAATTTAGAAAATGTATTCTTCCTGCATTTTAAAATGTTTTAACGAACAAGAATTAAGTTAATTATTACTAAGCCTTCGGGTCGAATATATTTTCTATCGTTAAAAATATTCCCCATGTGTATAATACATTTATGAGTGGCCAAATCGCTTCTTTACGTCACACAATGAAAGGTGCACTTTTTGTAAATATTTTGTAAATACGAATACGATTTTTTGAGAAAAAAATCCTTGAAATTTATTGAAGAAAGTTTTTTTGTTTTACTTTATAATATCTAAAAGTGCTTATGCTCAATTATATTAGCCTTAAGAACTCAAGGGTAGTGGCGTACATTCGGAATTGTAAAGTATTCCTATTTTCCGTACTTAATAGGCCCTTCGTACATCGATTTTTTAGACTAGTTTCATGTATACGAACACAGGAACTGTTGATTTGTTTTAATTTTTCGAACGAATCAGCGTTAGTAGGTAAAATTAATAAAAAAATGTGATAGGAGATGGAATGGGGAAGAGTGACTATTTTTGGAGGAATGTCTATTTTCCTTCTAAATTAATTTGCTATTGATCTTTTTAGTTATAAAAAAAATGTTAGGTTGTGGTTATTCGTTAGGGGTCTGCAGGGCAAGATGGCCGTCTGTCTGTCTGTCACAAATTAGCCAAATCTTTATTTTTTCTTGTACAAATATGTTTTTTTTCGTTAATGTTAAATAACGGCAATAAGTATTTCTTCCGATCATTTGTTGTTAAGTAAGCACTATTGTATATTAACTGTATCATGACAATGAGCCAAGAGTTATACCTAATTTTTCGAACTTTGGATTTAAGGGAATAAAAATCGCCAATATCTCTCTATTGTAAGTAGAAATGTGATATTGTAATTTGATTTTTTTAAGTTAAGTGTAAACTTATTATTATGAATACGATATTTTTGTAAGTAATTTTTTTTTTCGTTTTATGTTAGTTTTCGCTTTTTCTAGCGTTCTCGTTTTAAGATTTATAGATGAAAATGAACGAAAATCATTTTTTGTTACTTAAAATTGATTAAAAATTAATTACAACTATGCCAAGAATTATATTTGTGTCTTTTATTTTTATATATCCTCTAATCAAGATGAAATTTGCCTTGCCACTTGAAGAAGGCTTGCTGGTCAGATAGAACAAATATTCCTCAATAATTCTAAAGATTAAAAAATATTATTTTGCAATAGCAATGTAAAAACTGGCACTCAGCTGCATCCAGTTAGACTAAAAGCCGGCCCAAACATACATAGGTTAAGCATACATAGGTTAAAACAAAAATACATTACGAAAATATATAATTTTGTGACGACTGCTGATTTTTCACCAATTGAAATGAGGGTTTGATTCCCATCACTATCTTTAGCCAAACTTTAAATACTACAAAAAAGTTAATCGTTTAATTAATGGATTGGATAAAGGATCTTTGGAGAAATACCCGTTTTGAAAAATTTAGTGATCACCTGGGCACCACCATTGGAAGGAACTGTAAGTATGTATGTAACGTAAGTATATGGTAGTAAGGTAAAGACAGGTATTAGCTACTTACCGCACAGGTGTTTGGATCAATATTTTTTTCTTTATATATTTACTGAAAACTTTTAAACACATTTTAATGGTTAATATCAGAAAATATTTATATTGTTGCAAATCAGAAATTAGCATTTTACCCTAGACGCAGAAATTAAACAACTTTCAGCTCTCAGGGAGAAACCAGAAAAATTAGAAATAAAACAAGTCTTAGAACTTTCCTCTTTTTATTTAGTTAACAGTCGCAAAATACATTTAATAATTAAACACTTAAAATAGGTATTTACAAATAAGGGATCATACTACCTACGTAGGCAAAGTCCATACACAAACCATACAAAAAATTGAAAGCAATACATAATACTTATATGAGAAGGCTGAGACATAATAAACTAATCGAACTTTTTGTAGAAATTCAAAAAACAATAAAATATCTACCAAAAGCTTGAGACCAACAATTACAAGCGAATTCCAAAAAATCCTCTAACAATTGAAAAACTTTTAATAAAAAAAGACGTAGAGGAATTTGTAAAAAATAAAATAAACAAGAAAATTCGCAAAAATTCTTGGTAAGAATATTATGTCTCGCAAACTTATAAAATAAAGGGAATATTTTTGAGTTAATACTTTATATGTATTGTCATTTAGTCGCCCTAAATACTAAACGAGAATCATATAAAATTGGCCAGAATACTGTAATACGACAACTTGAAATAATAACTTTTATTTGTCGAAGTTATTAAGCAAACAAAAATAACTTCGACAAATACAAAAAATATTTCACCTGCCAACTGTCTGTTTCTTTGTAAAATATCGATAGAAAAATTGCTACACTATGTAATGAAATTCAGTCTGAGCAAAATACGACAAGAATTGGAATAGAATGTAAGTTAGCTTTTAGAAAAAAATCTAATTTTAATGTTATGGAGTTACACAAATACGCCTACCACTTCTAAATAAGCAAATAAAAACAAACAAAAATAACTCCGTTTGTAGAAACAAAACAAAGAAAAGAAACAATAATCTATCGACATTACAAATAACGACAAATCGACATCGTTGTCGCAGAACAAAAACAAAGAATTTATGTTTTTTTTAAATTATTAATTTAAATATATCTTAAATGGTTAGAATTTCTGAAAATGCTTAAATGTAATAGGAAATTGCGATGACAAAATTGATGAATTTAAATAAATTACATATAATAAAGGATCAAGAAAAACACAGGACGGATACAGAAAAGGTTTTGACTAACAACAACATGTGTCTATTCTGTGAAATTTCGACTGAGATCATCCCACAATTTAGTGATTGACATATAAAATACAATCGAATGACTAAACGGTAAGGTCCAGATTTGATATTGAAATTAATGTTTTCAAGGACCAAACGTCTGATAGATTGAATAAATCAGTTGACGTAGACAGAATTATAGTTAATTTCAATCGTCCAGTTGAAAATACAGCAGAATCCATAATCACCAAACCACAAGATGAAAGCAGTCAAAAGCCACAATTTTTAAGAGATCAATCAAAGAAGATGGATAAAGAAACCTTTTCGTTATCCTTCAGTATAATCAAGCTTTTGATGATAAAATATATAAAACTTAAAACATATTTAGATATAGCTAAGAAACAACTATTGATAAGGACTTCACAATTATTAATAATATTTTTGTCTTTATTGCTTACAGTCCATACTTTGATTCCTTTATTGGAGTTTTTACCAGAGAACAACTCATCAAAAATATAAATCTTCGCTATAGTTAATTTAAACACAATCGGCGCAGTTCAAAGTCTATATCTCAATATGTTTTAAGGAAATAACTTATTCAACTAACTATGATTGCGCATACAGATTCAAATTTCTAGCAACCTTCTCAAGAGTTAGTCACTGAAAAATGTACAGCGGTTATCAGACGATGACTTTTGACTAGACAACGAACTAGGTGGAGTCAGCTCAAAATTCAAATTAGAAACTATATGCGCGACCATCCCCTTTCATCCCTTAAACCTCAACCTTGTAGGGGGATCCGGGAATATGTTCGTCTCCCCACTTGACGATGACGATGTAGTCTCCCCTGTCTCTGACGACGTACCAGCATTCATAGTTGTTCTTACCTTTGTGCTTGAGCTGAACCTCGTCGCAGGGACCCTTGGGACCATAGATACCGACGTAGAGGATGTTGTTACCTGGGTAAAGAGAAGTAATGGTCATAATGAGGAGTTGAAGAAGAATACAGTTAGCCTTTCCTTGCCATAAGTTTATTGTTATCCAAAAGACTGACAGTAACTTTATGTGTCGTCATGGATAATATAAGTCAGATACGCAGAAAAAGATTAAGATCAAAGATAAGAACAATCACAGCTTACATTAGGGAAGACTTTTTTCTAATAGTGGACTATCCTAAAAATAGATTCACGAAGAACGTTATAAACTTGAATAGATTGACGGAAGACCGATGGATCCATCAATCCTTGTGTATCAAATCCATCAAGCTATGTAATTCCTTAAATGCCTGATTATAATGATAATAGGATAACTCACCAGCATCACCAGCGTGGACAGTAAACTGGTTGTGCTTGTTAAGATACGCCTTCTTCAGACCCATGCCCTTGCTGGTCACCTTGGTAGCGTCAGACTTGAAGGCTGGTAGCACTGGACCCTGCTTCTGCATGGACTTGGCCACCTTCTGAACTGTTTCTACGGTCACTGATGATGTTTCTTGGGCTCCGATTTCTGCTAGGTTTGCACCTGTTGGAGGAATTAGGGTTTATATTAAAAAGGTAAGATAATGTAAGTAGTAAATTATCGATGGGAAGCTCGCATTAAAATAGACCAACTTTAAGGAACATTTAGGACTACCAAAACAAAGAGAATGATAAAAAATAAATACACCAGCTAACGAAAATATAAATCAACAAAATATAAATAAAAATACTTGAAGTAGTTTTCTTTGGCTTGGATATCGTTGGTTATAAGTAGGTACTGAACGCTTTATTGGGGGCTATAAGGCTCATGTAGATGGACTTATAAAGGAAGTAAATAAATAATTCTAGGTCATCATCATAATTGAAAACATATATTTACCTACTACAAAAAATGTCAATAAAATAAATATCAAGTAGTCTATAACACTTGATAAAACTTACCAGTAGCTTCAATCTTGAAGGGAGAGCCGACGATGTGAGCACCGTTGTACTTTATGCTCATGTAGTAGAAACCGGGGGCGAGAGGCGTGTAACGCACCTATACAAAAATAATAATTAAAGAAAATGTCTAAAAAGATTATCAATGACGTAACATAATTTGAATTGTGTGAAGAACAAATTACACATGCCAAAAATTCTTTAATTCACAATCGCATTTGGAATTAAGTATTCTACTTCCCACACAAAAAGAGGGTTTTATAAAATAACGTCAGTCTCTCTGTTCTACCAAGCGGATCTCTCTGTGGTGGACTAATTCGGATGCAGCAAAGGTTCAATATTAATTTTAAAGTTGAGTCATTACTATTTACTTAGGTAATCTTTTAAAATGTTCTTGGTCGGTAAAACAATCAAAACGCGGTACAAACTCTTAAGTTTAGAGTGAATTGTAATCTAATAAACTAGAATTACCTTGTAACCCTCGTCGACGTCTGTGCAGTCCATGGCGACCCTGGAAGGTCCGTCCATGGTGACAGCCAGCAGACCAACTCCAGCATTGCAGGTGTCGATGATAAGGTCTGTCTTCACACCTGAGAGATGAAGATAAATAAGTATCTATGTCCATAATGTATGTAAAATCACAACTTTAATACTAATTGTAATGTACATACTTTTTAAAAATATCAGTCTAGGTATATGCTATTTTAGATCGGTTGATAACAGTTCAGTAACTAATAAGGGTGGGTTGCATCATGCAGCTATTACGATAAACAAATCACAGACAGACCACAAGTTGCCGATTTGTCTTTTTTGCAATTGAACTACTGATTACTGTATTGTTATCATAACGGTTACATGGTGCTACCAACAATAAATATACTATATGTCCTAGATATCGTTGTAAACTTACCAGTCTTCACGGATCCCAAACCAGGACCGTGAGCGTGAACTGCCGCGGGGTCAGCATCGTCCTTTCCGACCTGAACAAAAGTTGTCAAGTTATGTAAAATATGTAAGTAAATAAATAAAGTTTATCACAAAAAGATGATAATAACAGTAAAATTCTCAGTCAAAGGTTAGCTGTAGCTTTGCAAAAGAAAATTGGCACCAAATTAATAGGTACGGGTTCTATCAGGAATCAGTGGTGCCATCTATATTTCTGAACGAGAACTATCTGTATGGAGTAGTCCGATGTAAAGTAGGCCAAAAATATCCCAATAAGAAAATGCTTATTTCTATTAAAAAAATATTGTTTTATGGTACCTATTCAGGAAAAACTTGTTACTTATTTATAATGTAGACTCGAAATCCTTTTAGTTTGGTAAATAGGTAAAACGTTTAACTCTCAAAAATCATTAAAGAATTTTACTTTTAACTGCCCATATTTTTGATGATTGCACTAAGCAGTAAAGTACTTTGTATGTTAATATTGCGAAAATTATTTATATTTTCAACCGACTTCCCAAAGAGTAGGTGTTAAATTCAGGCTATATTATATTTATACAAACCTTAATCCTCAAAGGAGAAGCGGGAATATGGACACCATTGAATTTGACGTTGATGTTGTGTACTCCATTCTCCCTTGGCATGAACCTGATGCTGTACTGGTCTCCATCGATGTTCTGGATGAAGCAGTCGTCGGTCTTGCCTGACGGAGAGATTACCTAGATAGAAAAGAAGAAGTATTAGGTAAATAAGGTATACAGAGGTAAGTTACTTATTATATTACGGACTTTAATGATAGTTAGGATTTTAATGAAGTGCTTCTAGCGTGAACAAATAATGACTGACAACTAATAATGACTCCTAATTCAAACATTTAAAGTTAGTTTTGTTGTTTGCTTAACCTTAGAAATTCCTGGATCAATTCGACTTTATTACACTTTTCAAACAGGTTATCAAAGAATACAAGCTATTTAGTATCTGGGTGCGCAGAATAGTTCACATGGAGCGAGGCGTAATATGCGTAATATGATTCATTACATCAAGTAAGATGCACATATGACTAGAGGACATGATAAATACTTTGTTCTAACTATTATATATCTTACGGTTATTGCAGATAAATAAAATCGCAAAAGTAAGAAACACCAAAATCATCAAAAACCCATTTTTTCCACTGTTCACCCATCTCAAGGCAGACTTGCTCACCCCATATTAATTTTTATGGCACAACTTGGCATAAGGTGGCATAATATTCATCCTAGCACACTGTTATAAAATATTAGCGCGAACATGATTTATTTCTCAGCAACGCGGTCACGTGCGGTCAGTTCGTTTTATTACATTTTTTGTCCACCAAAATTTGGGGTTAGACACACTGTGCAGGAATATATTGTTTTAGTTGTGTTGGGTGGTGAAATTGTTGGCCTTATTTTTTACTGAATTTTGGACTATGTTTTTAAATAATTTTCATGGAGTTAAAAATGTTAACCTAGAAAAGTTAAAATAATCACAAGATGCAAGAAGGCAACTTTTCATATGTTTTATTATATGTAATTGAACTCAGTACATTCTGTTAGATATGAACCCCTCCTAAATCATCTCCTAGGCATTACAGTACTTCCATGAAGCAGATAAATAAGTAAGTTTTCCTTTTATACAACGTTGGTAAATATTTATTTACAACCAATGTTAAAATTCATAAATGTGCATGATTATATAGGAGTATCTTCACGAATACTATAGAACGAATCACAACTTCAATTCACATCAAAATCAAAAAGACGCACAGTGCGCCAAATCCACGCAACGGTTGCCAAAAAAAATCTCTCTAAACGCGGAATAAACGCACGTACTGCACAGTGGTCCATCGATCATAAATCACGGACACAGACGGACATCGCCGTCATGTTCTCACGATAAATCATATTGACCTGAGGGTAGAACCACTGGGTATATTACAAGACATTGTCTAGTCTTTCATACATTTTTAAAAGTTTAAGGGAAGTTGGGATTTTGTATAGGTATCTAATATTTATTGATGGCTTAAAGGGGAGTGATGGTAGTGACCGTTATACTTATTTTTAACTTACATAGATTAGGAATTTGCCAATAATAATCGTACCTAATAAGATACGCCGAATGCAGCAGTTTATAAAGGTATGATTTAAATTAAGGTTATATGCTTTGATGTATTGAATTAAAAAGGTTTGCTATGATTGCTTAAAACTGTGTTAAAATGAGTTTGAAGTAAATTTTGGTGATTAATAGATTGCTAACAATTGAGGTTTTGGATGTAATTTATATAAACTCTAAGAAAAGTATTAATATTAACATTGTAGGAGAGCAAGGGGCTTGTAGTAACTGAAGTACCTAAGCAGTTTTCAGTAGTCTCCTATAATTTTAAGTTTAATTTTTATAAAAGACGTAATAGTTTTCCAAACTTACTCTGCCGTCCAAGCTGCCCTTAGCTCCATTGAGCCTGATATAGAACTGAGTGGGCTTGTCCACTTGCGCGGAATCTGGGAACTGGGCAACCTCCAGCAGATGAGCGTCTCCCACTGCCGGTGAGATGTACACCTTGAAGGGAGAATCTGGGATGTGCTGCTCGTTGAACTTCAGACCGATGCGGTATTCACCTGGAAAAATGTTTATAGTTAGACAGCTGTTATGTATAAGTATGTCAGATGATAAAATCGATAATAATGATTTTGTGGCCAATTGAAATGTCGTTCCATGGTATCACTACAGACGCGTGTGAAAGAACTACTTCATGGCTGATAGGTATCTGTTAAATACCATTTCATTAATCTACGTGTTCATTATATTCACCAACCTCTATTTCGCCAAAAGCCAACTAAATTCTAAACCTCTTTTAACCCTTTCAATACCACGTCACAAAAATCAAACGCCCAAAAAACCGATGCGGAAACATCCCATAAGAAATACGGCAAAAAACCGGAACATCCAATTAACTATCGAAACAAATCGTATTCTAATATGGCCAACCACCCAAAAACACCGACAAATATTATAATAAAATTCGTCGCAGCCTAAAAACCTGACGAAATGGCAAAAAATATCTGTTTTCTGGCAAAAAAAAATGGCGTACATGTCGGTTTGTATAACGGACTAACGATGCATCCAATAATTCTTGGCGACTGACTTGAGATATTTAAATTTTCTACGTTCGGTTGGGGTTCCTTGAAGATAACTAGCTGCTACTCCTGGTGTGGTTAAGAGTAACCGCTTTATGCAACCAAATAACAAATCCTACTAAAAATCCATTGAGCCGGTACAGCTAGATTATACAATATGCTCAATATATCCAAATCCACACACTTTTACGAATAAGTAAGATTACCGTAAAAATGTTTTCAGTCTAAACTATGTATGATGAGAGGAGATGGGACTGGCGTGAACTGTGTTCAAAAGTCTGTTAAAAATAAAAAAAAACTATCTCTTTGAAATAAAATTAAGCTATCATAGCATTTACTTTGTACTCCCTTAATTAATCTAACCTAAAAATATACGTACAGAACCATTGAAATCGATGTATTTCTTACGCTTTGTTATTGTTTTTCAATATGAACGGAATCTCCGCGGTGGCCATATAGTTGCATCAGATTTATTTACATCCGAAACGGTCTTTTTTCGATAAGGTTTTTACTGATTGGACGAAAAAAAAACTGTTCGTAGACTATTTGGGAAACAATCCTTTTGTTTGGGAATTAGTTGGAGGGCTGATTTAACCGTGAGGTTAACATCAACCCACTTAGTGATAATTCCTCATAATTGGCATGTGTTTAAGCAGTGTCTTCTTGACTCACAGACAGTATTGGCTTCTAGAACATTCCTTACACTTTTGTTACACATTTATGTACAGCCCAAAGAATTTCTGATCTTAAGGCAAGATTTTATTAGTGTAAAATGTGTGATTCTATGTTCTTATATATGTCATTCAAATGTATATAATATATATGTATGTCATTCAAATGTTTCTTCTGCGTTCGATATACTCGCTGTAGCAAACAGTAGAACCTCTTTGCGCGAAGATATAGCATAATTTATAAAAAAAATATTTACAAACCTTTATCCTGCATTTGCAGCATGAAACAAACAATATATTCAGCTTGTTAGGCATAAAAGAAACAAGAAAAAATATGCGTCTTTATTGAACTGAGATTAACTAACCAGAGTTAACAAAACTCACATTAAACCAACAGTGCCACCCACCACCCAGTGGTTCAAATAATGACGTATGCTATGCAAAATAGTAGTATTGACATGTTAAGGGTTCGATGCCCGATCCGTTTCCTCCTGTTTCTTATTAAAGGAGTTTTTGCTTCAACAAAAACTGAATTTTTGCTTTTTGCGGATAAAACTTTTCGCAGGTGGCTTGTGGCGTTACTTGGGTTTATTTTTTAAAGCAAAAAGGGGAATTATGTCACCATTGTTGCGGTTAGAAGTATTTTTACAAAAAAAAAAGGTTTTTTATCACTGTGTAATTGTGTGGCAAACAAGCATAGTCTATCTAAAATTAGATGATATGGGCTATGGACTGAATGATTAACCTAACCTAAGTTTCTTAAAAACCTGGTGTAGGTGTTGAAATCAGATTATTCATGAGTAAAATTGTATCTTCTGGGGTATTTGACAAACCGTCGCATGACTTTAATAATTAGCACTCAGTAATTCTATTCTACTCTTAAGCATTCGTAATAATAGACACCCAGTTAAGTCAGCCACCCAGGCAAAGATTTGTAAAAAACTCACATGAGAGTTGCTGACAAGCAAACTAGCTCAAGCTTATAGGAGAAAAACAAATACTAATTTAAATCATATAAAATATTTCAGATACTCCTAGAAAGCTATTAAACTTATAAGGAAATGCCTAGCCAGATAAAGACATAGTACAACGCAAACATGGAAGTCACGTCAGCTGCGTTTAATGACGTTTTAAGTGAAGCTAAAAGGGGAAGGGCAACATATTTGTATTGCAAATGTCATATTAGCATACTGCATTAATAATGAACTCGTAACGTTAATTGCTAAGAGATTAGAAGATTATGCCGTTTTAATTAGGCGGTTATAATTTCTTGTTTATAGGCTACAGTTGAAGAAAGCTCCTTGATATGTCAACTGGCGTTTACAATTTTAAATTCCCATTTTGTTCACTATTTCCTGTGGTCATGCGTTATTCCTATGAATTATTCCCTTTAATATGTACACGATCAAGGCAATAATGATGACCTTACTTTACCTAAGCCGAATTGTACAATTTGATTGGATTTTAAGGAAATAAATTCTGTAGGAACGATCATATAATATCATCCATGTAAACTGGACCCTAAAAACCTCGGTAAATGTAAAAACATCAATTTAATTCAAAACTAAAACCATCACAAAACCTACAAACAAGGATTGCGTCATCGCGAAACTTTTACAAACTTTCTAGCCATCCAAAACTGCCCAGTGCTCCCAACGCTGGTCAAAAACTCGTCCTAAAGAATCAAAAGTTACATTCCGTCAAAACGCGTCCAACGTTTTGTACGTTTTAAAAACGTTTTTTTCCTAAACGATTATTACCATCGAGCGGTCAATTAAAATGGCTTCAACACACCACAGCGGTGGAATGCAGGCTCCAACTGAATTTGTCCCGTATTCTATTGTATTCTGTGACACAAAAAAAATGGCGAATCTCCCCGACAAAGAAGCGGTCCCTTTTTGTCTCAAGATACTTCATAAGTGTATCGCGATTAGAAAATTTTGAACAATTCCAAAATAATAATGACTTAAGTTTTGTTAGGCGACAGTTATTTTGTGATTGGTTGTTTTTTTGGCCGGCAGACGTTTGTGTTTTGCCCACTGTTATGTTATTGAAAATTATTTTGGTATTTCATGCGCAGAATGGATCTTTTTATTGAATTAATAAGCAAGTTTTGAAAGCTATTGTTTTCAATTACTAATAATGTCATTTTTATAATGAGCCTATTGTTATAAATATTTTCTTCAGAACATTTTGGTTGGTTTGAAAAGGTAAGTCTCACAATTTAATTTTAACAATGGAAATAATAACTATATAGGTGATCTCTCTCCTTTGTTGCTTTACTTAATGGCTTTACCAAAAACATTTCTCTTTTACGATTCAATGAATGAATTAAGAAAGAAACAAACGAACTCTTTAATTACTTGTCTTAAACGCAACCCCTGCTGTTATCATTGACGAATTTTGAGAAATTTCTAAATTATCAATACAGCATCCATTTTTATTTCTACAAGGAGAACAGATAAAAAATGGCAACTTTTTAAAATTCGAACGCGACGCATCACCGACAAAGCTGCCGCTGCGAACGTTTTCGAATATAATTATCTGTATATTATACTTTTACAGATTATAAAGAAAGAAAATGGTTTAATTTTAAAGTTAATGTTTTATTAGAAGAAATAGATGAATATTCTAAAGAAAGAAATAGATGAATGTTTTAAAGGTAAAAGAGTTCTCAACATACAAGTCTAAAAAAAAATATACTTCGGACTTGAAAGTCTTTGGCACCGAAATCAATTAGTCAATACCACAATGTAAGTTTAAAATACCATAAAAATAAGGTGCAAATATTGAGCAGCTCCATTGAAAAAAATGTAGAACAACAATTATGTATCCAAAAATAAATCACAATTTATAAATACACTAAAAATACCAGTTTTACTGAACCCTTTTACTATTTCGCCGGACAAAACTATTTATAAATATGGTACTACATTGAAATAAACAAAAACTCTTCAAAAAAGTGAGGAATGTCGCAAGAATTACGAGATTCATTAGCAAAAAGGTTTATCGTAAATCGGTACAATCATGCGCCGAAAACGCTTCGAGCATCGAGGTTTAAAAAACGAACGCCCTCTATGGTCAGTGGCCGAAAAAAATAAAAACAAATTGAAAAAATATGTGGACAAGTTCGAAATCTGATTTTATTGCGAGTTCCGTAAGGTATTTTTTTAAGCATATTGTTTCTATTTGTCTACATAATATAATTTTGTGGTTTACAAATTAGATAAGTTGTGTATTACATATTTTAAATCATTACAATAATTTGGTATCATTTATTAGATTTTTTCAACAAGGTACGGGGGACATTCGGTTTCAGGTCAGAACAAGTGATTAATTAATGTTTTAATAGAAAAGCATCAATTTTCTCTAAAGAATTGTTTGAGTATTTTTCAGTTGATAGGAGAAAGATAGCTACTGTAAAGCTTTAAAAATAGTTCCAACGTCAGAAGTAAGGTCCAACACATAAACTACTAACAAAACAGGTGACAAACCGGCGCTAGACACTGACCGGAACACCTACAACTCACCGGCCGTTTTTTACCTCGCAACACGGAACTCTAAAAATCGAACTGTCAAAATGGTTTGCAGTAAATTTTGCCGCGCTCAACGCTGATTGGCCGGCTGCTTAGTAGGCGTGGTCAACAATTGAAATACAAGACTGTTTATTTATGAAGAGAAGTCGACTTGTTTTTGCAACATAAAGGAGGGGGTCGGTGATACAAATAACAAGAAATTCTGTTTAAATATATTTGAATAGCATCCACTAAAAAGTTACTACAAGTATTTAAATGTATTGAACAGTTTCTTTCAGTTCTTCATTTGAATTCTTTTGCGTGTTCGATGTGCATATTTAAAATATTTGAATTTGGATTCAAATTGTTTTTAAAATAAACAAGAGTGATTTATTGAGTGGCTATTTTGAGTGGTTTTCTAGAAATAAGTTGCTACCATGTAAAAAAAACTTTATCAAGTTATGTCAATTATTGCAAAAAAGTATTATCTTTGTTTATAACCTACGCTGTACGCAATTATCAATATTTGACCAAATCATTAAAAACTCAAAAGCTTATGAAAAAAAGAATCATCTTAACCATCGCATAATACCTATAATTGTAAAGACTGGCTGACAAATCCATTTCTGGAAGTTTTTGGGTAACAGTACTTTTTTTATTTTATGTGTTAAATAATCAAAAAGATTTCCAACATCATCATGCCTAACCTTTTCCCAACTCATCTTTTCACCATCAACTTTTCCTCCATCACGAAATAATAAAACAAAACACTACTTACCAGGCTCCTCAACTTTGTAAGACACATCACAGGATCCATCCTTCCTATCCTTGAAGTCTATCTCCGCCTTGCTAGGTCCCTCCAGGGAGATCGCGAGCTGGCCTGCTCCGGCCTCTCTGGTCCAAACGTTGAACTCGTTGAAGCGCCCGGCTTCGCCCCTCTCGAGGCCGGGGCCTCCGGCTTTGACTAAATGAGCTCCAGAGTCTCTGAGAGGTCCAACTGTGAACTGGAAGGGTGATCCTGTGGAAATATAAAGGTATTTAATGGTCGAGCAGTAAAATCTGTGCTAATTATTATAAGGAAGAAAAATTTGTTTGTGCACTAATCTCAGGAACAGGTCCGATGGAAAAGACGTTTCAGAGACACCCTATAAATCTATACAATAATATACATAGATGTATAATATATGGTTGTGTATATGGTTCAATGGTTCTTGTAATCCAGATTCCGAAACATTTTATACCAATGGATATCCTTAGGAACTAACGTCATATCTTGAAAAACCTTTCCTAGGTTTGAATTTTTCAATCAGCATATCACATTTCCCGTGAAGATGAAAAAAAAAATATCTGATTTTCTTTCGCAATTTGTGGTAAATATTATGAAGAGCCGGCATAATCATCTGTCTAGCCTTTTTCCAATTAAGTATTATGAATTAAATTAAGAAAAAAAGAATATCTCACCAGGAATATGGATCTCCCTGTACTTGACAGACACGGTGTGGACTCCCAACTCCTTGGGCACGAAGTGGACGGAGTAGAGGCCGTCTTCCACCTCCTGGATCTCAGCGTCTTCGGAGACGCCTCCAGGGCTGGTGACTGTAGCTGCCAGGTCGAAGGAGGTGATACCTGCGGGGTTAAGGTGAGTATTAGCGTCACAGGTTAATGTCCAAATACGATCATGTATCGGTAAAATTATGAAAAGATTTTTCATTTTACTAGTATTCAGCTTATTGACGATGACACTTGAAAACTGTTTTGTCGAGCGTAATAAAACCGAGCATAAAATCTACTAGTGCGAAAGTGCAATATATGATTAAAATTAAAAAAAAAACTTATTTATTTAAAACTGAGAAACTAGAAAAAATACTTAACTTAGAAAAATAATTTCAAAGAACTCTTTCTTTTCCCTTTTCAATATGCCTTTACGAAAGCTTTGTATGTTATTTTTTTTATATAATTATGGAATTTGAAACTTACCAGGCATCTTGAAGGTGAGCTTGCAGTTGGTGCCGACCTCCGTGAGAGGAGCAGGGTCTCTCTGCCTCTGGATCTTCTCTCTCTGCCTGTTGCTGCCCTCACCAGTCACCTACACAATAGTTTATCACATTATTGACCTGCTTCAAGTTTTATGACATCACTGACTAGTTCCAGTAGTAGCTTCCAAAAGGAACCACTTCCCAGAATCACAGTAAGTTAGTAAATAATTGTACTATTTGCTAGATCAACTTGCTCGTGTAACTAGTGTATGTCCCGTCAAAATTGGTTCAGCCATTTTAAACAAATACGTACGGACAAAAATTTAAAATACATAATATATAATGTTATTTTGGTACATTATGTTCCTACAGTTATTTTAATATTACAACTGGATACTCCAATTTATTTGTATAGCAATAGACCATTTTGATACAATTTTACAAAATCATGCATTCTGGATTTTCACAACATCAATTGGGAGGTACTTTGTTACTTAAAACGCTTTTCAATGTCAAATTTTTAGGTTGTTTACCTTGACAGTGAAGGGAGATCCTTCCACGTGATGATCAGCGAACTTCAGGTTGACGATGTAGTATCCCGGCTCAGTGGGCTTGTAGCTGATGGCCAGGACTCCATCCTTGCTGTCAGCGCACTGGATCTCAGCCTTGCTGGGACCTGACGAGTAAAAAATAAAATAACTGGTTAACAATTTTCACTTTTTCACAAAATCGGATTTCAGATGCAAATTTTGTAATTTAAAGGTTTAAGCAGACTTAAATAAACCGGCCAAGTGCGAGTCGGACTCGCGCACCGAGGGTTCCGTACAAATCCTGTATAGATAAAAAGTGAGTCTCGCGCCAACCGTTCAGTTTAGAACAATCATAGTTACGGTAATTTCGTGAGAGTCAAAATAGTTAATATTTTTTATTTTATAATATAACTAAAATAGTAGGCCAGTACCTTGTAAAAGTTATTTTATTAAAGTTATTTATATACAACATTTTATAGTCATCATTCAGAAATCTGATTGAAAATAACTAATTATGTCTTAAAGGTCATTGGGCATATCTGACCCGCTTTGTAAAAAGTGGCGGACATGAATCAAAGTAGTTTTAAATCGTGGAGAATGGTATGACGTTTCTTTGAATATAAATATTTTATTAAAATTCCATGGAGACGACTGTCCAGGATCGTTTGAAAAATATAAAAGACAAGCAGTTTCAGAGGATTGTAGAGGTTGCAATGCTAGTTTTTATTGTTAAAGAGTTTTCATAAAGAAGGAAGATGCCAATTCGGATGACCAGGATCTGATGAGGATCTGGAAACCCTGAGATATCGAGGGCAACTCTTGAATATTGTAGGCACGCATCGAATCAAAACCAGACATGTGACTATATTTTTGAGGGTACTGGTAAACAGTAAAGGTTTGGAGCTGATTTGATTATGGAGACTACAGAGAGTCGAGGGAACTCCTGAACGGTATGTTGCAACTACCACGTGTTTGAGCTTATTTTATTCGTATTGACGAGAACTTTTCACAAAAGTTAAAAATAAAAACTTTTTACAAAAAAAAAAAAAAACAACAAGAAAACTGTTTATATGCATCGGTCTATATCTCGGTAGTTAAATAAATATAGATGCATCCTCTAGACACCGACTTCTAGACCTAATCGCATTGGGGTAACCTGTAATGGTAAATGTATGTAGATAAATAAATAAATAAATATGAGCCCAAACACGACGTAACTAAAACATGCCGTTGAGGAGTACTCTCGACTTTCTCACGTCTCCATCATCAGGTAAGCTCTAAACCTTCACTGTTTGATAGTATCACCAGACATACATCTGAGAATCAAGTTTTAATCCTATGCATGCCTACAATTTCTGATAGTTGCCCTCGATTTCTCAGGATTTCCATCATCAGATCCTGACCTGATGACAATGGAAATAAAAGGCGAGTATACTCTTTCACTACAAAGAAATGATTTCTCAAATCCGTCAAACTTGGTCGTTTAAATTCTCCATTGAAATGAGGAAAATATTTGATGTTTACACCTGATGTTTTAATGTTTTATGTAACTTCAAATTTATCATTTTCGCAATTTTTCCTTTATCTGTACTTTATAACGTTGCTTCTTGCCGAATTTCAAGATTCTGAGTTCACGGGAAGTACCTTGTAGGTTTTGATTCCCTAGCGTGTGACGGAAATTCGTCTAAGGTGTCGGTATAACTGCTGTATCTTTTGATCGCGTTAACTTAGAAGTTTGATTTTTTCACTACCTAAAGGGACAATAGACCTAAGTATTTGGTATAAATTTCAATTTGATACCTTTATTCGTTCATGAGAAATAAGGTAGTAAGTTTCATTTTATTAAAATATTTTTTTTAATGTTATATAACTAAAAAAATTAGATTTTCGGAAATTTTCCTGTATTTGCATTATATGACAATGCTTCATGCCAAATTTCAAGACTCTGAGTTTACGGGAAGTATCCTGTAGGTTTTGATTCCTTTGCGAGTGTCGAAAATTTGTTGAAAATATCGACATAATCGGCTGTATCTTTTGATTGGCTTGGCTTAGAAGTTTGATATTTTCACAGCTTAAAGAGGCAATAGACCTGAGTATTTCATGTGAATTTCAGCTTGATACGTCCACGCGTTCTTGAGATAAAGGGTCTTGACAGACAGACAGACAGACAGACAGACAGACAGACAGACGGACAACAAAGTGATCCTATAAGGGTTCCGTTTTTTCCTTTTGAGGTACGGAACCCTAAAAAGAAGACTCTTCTATTTGAATGAACGTTTTTTAGGGTTCCGTACCTCGAAAGGAAAAAACGGAACCCTTATAGGATCACTTTGTTGTCCGTCTGTCTGTCTGTCTGTCTGTCTGTCTGTCTGTCAAGACCCTTTATCTTAAGAACGCGTGGACGTATCAAGCTGAAATTCACATGAAGTACTCGGGTCTATTGTCCCTTTAAGCTGTGAAAATATCAAACTTCTAAGCCAAGCCAATCAAAAGATACAACCGATTATGTCGATATTTTCAACAAATTTTCGACACTCGCAAAGGAATCAAAACCTACAGGGTACTTCCCGTAAACTCAGAATCTTGAAATTTGGCATGAAGCATTGTCATATAATGCAAATATAGGAAAAATTGCGAAAATCACATTTTTTTTGTTATATCATATAATAAAAATATTTTAATAAAATGAAACTTACTGCCTTATTTCTTACGAACGAATAAAGGTACCAAATTGAAATTTATACCAAATACCTAAGTCTATTGTAACTTTAAGCAATGAAAAAATCAAACTTCTAAGTTAACGCGATCAAAAGATACAGCAGTTTTACCAACACCTTAGACGAATTTCCGTCACACGCTAGGGAATCAAAACTTACAAGGTACTTCCCGTGAACTCAGAATCTTGAAATTCGGCACGAAGCAACGTTATATAGTACGGATAAAGGAAAAATTGCGAAAATGATAAATTTTAAGTTACATAAAATATTAAAATATTATTTTTGCTTACATTACATTAAATATTTTTTTAATAATTATAAACTTACTACCTACCCTTTTTCACATGAACGCGTAGAGATATTAAAGTTTTGAATAAAAAGTGAAGTTCATATCAAACACTTCTTAAATACAATTGCTGTGAAAATTTTTAAATCTTTCAAAGGTTATTGGGCACCTTAGCATGGAAACCATACCCACGGCGGATACGAACGAAATATATAGTACATATAATAGCACACGATAGCACAGTATAATGATAAAGACTCTGATTTACTATGGCATTAGTCGCATCAATGTGAACCATGAGAATCTAGAGAAAATCAGGTGTAAACATCAAATATTTTCCTCATTTCAATGGGGAATTTAAACGACCAAGTTTGACGGATTTGAGAAATCATTTCTTTGTAGTGAAATAGTATACCCGCCGTTTATTTCCATTGTCATCAGGTCAGGATCTGATGATGGAAATCCTGAGAAAAATCAACTTCTAAAAACAACAAGAAAACTGTTTATATGCATCGATCTAGATCTCGGTGGTTAAATAAATATAGATGCATCCTCTAGACACCGACTTCTAGACCGATGCACCTAACATCTTTTTAATTTCTTTCTTGGTTTTGTTTTCTTGTTGCTTTTTTATATGTTTGAAGTTGGATTTGGTTTGTAGAATGCAACAAAATAAAATAAAGCCGACTTTATAAAACAAAGAAAGGGATAGAATTACACATTTGTCAAGGCTCCAGAAACGTAAAGCCAGCAGCCCCGAATCCTACTCTCTAGAAGTCGTTGTTACAATTCGACAGCTACAAGTGGTCAGGCGGTTTCGAAAAAAAACTGAAACTGGGGCTCGTTAGGTGATTAATCCCTCAAAAATAAAAGATCCCATTTCTGCAATGGCTGCTTTAACCCAAGTTAGTAGTGAATTCTCATCACCTAAAATAAAATAAGCTCCAACACAAGGTTACTGCTATAAATTGTAAAGGAGTTCCCATTACTATATCTGATCTTAGCTATCGACCCCACAATGGCAGTGAAACCTATCTATGTGGAAAGTCTTCGCCAATACGAATAAAACAAGCCCAAACACGTGGCAGTTGCAACATACCGTTCAGGAGTTCCCTCGACTCTCAGTAGTCTCCATAATCAAATCAGCTCCAAACCTTCACTGTTTACCAGTACCCTCAAAAATACACTCACATGTCTGGTTATGAATCGATGCGTGCCTACAATATTCAAGAGTTGCCCTCAATTTCTCAGGGTTTCCAGATCCTCATCAGATCCTGGTCATCCGAATTGGCATCTTCCTTCTTTATGAAAAGTCTTTAACAATAAAAACTAGCATTGCAACTTGTACAATCCTCTGAAACTGCTTGTCTTTTATATTTTTCAAACGATCCTGGACAGTCGTCTCCATGGAATTTTAATAAAATATTTATATTCAAAGAAACGTCATACCATCCTCCACGATTTAAAACTACTTTGATTCATGTCCGCCACTTTTTACAAAGCGGGTCAGATATGCCCAATGACCTTTAGACGTAATTAGTTATTTTCAATCAGATTTATAAATGATGACTATAAAATGTTGTATATAAATAACTTTAATAAAATAACTTTTACAAGGTACTGGCCTACTATTTTAGTTATATATGATAAAATAAAAAATATTAACTATTTTGACTCTATTTTGAACGGTTGGCGCGAGACTCACTTTTTATCTATACAGGATTTGTACGGAACCCTCGGTGCGCGAGTCCGACTCGCACTTGGCCGGTTTTATTTTATATAAAATTACGAAATGAATTGATAAATAATGCTAGAAATTGGTAGTCCTATTTGCTAAGACAAGCAGCATCATTTGTCAGCATTTATTCATTTTAGTATAATTCTAACTGCTATATGAGATTGTATACTATGACATGTAGCATTTGGTAACAACGATTGATATTTATAATCTGAAAAATATTTCTAATATGAAGTTCGTAATATACCTTCAATGGAGAGGGAAAGACCACCATAACCGGCATTCCTGGTGTCTACGGAGAAGGTGTTCTCGCTGTGGGTCTTGCCTTCCTTCAGCGCGGTGCCAGAAACCTGGGGAAAACCATAGGATTATTATTTGCATAAAAATACACTTATTTTGTCTAGCTTCAAAAACTACATCTAGATATGGCTTTATTGATTTCCCAACAATACTAAAATTTGCACACAAATACTATGAGTTTTATTTGTTTTAAGACTCCTTCAACCAGTTTCAGATTATTTACGTCTTTTACGTATATGTTTTATAAATCCAAATTGGATTTTGATGAAAGTCAATGGAGTCAAAAAAGTTTACCTATATGTAACAACAGAAAGTGAAACGGGCTCCTTTTTTCAAGGGCCGGAAGAAGGCCTCTCAAATAAAACTTCGGATAGTTCGTATAAAATTATGTTTAACTCACCTTAACTTTCTTAGCATCACCAACTTCCTGAGCTAGCACAGTGATGTTGAATGGAGAGTTCTGGATGTGGACTCCCATCTTCTTGACGGAGACGATGTGCTGACCAGCCTCACGAGGAGTGAAGCTGATGCCAATGTTGCCGGATGGCAGGCGCTTGAGGAAGCAGGGCTCTTCAAGACCTGAAGGCGCCTGGAGGTGATAAAGTGCCATTCTTAATAAAATGTAGGTGTTGAAAGAAAATGTTTATTATCATTAAAGCAAAGATTGAGGACTGATTTAAGAAAGAAAAAGAAACTACTGAAAAAAAGAATAACAAAAATCTTGAAGTATTTGTTTTACGTCATTGTCCTTGGTTGCAATATCTGTCACTTAGCTCAAATAGGGACAGGGAAGATAATTTTGAGATTAAATTGTAGTGGAGGATAGTAAGGGACTCCTTCTATTTGTTAGAAATAAATGATGTTCAAACTCCTTACCTGGATAGAAGCGTTGAGGGTACGGATGTCATTATCACTGATCTTGCCAGGGAGGGTGACTTCACTGCAGCTGCCTACAGAGATCTGGTTCCTCTTACGACCCTCGCCAGTCACCTGGAATAATACAAAACGACTACTATAGGCGAAATCATTGAAAACTGATCAGATGAAAACTATGGGCCTTTACATTAATGATTAAAAGGGTAAGGTATGGAATTAGAATAACCCAAAACACTACTTTTTTGTGGAAATGGAATAGAAACAAATAAAGAGTAACAACTATTTGGGACCTACCTTTTACTAAAGCAGAAACTTTTGATGAGTTGATTAAGATGAGAGTTCCAAAATCTTTTTGCCCAAAACCAAGATCTGGTAGTGCCATTAGGGGTGAGTACACAATCAGTTAAAACTTTAAAATTATAAACAAACCTTAGCAGTGTAAGGTGAGCCCTTGATGTGCTTGTCTCCAAACCTGACGGAGATCTTGTACTCTCCAGGAGCGGTGGGCAGGTAGGACACCGACACGGTACCGTCCTTGTTGTCATGGCAGGTGATCTGAAAGGAGATGGTAGATTTTTAGAAAAAAGTTAGCAGAAAAGTTGATTTTCTTCATGGAGAAAGATAAAAAGGCCTAGGTGAGAATTAAAATAGTAACACAATTTAAGCCCATTGAAGAGGTTTTTAAGTGACTTTAAAACTGGAATCAGCATTAGTTGGACTTCTATATTCCATTAAAGTCTGATTTCAGTATCTTTACTACATAGGCAGTTTTTATGAAAATACTAAGTTGCTAAATCTCTGTACATCTACTAAATATGCTGTCTTTTTGCAATTTTTGCACTTATACTCAATTTTGTAAATTGCACCATTTACGTCTAAGATAAGAACTTACCTCAGCCTTGCTAGGACCCTCAACGGCCATGGAAAGACCACCAGAGCCGGCTCCCTTGGTGCTGATGGTGAACTCGCTGGGTTCACCACTGACACCGTTGAGGAGACCAGGGCCGTACGCAGTCACGTAGCCTGAAGATATAGAGTCTACGTGGAACTTGTAGGGAGAGCCTGTAATAAAGGTTTAATGTGATCAGTTACTTTAGAATTACAAAATTACAAATTATTTCGAAATTGGTGGATCTACAAAATATAATGATTTCAAGTTGATGTTGGCTTTCAATTTAACTGGATACAGGTATGTACCAGTGTTTAAGATGGAGTGACAGCCTATGTCAACCCCTGCATTCCAGTTAAGATCGGAATTTGGTAAGAATTGTTATAGAATAGAATAGAATATTTTTTATTTGTAAAACATAGGTATTGACATTGGTATTGGTTGTGTTGGCTCCGCCGCTTCACAAGCAGAGGACCTCAAACGGCGCAAATATAGTAGCCTTATCGGGAATTACATGTTTGAGCCGTTTGGGGTTGAAACTCTCGGGCCGTGGGGTCCGAGTGCTCACGCGCTTGCGAAGGAAATTTCTAAACGCCTTGTTGACACTTCTCGTGACCCAAGGGCTGGCTTTTATTTCGCACAGAGGTTGAGCATTGCCATCCAACGTGGCAATGCTGCCAGCCTTCTGGGTACATTACCCGGTGACAGTGATGAGGAGCAATTTTTTGATGCAATGTATTTATTAGTTTTAAGTTGTACATATAAGTTTATTTTTAATTTTTAAAATTAATGTAAATATTATGTTTCAAAACAATATTCCCAGGTATTGACAAAATAAAGATCTTATGTATGTATAATGTTGTCAGATTTTACGACTTTACTTGTTATTCTGTTTTCTCGTTCTCATTTGTACCCTCTTGAAAACTTAGCTTAAAGTCTTTAAAATTGAGAGGCATTTCAGTATGTAGCTCTTAAATTATTATCCTTCCTTACCTTGCACATGTTCACCATTGTATTTGACGAGGAGCTCGTGAACTCCCTCCTCGCGAGGCTCATACTTGATGCTGACTGTTCCATCTCTGTTGTCCTCGATCTGAGGCTGGTCTATGTGGCCGGATGGCATTTTGACCTCGGCTGCAATCAAAATGATGGTGGTCAATTTGTGATGATACTAAGGGAAATAAGTCTTGATAATGATTTTACTATAGATACATCTTGGATGGTTGGGAGACGCTGTTACTTTGCTTATTGCTGAAGTTTTGGAAAAATGCATCTTACTGAAAGAGGGTAGGAGAGCAGCTATGATGACGTAGGTCGAATTGGATATTTAATTGGTAATATTTCATTAAACAGAACACTATGTATTAAAGTCTACTGGTAATACAAAATATATAAAATTTAAAGTAATGTCTCCTGTCACAGTATCATCACATTAATTAAACATTTTCACGCGCAACTCGTGCGCAGGGTCAAATGACGGATATGATAGCTTTAAAAACATCGCATATAAACAGGGGTCTTAAATCTGACCTTGAATCAAGGTCAAATAGTTGAGAAAATGAATTTCAGTCAGGAACCGTGAACGGGTTATTAAAAATATTTTATTGCCCATTAATATTTTTGACACAACCTTGGAGAAATAAGTAGTGGCTTCGTCATTTATAATTTAAATACTTTCTGAGATTTTGACAGGAGTAACTAATCTTTTGCAAAATGGGATAATATATGAGGCTTTTAGAAAATAAATTAAATAGATATTAATTGGGTCTAGTTCTTCCTAGTTTATATTGGGGACGGTTCCAACCGTTCTAAACCATTAATACTAACATCTACACACAGATTGATTAGATGTCCTCAAATAACTTTACCACTCAGAATGCATGCAATATTGAATAGTTTTCTGCATATTCTGGCCGTTTACCGCAGTCACTAGTAGCCAACTTCAGGGTGGCAAAGCTATGTGACGAGAACTATAATTTCCTAAGCAATCCATTTCCAGTTCGGTTCATTCCTATTCCTCACTTAGATTGGACAAATAATTGAGAACTTTGATCCAATTTGCTATTGGAGTGGTTTTGAGTACCTCCTTACAATATCAGCCTTTATTAAAAAAAAGAATAAAAACACAATATACAAACCTCTTCTACTATCAATATGATAAACAGTGACGAAATTCAACGGCGTAAAATCGTACCCAAACCCGTGTCTATTGAAACTGATCTTATGGGTTTCGGAGAACACTATAGGTATAGCTTCCTGGTCAATCTCTGATACTGAGAAGTATTTTCTACTGTCATCGAAGTAGTACCGAGATAGTTCGTGCCAAGCGTCCTGCTTCTCGTTCCCGCCAACAAGAGAATTCCAAAGTCCACTTACAAACGCCATTTATAAAGAATGGGTTTCTTCTAGTGCGGAAAATATGGATTAGATTTGTGTAGTGTCAATGTGTGTGTGTCATTGTTTGGTGGTCGTTTGTGTGTGTGCCTTGTTGTCCCTGTTTGAGGACATTTTTGGTTATTTGGTTGCTGTTCGTGGGTTTTGTTGGTGCTACGATTTGTTTCATATAGACATTTTTGATAGTATTAGGTTTCAGAGTTTTTTGGACATATAATAACGAGGTTGTTATTATTGCAATTGCATGGTTTTTATTTTCTTTTATTTTTTTACTTAACATTTTCGAAAGTTTTACGTAACATTGATATTTTATGCCGTAGAAAATAAACGCCATCTAAAATAGTACTCGACAGAAGTATTTTATCTGTCTAACGTCTAACCTATTTACTAGTGTAACAGTTATTTTAATATTATAATAATTTATTTCCGGGCTCAAAAAACTCTTTGATGTGGCAAAAACTGGCGTCCTAGCCGCCTCATTTGCAAGATGTTGGTAAAATTTATCTTAACACTTGACAGCTTGTATGATTTTATTCGTGTACACACAAGACGTATATTTGTGTTAAATTCTATTTATCTACTAATTTATGCTAATAAATATTTTTTTTAACTAACTTTTTGTAGTTCATAAAGAGTACTTGCCACATAAGACTAAACAATTAGCGGACACTTGATCCGATAGTTAGCAACTTTAAAAAAAAAAATCTTGATTCCGATCATAGAGTTCTGTTGCTACCGGCTGGATACCTGATGTTTGTAATGTGCGTACTAATATTCATCTTCATAAAATAATTATGTACGAGCCCAAACAAACTATCGACTAAAAGTTTGCAGTGCGTTCTTAACAAAACTAACAAAACATGTACAGTATTATCTTTAGTTAAGACAACTTTTAGTTTTAAAACTATTAGTTGTTCCTTTCCGTTCACATGTTTTTGCGCAACGGGCTAATAATCTTCAAAGTTCATAAAAATATTTTATACACGGACTAGACACATTGTTTATCCTACAATTTTGACATCGTAACGCATAATAAAAATAGTTGGCAACCCGTGACGTTTTTTAAATATATATAAAAAAAAAACATGGCGGCTTTGCGTCATCGCGAAATGTTTATGACCTCTGGCCGGTGACAATTTCATTGGTAGTCAGATGTCGTCAACCGTTTAGCTCGATTATTTTTTATTAATGGCTACTAAAATTATTTATTTAATAGTCCCAACATGAGTTTTAGATATAAGGGCTGTTATTAATGGGTCTTATACAAAAATGTTAGCACATCGTTTTTGGGGACTCAGTTTATACCCCGCGGTTCTGCCTCGGCGTCGCTCGTTCCAGCTTTTTTTCTGTTAATTTCTTTCTAGTTTTTTGTTAATAGAGTGGTATAACATACATGACCTTCCTCAAGCATCAGTTGCAAGTAGAAAAATAAACCATAACCTAATGAAATTAGAACATTTCATATTATCTTAGCCTTTGATTCGTTTTTCTTACAGTCTAGCAGCTTATCTCTCACTAATAGAAACTCATAAAACATTATGAAAAGGGATTTTTATGCAATAAAAAATATGTCACTTTTGCCCCTGAAACCGTTTAACATTCAGATTTATGGAAATCTATCAGCAGCTCATAGCTTTAAAACTACTTTACGACATAGTAACCCTTTTTTATTTCTATGTATTCAACGATCTGCGTCGACAGATAAGCCTTTAAAAAACAACATTTTTCTAACGTTATTCACAGAAATAAAAAAAATTGTGGCATTATAAAAAAATACTCTCGATACAACGCCATCTGTGTGTCAATGCCATAAACTACACAAGGTTTTGTTTTGCACCCCTGTCTAGGATGGTGCCTGCTTCTATTCTCACTAGATGCAGCTAAGCTACCATCTCTAGTTCTTTTTGTACAAACAATAAATAACGTTAAAAGATGACAGAAAGTAGATTTAACGTAATTTTGGCTGGAAGGCAGTACCTAAGCTGTCTTCTGAAGCTGTCTAGCTGAACAATAATATTGACATGTATTACCGTTTGTCGCCCTGCTTTAAGTTATAACAACCTTTCACAATTGCGGATTTTCAGCAACGTAGCGGTGTCGCGCGGAAAAACCAAGTGTGAAAAGGCTGTATGAATAATGAAACCTAAGGCGATTATCACACTGCCCCGCATGATGCAGCGTAGTGCGTGGATGCGTTTTTTTCCGTTGTATGGAAATATCTCCGTTTGTATGGAAAACACGCATAGTCCAACACACTGAAGATGCATCTACGCGCGTTCATGCGGATCACGCACATACATGCGGAGAAACACGCACCCCCGCGCGTAGGTGCGGGGCGAAACGCAAGGTATGGCACACTGATCCCGCAGTGACGCGCGTGATTTTGAATGGGCGTGACGTGTATATTTGAAAATGGAAGCCGCCGTGCGTGAATTTACAAAACGCATCTACGCGCGTGAGTGCGTGAAAAACCCGCACGATGATGCAGATCTGCACTCCCGCAGGAACGCGCGTAGGTGCGTCGACACGCAAGATGCAGCGTGATGCGGGGCAGTGTGAAGATCACCTAACTATCGAATTGTATCATCTGTCAAAGCATTTATGAACTTTAGCAGAAATGAACTTAACTTTGTAAAAATATCACCACTTATGTATGACCCATATAAAAAGGGGGACACACTTTTTCTCCCGCTCTCATTTCCATAAATAACAAAACCTGACCTACAAACATACAAATCATATTTTCAATTAATGAACACGTCATTTTATTTTGATTGATATCAACATTACTGAAAATAATTGCGTTTATATTTAAATGTTTTCTCTATAAGCAAAACGGACCAAAATATTTCTTGGTAGGCAGACTTCCAATAAATAAATAAACTTATAAATAAAATCGAACTGTCAGTCATTCAAGCCAAAATATTGTCGACTAGTCTAATTATATTAATTTCGAGGAAACATAAATTTTAGAAGAAATAAAGTTTTGGACAGATAATATTATATTAGGCGTGACACGATTTTTAAGTACTTTACATCTGAGCTTGGGTTAGTACTTGCAAGAGTTTCTGTTTATATGTTTTAAGTATAGATATATATATATTGGTTTATCATGCTTGTTTAACTTATTGAGTAGGTAAAAGATTGTTAATATTGTGCTCATTATTGCCTGAAAGTGGCCACTAAATGCCTTATGCTGATTTTAGAAAACTACCCCTCAAGTCATTCACAGATATGGTAGATTTTCTTTTACGTCTGCTGATTGAAAAAGATGATTTGAAAAAGTCTGTAATTTTAAAATAAAAATGGCGTCTTAAAATTCTGCTCCTGTTACTTATAACTTCGCACCCAATAATATGTCTGTCAACAGTTAAGCTGATGTGTTTTAAAAGTAGGTATATTATATATTTCTGTTATATATTTATTGGTCTGACTCACAGGTCGATTAACGTGCTTCATAAATCACTTTTGTAACACGCTGTACGGTGGGTTGGTCCTTCGAAAAATAAGGTATATAAATAACTATATTTCCTCTGTGACTTTGTACGGATCCCGAGGGAACTGCGTCCCGCACGTGGTTAAAAAGCAACCTATCTCCGATAGAGTGGTAGGTATAACCTGTCCCTATGCGGAATTTTATATCAATCTTTTCAGATGTTTTGAATTAAAAGGATAGCAAAGAAACACGTTTTTACCGGAGCTCTAGTCAGCCTTTCTGGTTAATAAAATTGGCTTATTTTTCATTAGTTTATAAGAAAAAGAAACTTATCATAATGTCTATCAATGTTTTTGAACTCTCAGACATAGAAACACTGTGTATTTTTATACGAATACAATTTATATGAACAGTTCAAAGAGAATCCGCTACGACCGCATATTTAAGATAACAGAAAATATTTATTATCAAAGAAAATTCAGATTTCTTACAAAACTGTGTTACTAATGTTATTTTTCATGTTTTATTTATTGTGACTTCCCACGGCGAATTGTCACATGTTTTTTTATAAATAAAAGAGATAGGTTTATATTAAAGACTGTCAATGATAAATAAATTAAAAATAACAGCTGCGTTGACCGTCCCATCGAGGTTAAGCTAGGTTGCCGAGGTTATTTTAAAGATGGGATTTCATGATCGTTTATTTAAAAAAAGTATGGATTTGTATTTGCTTCACAACTGATTACTTTTAGTATTTAAGATTTTGCTAAAATATGTACAATGAATTTAAAGTCGGGTCGAAAGCAAACACTCTTTCAACTGAATAATTATTTTATATATTTCCAAATTCTCTATTTACGTTACGTATGTACGGGTTGTTATCCCTGTTAAAATATAATTATATAAACACTATAATTCCGCAAACAAATTCACAACAACTACAGAAAACTAGTCTTCATAACAAAGATAAACTTCTAACAACGTGTATGAAAATGTCAAGTACCCAACTTCAGATAATTTTAGAAACTGTTGGACAACAATACAAAGAAAACATAAACATTTCATATTGTGAATGAAAACACTAACACGTTGAGGAAGATCTGAGACTCCATTATAACATCCGCCCAGTTATATTAACTGCTAAAACAACGGGATTTCACCTACAGTTTGTATGAGCTCATACCTACATATACTTTGACACACTATAAGTAGTTTGGTATAGTAACTTTACGATAGGTACTCAATATTAACTAAAAAAACACTACGCTTAGCTTCTCTCTAGCATTGCTGGTCTAAAATCAACCATTTCCTGCCTTGCCTTGCTTATTTTCCTAATACGCAATTTTTATACTTGCAAAGACATATTAAATTATATAGTGTAATTACCCATTTCTCCGATTCTTACCTCGAAATACTCAAACTTTACTTGAGTCTAGTTCATCCTGTCTCAGCAATTCACGTGTGAAATAGACAAAATGATACTTAAGCAGTCTTTAAATTGAGTGGTGTTTCAGTATTTGGCCGTTAAAATCCCAATCAGTAACTCATATTTTTTCGTATATTACTCGACACTTAAAATGTCATAGCTTGATAATAAATAGCCGACAATCTAGCTAAAGAATGTGGATACAAAATCCAAAAAGATAAATCTAAATTGTATTGGTTTTTCCTAGGATTGGCACCTTTAAACAAAAGAACAAAACAGCGAAAATTCTACCGATAGTGTACCAAAAAAATCGGGCCATTAAAAGCGGTTTCCATAATATTTTTCTAGCTGTAACATTGAGACTCGAGTTCAAACAAACCGACAGTTGTTAAGGTTCATGTATTACTATAGTAATTAGTACATTAGACACTATTTTCGTTATACTAAAGCTGTTCCCTCGCTGACGGCTCGCGAGTGCAAAATTCCTACTCTGTGATTTATATTTATTGCGGACTAGTGATGTGACTATGTTCAGTAATTTGAATATACAGTTATCGATATTATACAACAGGAAATATTTTCTGAAGTAAGAAAAAGAAATATCAATGAGTGTGTATCTTTGGTCTAGTGTTTCCTTTCGTTTTATCCTTGTGACATGTTGTTTAAAAAAAAAAACATTAAGTTTTCAACCATATTCATAGAACTTTCATAGGGATTAATAATACGATGGCATTAGGTTTTATTTGACTACATTTTATTGAACTGACTACAGAAATGTAAAACTAAAACATTTTGTTCCCGCAAAAATGCCACCCGCCATCTTCACGATACAAATCTTACGGAACATCGATATAAACACAGCACATCACTAAAAGTCTTCTCTAAATCTAACGCCAGAACATGAAAGCGTTCTCAGCACAAAAACTGACAAATGTACCAATAAATAATACAATCCCACAAACTTTACAAAATACCACGCTATGTGCCATTTGCATTATCAAAATAACTTTATTCATGAAAGTTATATTTTTGAATAAGAGGTGCAGCACTGGTAGGCATTTCCTTCATGTGAATAAATGTATGGTGAATACTTCTTTATGTACCTAGTATTACGAATAAAAAATACTTTTTATGCATCCAAAGATATTAAAAATAACATATTTACAAAGTCATTTGTACTTCATAAGTATGAATAAGTGAGAGTGTATTCCGAAAATCGTTCGAAATATTTCATTCAAATCACTCGCTATCTATTGTCACATTTTTAAATGACATAAACATATGTCTTGCGTTCACGACGGACTATAAAAATACAATATATGAGCATTACACTTTATAATGACATGTAAGACTGTTTTATTTCAATATCTTTACAAAATGGAGTTGAATTCGGATTGTTGAAATTTCTCAATCGTAACCTGTCAGCAATAAACTTTCTTAATGAAAACAACGTTAAATGAAGGAATTTTTAGTGTCGGTAACAACGTTGCTTATAGTAGTTGAATTTAATGTTTGTCTGAATAAATCTACTTTTGTGTACATATTTATATTACTGAATTGGTTTTCAGATTAGACTATTTTTTTTTATTCGAACCAAAAACTTAGTTTGTATAATTACTTATGTTAGATGACTTTTTGTAGTGTGAAATGCACGATCAATTTTACTACAAAATGACAAGCGTTCTAAGATACCCCTGTTATTATCCTGAAATAGTAACCTTCTTAAAAAAACCGTGGTAAGAGTAGTTCAACCTAGATTTATTAACTCTGTCAGTAGGTCACTAGATACTTCATTTTCATGATTAGCTCCATCTACAAAATAATATTTCACCAGAAATTAAATAAATTAGCTCAAGATCCCATTAAAATAATATCATCATTAAGGTTACAAGACACTTTCATAATTACACGTCACTTTCGTATATATTAATGTCAAAAATTAAACCAGACTGTTTGTATGTCTGTGGGTAATTTCGTACATTTTAAAGGACACGACCTAGAGAAATAGGTGAATCTTTTTCAAATTCTGAATAAATTACAAATCCGATGAAGCAGCGCAATTGGAGCCCGAATAAGTCGTCTTAACAAGAGACAAACAAAAACTGACTGGTATTTTTTGAAAATAAAACTACTAACTTACCTGATATAACTGCAATACACTTAACTACCTATTCTATTCCAACAAAAATGAAAACTGTCCTATGATTTTCCTGAAGTTCTAGCCTGTCGAACTTTCTAAATTAAAACATTTTTTAAATAGTGATCATCAGTGCTAGTTTAAACTCAGCATAGTTGTAATTTTACAGCCTTTTTATCACTCCCTATTGCTATTAGCCCTAAACTTATTGAACGAAACATGTCCAGGCATGAAACCCATTGAACTACATGAAATGTATCAACATATTTTTTGGATACCAAAAGAAAAATGTATCATAAATTTATTTCAGCAAGAACATTAGATATTTATAATTGTGGATATTATAAAAACATGCTATTAGTTACGCATTTTAAAATAAAACTGGGATGTGTATTAATATTACATTCTTTCTTGTCACCTAATCTGTCGACCGGCAATTTGTACGTTCTGTCACAATTTTTAAAGCGTTTTTAGTATGGCTAATTAATTTTACCGTTATAATGTCAGGATTTTAATATTTTGCGACAGTGTTGCCAAAATTAAATGTGAAATCGGTACAATATTTAAGAAGCAATTACAGGATTTGATTTGATTTTTGACTTTGACATTATTTTGCTATGCAAATCCATATTCCTTGGTTTTGTTTTTTGTAATTTTGGCTGAAAATTTTTTTGGATAACCATACTAACGGTGAAATGGACGACCTCTATGTATTAATAATAACAACATCCTATATTTTTTTACTTGTTGCTTCTATTCAGTTGTGCATGAAAATAAATGCATCAAAAAACAACGTCCATAAAGTTAATAACAAATAAGTACAAACATTTATAAAAATAATATTATCATTTCGTATCAATTGACATGGTTACTTTGACGGTCCGAAAACCGTGAACAACTAAGTTACGCAGATCACTCGAACATTTACATTGCTATACCTACTTAGATTTCTTCACAACTTAATCATGTTTTTTACAGAGCAAATAAGGTGGCAAGACCATTGCAGCAATATTTGCAAACAATTTTGCACGCAGTTTTTTAAGCGATAAAATATCGATTGATTTAGTAATAGGTGTTTCGATGTGTTTTTGTCTTGCGCAAATTATTTCTCAACCCTTATTAATTTTCATTTGATTTAAGTACGTAAATTCATTAAAGTCCGGGAGAACTACTTCCGGCAATTCAGCGTAATACTTTACCTGTTATTTTCAGGCTTTAGACCTATTCTGTACACAAAATCCGTTCAGTAATGATGGCATAAAAGCGTGACAGACAAAGTCACTTTCGCATTAACAATATCAGTACGGATGGGTTGCAATATAAAACAAACGCATTTCGTGCCTCATTACCGCTCACACCTTAAAAACATCAAAGTTAACACCCTGTATCTAGATATTACATCTGACGTACAACATTTTGCGCAAGAGCAACGCGGAGGGCGATTTTAATTCTGGAAACTAGAGCAGATCACCAAGATATGTGTACACTTATAAACCTACCTACATCACATATTAGAGGAGGAACTTATATACCTACCAAAATGTTTGATATAAACAGGTAAGTGACCTTTTGGAGTACATAATTACGTACGCACTCGAGTGAAACCGCTCGCGGAAGCCAGTCAAAATAGGACTAATAATTTCCAACTTATCAACATGACGTATGTGTCAGTGTCTGCACCAACAATGTAATAAATCAAAGACCAATAACCATTCGTCTCAAAGGACCAAAATATAATTCAAACAAACTATCTCATCACTATATACCTAACACTAAATGGTGATCCCATTTACAAATGACAGTTCCATTAGAGACAAAACTCCAATCAAAGTCTAAATGAGACTTCAAATGCACTGGCGACTTCAAAATCTGAGTGTACATTTGACAAATGGGCTAATATTTCTGGCAAAATCTGACGTCATGACGATATGACGGATACGTATTTTGACACGAGAATATTTCAAGGATAACAGCTGGGTTCCGTGGGTAAAGATTTACTGGTACACTCTGAATTCCTGAAGTAAACATACATACATAGTCCAGTATCAAAGTTGGCAAAGGCGCTTACGACATTGTATCTGACAAACATCCATATTCTAAGTGTACTTACTATAATTATTAGCCCTTTTGGGTGACTTCAAACGGCTGTCAATCGTTTATATACGCCTTTGAACTCCTATTTAAACAAATGTCATGTAATGAGAGGTATTAGTGTATTTGCCAATTTGCATTGATGGTCAATCATTTACGATGCAAATGTATGTATATGTTTACACCTACATATTGTTCCTGAAACTAAACACACATTTTATCAGTAACTATAGCTGCATAACATAACGAGTATTTTATTTGGATATAGGACCAAATTATCTGTAGCTTGTGCACTTTTGGTCTTTATTCATCTGAACTTAAACTTCAGAACATTTCAACTAATTTTTAAGCTGCAAAATTGAGATGTTATTGCATTACATTTTGAAAAATTACGAAGCTTTGGTGCTATCTTTATCACATTTTTAAATATAGTTATGTTTTTTTAAGGTTTACTACCATTTCACATGAATGGAATAAGATAAAAATCTACGTCTCTCTTTCATTTTAATAAGAATGTACAAACTTCCGGAGCGTCTCCCTTGAGATTAAGATCAAAATGGATGCTGCGTCTAATTCGAGATCCCTAATGTGTTTTATACGACTAAAGCTTCAAACTCACTCACAATTTTAATAAAATGTTCTTAATAATTTACATCACACTAATATTCCAGACATGAAAGTTTGGGTTTTTGGATATTTACTCTTTTTTCCTTTGACTAAAAACCTACTGATCTGATTTTGGTGTAACTTTAGTCATTTTTACTTCGCATTATGTTAAATCCAAAATTCGGTTCTCGGTTCAGCGAAAAGCTTTTTTCGTAAATCATGTGAGTTTTTCCACAGTAAGTTCATCTACATATAGGCTTCAGCCCTAACTTTTGTTTTCTGGTTTGGTTTTCTTTGATTATCATTGCTGGGTTAAAATATATTTTTACATGCAAACATAATCCATAATCTTATGCTACAGATACCTAAAACCAACTAGCATACACCCTGGTAGTTTGGATAAAACTACCCTTAACGGACGAAGTAAACCAGTTGCTATCAATGATAAAAACTTGAGTTTTTTCCCACAACGCAAAACAACTCTTAAACATATATTCCAAACTAAAATAATTTGACATTATATATAAAAACTGTAAAATAATGTTGCAAGCTCGATATATTAGCCAACGACGCTGAAATTATCAGGGACATAGATCGTGAAGCGTCAACGGCCATCCGCCAAGAATGTAGCCACCAAATTACATATCCGTTGAATATATTATATACAATATTATATATTTTATATACTAGTTAAGCCACACGGTTCCGTCCGTGGTTTTAAAATCTGGTGTTTTGCAATACCCAATAAAAGTCAGCATACTTTAAGAATCGCAGCGAGATGTTAAATGCACGGAAAAAAGTATCGGTCTACCAAATGCAGGGATAGAAGTCTACTACTTATTTGTTAGCCCTAAATGCCACTTCAGACAAGATTCTTGATAATATCTGTAAGGAGTCTTATGGCTAACTTTAATATTGGCAAGTCGGACAAGACAAGACACTAGGTAACTTAAGTGAATAATCCAAAGGAAATAATATAGCAAATTTGGAAATAGCTTAATTGTGTGTACTTTTGTAAACGTAAAACATTGTTCAAAGCTAATTTGCATATAGTGAACTATAGATCGCATTAACCTCTATAAGTTAGGTGGCTTATTTAAACAAACTATTGAGCTTGATATACTGCTATTTGCCTCCATCCGAGGCTTAGTCCGCATTCCTCGATAAATGGTGTTTCTAATACCAAAAGCAATTTTCAAATAGGGGCAATAGTTTCTGAAATCATTGCGTTCAACCAAACAAACTCTTCAGCTTTGTAATAGGAGTATATAATATTATTTATCGATATACTAGCTTCTGCCAGCGGCTACACTCACATTTTATGGAACTTACTTCACGCACCCCTATAAAAAGTAGCTTATAGCCTTCCTCGATAAATGGGCTATCTAACACTGAGAGAGCTTTTCAAAGTTCCTGAAATTGGTGTTTTAAAGCAAACAAACACACTCTTCAGCTTTATAATATCAGCACAGATTATAATAAATATGTAACAACACAGTCTATAGGGACGTAGATGAACTCGACGAGTTATGAATTAGGTACTTGACGGTAATGTCTGATGTCTGAGAGCAAAATCTTAGTGAAACTGAATTTCAAATTGATATGCAAGCCATGTACCTGACTATGAATGAATTTCTGTAGTGACCTACTTCTGTGGTATGTTTTATTATTTACAAGTTAAGAATGGGCTAGATATGGTTTTAGCTTTGGTTAGTTTTAAATTCAAAAAGTACTCAAACTATGTAGTTAATTTTCTCATGAAATCCATACGTCAAATATCAAATCATGTAATGAAAAAAAAGTATTTCAAAATAGTGAAATGTCAGAAAATCTGGTATGCATTAATCAATTTAATTGACGCACTTTTAACGGGACAAGTAGCACCAAAATCTTATTTGCATAAATACGAAAAACTTTACCTAAGTATAAGAGAACCTAAATCATTTTCACTGAACTATAAATTATCTCACCTTCAAACCCTCAGAATGTTCAATGTCTCTCGGAAGACAAGAAAACCACTGCCATCTTATTACCGTCTACAATGCGTCCCCAATTACGAAACTCAACTGATTTTGATCTACTACAGCATATGAGTAATCTTCCTGGAGTGATACTGAGCCAATTACCTATGTCACCCAAAATGTAAGGCGTTGGTCTGACATAATCCAGGAAGTAACTAAAACACAGCACTACATAAAAATATTTATCAAATCATATGCAATCACAATAAGGCTCAGAATCTGATAATTACTCAATCCTAAATAAGTTAAAGCCGACTTATTCTCAAATCCATTTAGAAAACCCTTTATGGTTCTTCCTCTAAACCCTTTTTACCACTAAAACATGGTAATACATAGTTTCATTAATTTTAACCCATAATTAAATTGATTTTCAAAGCAAGTAAGATGAAGGAATTTTTTTTCGTGTGTTTCAAACGTATTTACAAACGTTATTTTAGTGGTCTCCATCTAGTTCAATTAAAACATAGAAGGTTTATACATCCTGTATATCACTATGAAAATTGATCAGTCACATCCAGTAACTCCAATTTACTCCAGTGTATGTTGAAATTGAAACAGGTGGTTGACGTCGTCCCAGATACTTTATAATAATCTCGCTATCAAGTCAATCGGCCCAGCTTTCAGTTTTGGCTTGCACACTAATCAGATCATTCAGGTTATATAAATTTTCTAAGGGACTGTCTTTTATTCAGTAATTAACTTGACTGAAATCACTTAAGGGAACAAGTATCGCATTTCTTAAATAAACGTTTAAAAATTGTAATACGTCAAATAAATTCATTAATCCACGATGAAAAAACACAATTTTTCAATCACTTTCTATAAAATGAGTTAAGGGTGCAAAATGGGACGTCTGTACTTTATCACATTTACAGTTTTTTTAATGGCCAAAAATAATATTTCGTTGAATATCTTAGCATTAAAGTTACATAAGTAACAGAACCTTTTGAAGTAAGGTACATAATAAAATCTAATAAAATAAAATACCTTAGTGACTGCCTATCTCAGCTATAATTTACGTAGTTCCAAATATTTCAACAGGTTGAAGACCTTGATTCTCAAATACTAAGGTAATTAGTAGTTACGCTCCAATTACCAGGGTGGACATTAATATTCCTGGCTCCACATCTCGTAATGAGAACGATATGTAACGTCACTTGGCACTATGAAAATATGATTTAGTGTAACAGCCAATGACAGGCGAGCCTTCTTCTTGAAAAGTTTAAAAGGACCAACATTTTACGAGAAGCTTTTGTAACTAAGGACCAGAATTTTCTAAGGCACTTTTTTCTAAAATTACACTGTTGAAATTATATAATGGATTTCTTAATATTTTATTCACTGATCAGTTAATTATTGTAATTAATAAATATTAAAGGGAAAATTTTTAAATAATCATAAGAAAATAATCGCGAGGATTTCCACATTATTTCGGTCAAGTTCAAAGTTAATTATTTCTCAAAAATAAGCATTAATAATTTAACAATAGATTAAATAAAATAATACATACGGAATTGCCTGAGAGTGAACATGATTGCTCAATAGCGCCCCCAAATTGCACTGTCTGATTATACGCGAAGTGACATATTCACGGAAAAGCTCAAGTAGTGGTTACCTAACAGCAACTAAAAATAATCACCAAGATATTTGGCTCCACCGTTCTATATGAAAAAACATAATAAATTCTAAATTATGTTCTATAAAATGACCACAAGTGTTCACAGTTACGAGATCTGGAAATAAACGGGAACTGTGACGATGTGAGAGGTTTAGTAATATAATACTTTTAGTACGATTGAGAGAAAGCTGCTGGAGAAATGACGTAGTGTAGGCCGACTCAGTTTTTTTTTTGCTGTACTATTTTTTTAGGTTATTTAGGCAGTCGATTGCGTGACGTAGTGACGAACGCCTAGGATTTATTTTTTTGGTATGAGTTGTAGGCTGTTTAGAAATGTTTTTTTTTGCATTTTAATATTAAATTTTTATTTTACATGTTGCGGGTTTTTTAATATTGTAAATTGTTTTTCACGGGTTGTATATTTTTTTTATATTTGTAATATTTTGGAATAATTTCGTTTCTACAATTCAAATAGTTTAAACACTTTTTAGTCGCAATCACACTAAGCATGAATTTTATCATTGTTTTTTTTTCTCAGAAAATATTGTTATTATAATTTTCTACAAAATCAATCAGTACCGACACAATATTGCAATTATGATATTTCAAAACGATTTTTCTCATTTTCGCTACAAAAAATCCCTCCATTCATCATTGAACAATCTCGTAGCACCGAACAAAGCGCGTAGTACTTTCGTAGCACGCTCCCACGAACACATGCAACTGCGCGCCACAATTAAATTATTTTATATCAAAAATAATTATTTTCTGTGTAGTGTAGGTAGAAAACTTGAAAAAATTCGTACTGGTGCCATGATAACACGGACCGTATGAATTTACCAGCACTTATTCACTTCACACTTTGCACTTAAAAAAAACCTCTTGAATGTACCGTACGGGTTAACGCGTCCGTTGAGACTAGGCAGCGGCCCGCGAGACGAGTAGAAACGCGAAAATTACGTATTTATATTAAACACTAATTATGTACATATTCCGAGATATTTTTGTAACGATAAATCGAATTATAATCATCGTGTTTTGACGTGTCCTCGCCGATTGTCCTTATGTACTTTTACTCTAGTGATTTTTGTCTGAAACTAAAATTAGTCGCGTGAGGCATTTAGATAGAATGCGTGATTAACCGACTTGGAATGAGGGAGGTGATTGCTGTGACGTATTTTTGACATGCGGTTCGCGGTCTTTGGAGACGTCTCTCGATTTTTCTGAGTCATAGTAACAAATGAGGTAGAGTGATGAACTATTGTCTACACTACTTTCTGGAGAAATTTCGACGTCTTGTCTGCACGACTTTCATTTTCAAGACAGTGGTGGTGTACGCAGAAGTTTCTCTTTCACTTATGATTTTAAGTTTACTCGTTGAAAACATTTTATTTGGAGTGGTTTAAAGGTAGAGTGCCTCTACATATTTTCTTGTCAAATTAGTTACAAAATACAAAATTCGCAGCGTTCGCAATTACCAAAACTAGATTTGGTCTTTTGAGCCCGAAAGCTGCGATCACTTAACATCATTGCCTTTCTAATAGTTTTTTTTTATTATTATACTAGGAAAATAAGCCCTTGTTTTACTTAGATCTAAATTATTCTTAGGTATTTTAAGAGTATGTATAAACTGTAATAAACTCCCTATTATATCGCTGAACTACAAACGCATATGATATATTAGACACTTGTAGAAATGCTTAGATCTTTGTATGACATTTTGTATTTATGCCCTAACATCTATAAAAGTTACAATGTTTATAGCCATATCATATTAATTTCAAGGAAACAATATATCGGCAATAATCGGCTTATAGCAGCATTATCGTAAGGATTTGACACATTTTCTCGTCGTTACGAAGAGCATGTTTGATTACTCCGTAATGTATTAAAAACCCTTAAATTAAAAACCCAACAATTGGGTTTTTAATACACCCTGGATTGTTCTATTAAAAAGTTGTGTCAACTAATCCCAAAAATATAGTTTTAAAGTTTATTGTTGTTTTGTAAACATCAGTATTACCAAGTTATAGTTTTAAGTCAGCTTTACTTATTCAGCAAGCTCTGTTTTTTATCTCTCAATAACAAAAGGTCTTTCACCAATACTAAAATACTACAGGGGATTTTGACATGACTGTCTTCCTTACTCATTTCCTAACAAGGTTCGTTCACCATGACCTTCCCCAACTTCTAAATGTCAATTATTCCATAACACAAATAATGAATGTGACACAAGTTATTTTCGAAACTCCATCGGCGTCACCCTGACACGTATCTTGCCAAATAGCTATAATTTTGAACACTTTATTAAAAACTTTAATCTTCCTAGTTTTTTATGAGGTTATAATTTTTTCGATAGTACTGGTATGCGGAGATATTTTGTTACTAACTCTTGGCTATTATAAAAATAAGTAATCTTCACGCGGTCGGTTGTGGATGGGTGACCATATCTGTCACTATGAGTTCCTCCGCGTTTTGAAGGCTATCAGTTGACTGTTTTTGGCAGTAGTTACGTGGCAGTCAGATGCTAGAAAGTCTGATAACCAGTCTCAAGGAGTATCGTGTTGCCCAGGTAACTAAGCTGAGTTAGTGAGGTAAAACACTAGAACAGTCGCTCTATGTAAAACACTAGAACTCAGCTGCACCCAGTTAGACTGGAAGCCGACCCCAACATACGTCAGAAAAGGGCTAGACAGATGATAAAGTGTAATAGTTCTTCTCATTATGTAGATCTAAGAATTAAGATCGCAATCTGTTAACATAGGTAGGTATAGGTATTAGGTACTTATGTCTGTGCGAAAATATTTTTCAAAACACATACTTTCATTATAAAAATCGTACTTAATTTACAACTTAAAAGCACAACAACACATCAGTTGCGAAAACAAAGAAAGGAATTTAACAGCTTTCAGTTCAGAAACTCATCCCAAAATATTTGTTATAAAAACAGAACGAATATTTCCAAAGCACTCGAGGTTATCTTAAACATAAATACGTCAATTTTGAGTAAATACGATAAGTGCAATAACCTTTCTAGAGCTATATTTAACTCACTGTGCTTATTGTGTCATCATCTGCCTAGCCTTTTCACAAATTATGTTAGTGTCGGCTACCAGTCTTAACCGAAATCCATATCAGTGTTTTACTCGGAGGGGCCGCCTATCTGATCACTTTGACCTGAGCTACCCAGGAACCGCCTCAGTAACTGAGTAACTGATTGTCAGTCTTTCTAAATACTCGAAACGATTGGCAAAGATGATCAGCCAGATCAATGACAGGCGGAACTCACCATCTAACGTAACACTCAACTCGCGTTGTCAGGATGGTAGGTAGGTATATGGCTATCCACGGAAAGACCGCGCCAAGCGTTGCTTAACCTTATAATCAATCGATCCTTGCCATTCATACATTCATTATTCTTCAAAACAATTATGAGAACGTGGGGGTTGAGTTCATAAGTGCATATGAGTCAACCCGCAGAAAATAGCCTTATATCTTTAGCCGAGAAAGAGAAAATAACAATGTCATAGCAAATAGCCAATTAAAACAACAAATAACCAGGGTAACGACCGAACTACAACAAAAACGACATAAACTTAAAAAAATCTTTGCAATTTAGTTATCCACTAAATTAAGTGCACAAATACCAAAAATAACGACTATCTGGAATATTAATTGATGTTTACCCGACTCACGCGCATTTGGGTTACATCCAAATTGAGGGTACATGTACATACCTTGACATATTTGAACATTCCATGTAGTACTGAGATTTTTGGAGATTATTCCTGATGAAAGGAAGATATTATTTTCGGTCCCACCGGAAGGACGCGTTAACTCAATTTGAAAGCTTTGACCGTGTTAAACAATATTTATTTTCAATGCAAAAATAAATTTAACTTAGATACTCTATGTAATTATCAGTTCAATTCTTATAATATAAAACACTAGCCGTTGTCCCGCGGTTTCACCTGCGTCCCGTGGGAGCTACTGCCCGCACCGGGATAAAATATAGCCTAAGTATGTTATTCGCAGATAATATAGCTTTCTAATGGTAAAAGAATAATATTTAAAATCGGTCCAGTAGTTTTTGAGTTTATCCATTACACCCAAACAAACAAACAAAGTTTTCCTCTTTATAATATTAGTATAGACAAACAAAACAATTTATGTACTGTACTGTCATACTATAATGTAGTCGCGTATGCACACTGCAAATGTTAAGTTAAATCATTAGTCACCGATCAAAGTCGATCGTATTTTTGATAACTCAATGTCAACTATTACTCAATGTTTACAAGTTTAACAAAATGTTGCAAGCACTTTTAATTTTCAATCAACCGTAATAGTACTATGTGCCACTACAAACAATCACCTAAAAATATTCTTTGGAAACATTTGCTTTTAACATTCTTCAACAAGTTTACATGTTACCATTCTGACATCAAAGTAAGTAGCCATAAAATTCCAATACATTTCAGGGCCACTGAAAATAACAACACAAAATATGGTGACCCCGCTTATAGTACCATAATTACAAAATCCTCCGCCACGTCCGTCTGTTGGTGATAAACTCAAAAACAACTGCACGAATTTCAGGCGTTTTTCTTTTGAAAATTGAAAGTCGTGACTTCGGAAAATCGTTAAGAATTTGGATAATATTATTATGTGAACACTACAAACTTTTAGTCGGCCGATAGTTGGTTTGGACTCATAAATCAGTATGATTTTGAATGGAAGTACACACGTAACAACTCAACGGTATAAGACAACCTCAAAACTTTGATTGAATTCTCAATTTGTTCAAAAAAGTACAACCACTGGGCTACAGTCGGCCAATTTTTTAGTCTGTAGTATGCGCGCAGATTTAGCCGTCTTTCACGGTCAATTAAAATGTAAAGTGAAAATGATATGAGGATACGATATCGAAACCTGGCGAAGCTTATTTACTTATACCGAAAATCGTCAAGCTCAGAACTGATCAAAATACAAGATAAAAAATATAAGAAAGTCTTATTCACGGTTTGAAGACTCCACAATCAAAGTACACAAACATATTTTTATGACATTCACTAGTTTTACGAATATTTCGAAAAACAAAGATCTAGCTAATAAAATGTTTAATTGCTTCCGTTGAACTGTGTGGCTTAATTTGATTGCCTTTGATTTGAGAATGCCGCACTAGTACTGTAAGTGTTGCCAGATGTCTAACTTTTGGCGGGATGTTACGAATTTCAGCAATTTTGAGAGTCCCTTTGACTTTTTATATACCTTTGATTTTTTACCCGTATCCTGCTTTTTTTCTTTAAAGAGAAGTTCGTAGCAAATAGATGAGTTACCATCTTGTTAATCGAGGTCCTTCGTGATTCGGAAGCCGCATTTATTGGTGGGTTACGGCAAGTTAGTTCAGAAGACGATTACTTTCAGGAAATCTGAAAGCCAGTCTTACTTGAGAGTATCTAGAGGCCCGTATAGCTGGATTGATACGCCGCTTAATATTAATACCAAAAATCACTTTCTTTAAGAATTTGAAGCCGCACATTCCAGCGCCCAGTCATTTTACGAAAATATCGTACTAGAGCAATAAAAACTTGTAATTTGGCGTAACACAGTGTATTAATATAAAAATAAAATTATATGACGTCGATACGTTGCTGAGTAATTTCGTGACAGGCGTTTAAAGCGCTTTGTGGGCTTTGAGACTTGTTAATGGTTCCCGCAAGACTGATGGTTATGGGCTTATTTGAGTAGCTATGACGCTAGAATTAGTCTGTTTGACATGACTGTTACAGTACAGTACTCACTTTATTTAAGTACGTTCAGTACTTACTTTAAGTAAGCCTTCTTACGAAAAGAAAATAATCAAGTGACCAGTTTCAGGAACTATGGTTAGGGTAATACATTCTTTCAATTTTACTTAAAATTTTTAGATAGCCCTTTTATTAAGAATGCTGTAGACTCCGTTTAACCCGGATCCGCGAAGTAGTAGGTACCTATTCACGAGATACAGATGAAACCACTGGCGGAAGCTAGTGTTAATATAAATAAGGATCATTTAATCTACCACAAAACATAAAGAAATATTTTCAACAATGAAACCTACATAATTATATGTGATACCTATAATAAATTGATTAATATGAAAGTATACAACTTAGAGATAACAAAGAAAAAATAACTTTCAGAAATAAGCAGCTACTTCATGAATCACGGAAATACTGGAGTGACCAAGTCTAGAAGTGGTGAAGTCTAGATATTTTGATATAAATGAGTCAGTGCACCGCGGCCGAAATAGATAGCGATCGCATCATTGCCACTTAACTTTATACATATTTTTGAAGGGTGGGCAATAAACGTTATAAACAAACTCGAGATTTGCATAAAAAATAGCAAGGAACTATTTTGTCCCGGTTCTACAGCGCTGCCCGTGCACTCAAATAAAAACTACACTAGGTTCTGATGCACAAATCTCCAACTTTTTATGCTGTAAGTTTATAGGGTCCACAATGTTTGCTAATATAGAATTGAGCATTGTTTCTAAACCTTTTGTTATTACATACTTGTCGATATTAGTCGATAAAAATGTGTTCACTCTTCAATTACTTACTTAGTTATTTTTCTTGCGAATTTAGTATTAACCTCGTTGTAAATGTTTATGAATGTGATTTTAATTATTATCCATCGTTTACCCATTCACAACATTGGTATATGTAAATTGGTTGGAAAATAAGTCTAAATTAACACTCCAAGTTACATAGTAGCAGTACCATTTCATACTGTAACATGAATTCCCGAGACCCATCATAATTATAAACCCAGCAAATACTTCGCGTTAGAAGCAAATAAATTATATGATTATACTGCATCTTAATAGTACCGACAAAGTAGTGTGCGATGCCAAATTATAAAACCTATACGATTTGGGACACCACATACCATAGGGTAAGGACGTGGTCATATTGCTAGCGGAGTTTCAGAAGCTTATGAGAGAGCGAGTAAAAAATTATGTAACCTACAGTACTTATATTATACTTGTATTTGCGAGGACTGTTAGGGTCATATACAGTATTATACAGTGTAGGAAATCAGGCAAGGCTTTTATGCTAGCCGGGGCTGCTGGATTGTTTGAAAGAGTTATCACGGCCCTGGTACATAAAAGGCCCACGACAGAATACGACGGTTTTTAGTCAGTAAGAGTCTGAGACTCCGTCGTCGCTACTAACCCACAGCGGGGGGTTTTTGATGATTTTTGAGGTCGTTAAAAAAAGGTCTTTATGCTACACATATAGTCGAAAGGACATAGGCAATATTTTATTCGGGTGCAGAAAATAGATGCCCAGGGACGTAGGTTTATGAATATGTCTTTGTTTGATAAGTCCTCACGCTAAATCAGCTAACCTACGTTTAATTTGGCGATTGATATAGGGCCTTGGAAAGGGTTATCAGCTACTTAATACCATCCAAAGCTACTATTTTTTTTCAGCTATCAAAAAAGCTTCAAACGTGTCCCATTGCCTACGCCACTACCGCTTACCGCTAACATCCACACCTCGTCTTTATAATTATAATATTTAATATAATAAAACGTCATCTAATGTTTGGCAATGGTTCAGAATTTTAGAAAAAGTGTAAAAATGTTGAATATGTCTCAACAGTGAGTCACAAGGCGCTAATGTTCGCGTTACTTATTTTTGTATATCGACGACATTTGCCTAAAGTAAGCTATTGGCTAAGTAACAGCTGCATCTTATCTAAATCATCAACCTAGCTTTTTAATGATTGTATTGGATGTCCCTTTCCAGTCTAACCAGATGCAACTAGGTACCTACCAGGATTTTACCTATGTATCTAACATGGTGACATCTCTTCAACCCAGTTATAGTTATCGGCATGGATATTGAGCCCTGACCTTCACCTGCGCAGAAGTGATTTATTGGCTTTTTGCCTTAAGTGTACAGTGCGCAAAGCGATCCCCACTCTTCCGCCGAGGGCTCAATATCCGTGCCGATAACTATACGTTACGGATAACCAAAAGCCAGAAAGTCGGACAACCAGTCTTATCAAAGGGCTTTGAGTTAGTTTATGGTGATTTGGGATGTAAATTTTGTATCTTTATTTGCATCCTAAGAATTCCGAAGCTACCGATACGATTTGAAAAACACTTTCACTGCTCAGAAGCTACACTATCCCCGAGTGGCATAGTCTACATTTCATCCTTGTAAGTATGGTAGGTAACAAGGTAGGTTCCACAGGACGCGTATGAAACCACTGGAAAAAGATAGTCTTTTATAAACTTAGGCCGTATCATTCAACAACTCGTTAAATATCTGTCGTCGTAATAATCTCTTGTGTTTCGTGTTTTCTACACATTTTTGTGAGAAGGCGCCATATTACACTGTCAACAGCAAATAACAAGATCTATCATCATTTTATTTAGAAAACAAGTTTGAAGAAAATATATTGGACTGTTTTCATGCGTTTTATTAACTTTGCATTGAAAAATTGCATACTGAAATAATGGTTGAACACTGAAAACTTTTCGTCGGCAAATAACTTCAGCACTATAGTTGTTAGCATCAAAAAGTTGACGTCTTGCGCATACCATTTTAAATATACTGAAGTCAGTATGGACGAAGAAAATATGCTTCGGCGACCCCCAAGTAAATTGGCTTAAGAAATAACCTAATTTATTTGGGGCTAATTGGTCTTAAGACTATTTAGTCATCTGTGATTTCGGAACTTTTAACAAAATATCGCTACAATACCTACTTAACAAAATTGTAGTATGCATGTATATCATTGCAAGACCTACATCTACAGTTGTGTAGAAGTGCTGCGCAAACGCATAACAAATTAACATTTTTGAAAATCTCTCCGGATATCCGGTGGTCAACCTTCATTACCGATGACAAATTATACATTTTAAATAGTGTAACGATCACAAATTATTTAATTACAAATCGACGACAGATTGGACCGTGTCGTCGGAATACCAGACTGTCTAGAATAATCTTTCTCTAGGCTTTTAATCTATGTTGACGTTAAAATAAGACCATGAGACCCATTTCACAATTTTTTAAATCATCATAAATTACGAATCTTTTAATTTTGTTGAAACTCATCTGAACCTTCTATAATTTAAAGAGTTTGTTTGTTTGCACTAAATCTTAGAAACTTCTGGACCGATTTAAGAATTCTTTAGGTAGGTACGCGGGAAACAGCTAGTTAAGTACCTATATAGGTATAGAAAAATAATATATGAGTATCGTGTTTCTATCCAATCTATCTAAATAGTTGTGCAGGCAACTATCCCCTGACCATCCGCGACTATCCCAACGTGGTTAATTATAAAATAGTGGCAACACTCGCGTCGTTAATGTCTATTAGCAGAGGAAGTGTCATCATTAAGATGTTCTGTGACGTTCTCTCTTGAAACTAAAAAAAGTTTGATTAAATCTAAGGGTGCGTCCACATCTGGCGAATGTGCCGCGAATGCTGCGCTCGCGAGCTGTTTGCTCACTTCGCGCGTGCAGTCACGGCTATGGTTTGGTGCGCCTCTTTAGCGCAAACTCCAAGCCGAAAACAAAAATGCACGCCCACAACTCGCAAACGGCCCTAGAAGACGCACCCTAAGGTTTTTTGGTTGAAAGTTCGAAGGTTTATTATCAAAGAAATTGTGATTGGACAAGGGTGTAAGTTTTGGTCAAATAAATAGGTACCTTTGTCTAAATATTAAACCTACATTAAAAAAAGCTATCTTATTTAAAACGTTCATACAAGCTTCGTATATGACATTTAGTCTATATTATGTTTATATTTAATCGTTTATTTAATAATAATGCAGATTCGAGATAGTTTCGTGGGATATTGCTAATGAAACTACGAAATTCCTTGTAAAAACTAGTCACGCAGTAAGACAGTTTTCATAATCATTATATTATATATAAAGTCTGCAACACCTGCTCTCATAAAACATAATATGTTGGCGTCAAACCGAATAAATATAAATATCAGACATAAATTCGCGTTAACGCCACTTTTTCTAACGTGGAATTATTTTTATCTAAGGGACACTTAACTGGTTAAAATATTACAGCTCGTTAGTACGTCGTCTTTTTATATTAATTAATGGGAATTAATCAGTATAATAGTATAGTTCACACTCTCTGGAATGAGATAGAATTTCAATAATTTCAGTTACAAGTCAACCACAAAAAGTACGTGAAATGTAACGTTGTTATAAATAGAGGAAAAAACATTTGAAAATCATATTCATGGAAAATGAAAACATGCTGTTGACAACAACGCCACCTAGCGTTCGGTGGATAAACCACCTACACGCGGCGTTGCTTTAACACAAGACCGTCACTCTTCTTAGTTCCACACAAAATCAACAGATGGCGCTCAATTCAACTCGCATAATAAAACAATCCGAAATTGACTAATGCGCATTACAAATTAACAATTTATCAAAATAAATCACACAAAGGACGGACACAAATAAATGAACAAACACATAAATCAATGTATCGATTATATGCAATACACTCATTAACATGGAAACAACGCACAAAGAACCAGGAAAACGACAAATACAATGCAGTCAAAGTCATTTTGTAATCTTTGATTGCAATGAATGCAGGAGGGCAATCTTGCATACCGAATATATATCTCCTGATATCACTTTGACGGAACCACGGATGGTAGAAGTCTGAAAATGCAGGTGTATATTGTTCATCATTCACATCTACTCAGGATTTTTTGTGCTGAGCAAGTTGCAAGTTCGAAAACCGGCGAAAACATTTCTGTAGACCATTTTGTACAAATAATTGGTAATCAATTTGAATTTTATTGGAATGTGAATCAATTTAATATACATATTTTTACTTAGATTTTAATTCAAAGGCAGGCTCTACTAACCTTCTAAGAACTGTCGTGTAGGTAAACGTAGAGAAACTTTGAGTGATGATGCGTACGCCGAGTCGATGTACCAGTGTGGGTCACGCTGATCACCCAGCCTACTGGAACTGCCTCTGAAATGGAGAAACATAGATCAATCAGTAAATGCCTTAGAGATGATGATGAAGTTGATTCGATTCCATGACAAGAGCTCTCTTTGTAGAATAATATAACAGAATTCTAAGGGTGGATCAAATCTCATTGGTGTGTTGTAGACAGAGGCAGACTATTAAGAGTAATTTGATTACTGTGGAATTTGAATATATGTGTCCATGAGCCTTTCAGGGGTTTAAGCATAAACCTTTTCTAAAAAATCTCGTTTTTGGATCGTTTTGTGAGGTATTTGATATTTGTTACTGAAATTAGACTTATAGATATGATAATTGGTACCCATTGGATTGGATGAGCTACTTATTACAAGACATTGAAACATTTATGTATATTTAAGTAAAGCGCGAAGTTATTTTTGCCGCGTTTATTAAAAGAAACTCTTTAGTCGACCTACTCCTTGTGACCTTGCTCTATTGAAACTGGTGAACTATTACGAATTGAAGACCCATATTTAGTTGTACAGTGATCTAAACAGTATAAGGCTTTTTCTATTAGAAGACCTAAGTGGACTAGTGATAAGAAATAGTCGAGCAATTTCATTCAACAACGTTGTTTCATTCACAACTTCTCCAGCAGAATTTATATCTGAAGCGAAAGTAAAACTGTAAACTTGTTAAACTCTAAATATAAAGCAGATCCCCATTAAACCAGAAAAAAATGCAAGAAAAACACAGTGTGAGGTTATGACGAATCAAAACATTCACGACCAACGCCTTTTGAAAATGTTATAGCAATCATGCAAGAGAAGCCGGTCAGAATATTTACCCCGGATCCATTTCTACTGTCATCTATAGGAGCACAGGTTTATGATAAATAAAATTAAATTCGCGAGGCGATATTCAAAATAAAAACTACATGTTTCCACCATATGTCAAACTCGGGACTATTTTCGTACAGCCCCAAGTTCACGTCGGATAGACGCAAAAATAAACGCGCCGCTTGCAAAGCGCCTGCGTCGGTTTCTGCGCGAGATTTTCGAAAATTACAACACTCGGTAGTTCGAAGCTGTGATAAGAGATGGCGCTGTACGCATCGATTGTATGCCAAGTGGTTTGGCTATTCGGCAAGAGATGGCGTTAGTAACGATAATTTTGTCATGTCTAGTAATTTATTAAAAGTTAATGTTACATCATAAAAATGTTATAATACTGTCGGTATAACGTTTTTAATCTTTATAAAATAATTTAGGTTTAAGACTAATTTTGTCACTTTACGTAATTGAAAAAGCATAATTTAAAAATCAGATAATTAAGTATTCAATTAACAATCTGCTTAAATGATAAATACAAATGAAATCGAATATTATGTAAATTATAAATGTACATGGTAACTGATAGTGTACTAATATTTATCCAATACTTATCGAGATATTTTATCAAAATAGTTTCTTGCACCAAAATAAACAGTTCTGGTGTTCTTTGTTTTTACAGCTGGGCTCTACCGTCTGGCAGATTTCAATACACATCAATGTTAGTAGTGCAAATTCCTCAGAAAATATTTATTTGATGATTACCTATATGTATTGCGATTTTATCACTACTTTCATTACTTTAAATATGCAATATACCCATGTAAAACTGAAGAGTTCCTCTGTTTTCATCTCAGGTATCTATGTATTGGACAGAGTTGAAAAAAGTTTGTTAGATAGTCCATATTATATCGATGAAGGCTATAGGCGTTTTATCTCTGAATACGGAGTAGTTACTTCTAAGTAGTTATTAAAATTTATTGAGTACTAATTGTGTTCCTAAGTTTCGCCCGGGACCCCTGGAACTAGGTACCTACTCGGGGACAGTTTAGCTACCCAAGAGTGAAAGAATTTTTCAAATCGGATCTGTAGTTTTGGAGCCTTACAGTAGAAACATTACTTATAACATATTCCCCTTTTTTATATTAGACTATGCCTACATATTACCATCTACTTATGTCACACGTAAAGCAACCACTACAACTGTTGGCGTACTACGTTTGTCGTGTACTAATAACCTCAGAAACTAGTCGTTTTGACGGCTCGTAATTAGTATAGCTCGTTTTATTGCTTTCGTTGTTATTGTGTTCGTAATTTGTACGTCACATATTTCAGTTGATTGTACTTACTACGCTTGGGAGGGCACGAAGGTAAAGCCGGCGCCCTAGAATGATACTCAGTAGTAGTCGTTGTTATAATTCTGCGGCGGAGGCCATTGAGGTGGATTTGAGAAAACTCTGACACTAGAGCTTGTTGGGTGATTAAACCTGCAGCTCACTTGATAAGAAGAAGACAAAACACAATTATTTTAGATATATACTTAGTTCTACAGCTGTATTCTTATAATTATGGTCTATTGGCTGTTGCACGCGGTTCAAACCACGTTCGGACGAAACTACTTTCTGAAGCGAAATAAAAAGCAGCAAATCCTCAGGCTCTCTCAGGCTGTAGACTACCTACATGTGTACCGAATTTCATTTAAATCGGTTCATTATTTTTGACTACTGAAAAAATCTGAATTGTTCCACTGTAAAATGTCTTTTGCAATGCATGTATTGGATTTTAATAAAGGTCTCGACCAAATTAATTAATACTTACATAAAATTTTATAACATAAAGCGTTTTACTATCATAAATGCCCGAATTATTTATATTACTTATTACTATAGCAAGTTTTACGCGAATTTCCTGGCATTAACGACGTATTGTGCAATGCAGTGGTCTACCAAATCCTGTGATCTGTTTATTATTAGATTTTATTACTTCTGACTTGCTTCTGACTCGACAATGAGCGCATTCCTAAGGAAATTCTATTATTTCGTGTCAAGGCAAACTAGCTGCATCAGTTGATAGTTATTTTCAAAAAAATTTCATGAAAGGTCTTGGGAAAGATTTTCGATTACTTTCCTATTCATCACTGTCAGTGGGGTTTTTTCTTCAATAGCAGCTATTTTCTGAGAGAATTAGCTAGTACCTAATTTCTTCCTCCACCCGGTTAAAAAGTAGTATATGTCCTTTTTCAGGCTCTATACACTATGTAGTAACATTTAAATCTGAACTGCTATAATTAAGAAATTAATTCAATTTTGTCTGAGTAAAACAAAAATATGTGCAATATATTTTTACAGTGATATATTGTTTTACAAATCTTTTTTTTAAATAAATGACATATATTTTTCAGGGACTCCATGAAAAGTAGTTACAATATTGCGTGAACCAAACAGCTACTTATTAAAAGAATTTATTTTGAAAACATTTCATTCATAAAACCGTATATTTTATGAAAAACCTTGGTCAAGCAGAGATCGTTCAACTCGTTTTATAAATCGGCTATTTTATTTTAGTCAACAATTTGTTTGATATTGTTATTTTTAGAGTTTCGCTCGAGATGTCGGGTGATCAAATTACATACAAAATTTAGGTTACTTAGTTGTTTTGTTTCAGAAGACGTTTTTGATGTGAAAGTAATAAAGATTGTTAGCAACAGCAGAGAAGATCTTCAGCTTTACGTTGTAAGTATTGTTTTATATGAACTACTCGACTGATTTGGAAACATCTTTCAGTGTTAGAAAGCCCATTTATTTATTGAGCTATAATCTAGACTATGTTTTATTGCATGCAGTTATTCCCAGTTGGATTCGGGTTAAACCGCTTGCGGAAAAAATATTGCTGCAAATATTTTGGCTAAACTTTAACCAGCTCCAAACTAGCGGTTTCACCCGCATCATAAAAAGCTTAAAGCCTTCATCGATAAAGGAACTATCTATCACTTAACGAAAATCCGACCAGTAATTCCTGATATCAGCGCGTTCAAGCAAATAAACAAAAAAACTTTTCAGCTTTATAATATTGATTTCTTTAATGATTTAAATACCTTAATATTATCGAAACAACTACCGAAGACTTTATTTATATCTTACACTACTACGCCTTGTATCTAATTGTTATTTCAAAAATGTCACTAGATCACCGCTTGTACAAGATTAACAAAGCTCGATATTAATCATTACACGGATGGGTGCGCGCGCGCCGGTCGCAGATCACTGCAAGTCTAGAAGTGTTACAATGATACATGTTTGTTTGATTTAGAAAGCGTTTGGTGGTTGCTATGGTGATTAAATTATTGATTTAAGCGTTCAATTGTTTTTAGTATCAGAGAATTAAATATTATTGGATAAAACGATAAACGATCGTGTCTGTAAATAACAATTTGTTACTAAGCTTATACTGCCACCGTAATGATTCTATGTATTCATTGCATTTAATGTCGATGCAAGTTAATTTTTAAAAGTTGTCTGCCACTGCAAAACCGAACATTCTGAAATCCACTATTATAATATCATGAGTCTGCAATCACTAATGTACTCTTGTCCTTTCTTTATTAAAAGAGGCATTTATTCAAAAATGATGAAAACATTATTAAAACAAGGTCTTCTACACAAATACTACACAAAACTTCAACCAATACCTAGATGGAATGACTCACAATGACGATTTAGGTATACTTACACATACTACGAGCACAACCAAAACCAATAATACATCAATCATTATTTAACATCGACTTCCTATCCTTTATCCTCAAACCCATTGGATTCCAATTCAATAACCCTCGGGTGTGGTACATCAGGTTTGAGTGGCGCTGACAGCGGCTGGCAAGATGCCAAGTCTACGTGATTGACAGCTTGAATATCGTTGTTAAGCTGGCCAATTGAGCGTTTTGCGTTCCGATATTCATTAATTGTTTTACTGTTAATTGTGTGGGACCTAGTTCTCGACTCTGTTATTTATGAGTTTACTATTTATTTCGCAGTAGCCTCCGCGGTTTCACCCGCGGCCCGATAGAGCTCCTTCTCGCACGAGCATAAAATTAGTCTACCTATATGTTATTTTGATATATACCTAAGCTATATTAGTGCACAGTAACATTCAAGCATACACCCTTTTTGCTTAAATTATTTAAACTTTTCCGTGCTTCGAAAACGATGTTAAATAAAGGCTATCATATCTTCGATAACTTCTTAGCAATATAAGTACCTAGTAGATCTTTGTTATTTCAGGCTATAAAATAATTATACATACTTTTAGAATCTTATATTGACTATGTTTTGTGAGGAAGAAATATGAGCATCGGCGTGAACAAAAGCTCAAAAGTGACTCACAAATATTGAAGATACAACACTCGGATTGAGCCTTGAATGAGTAATATTTACGAAGCCAAAAATATGCAGGCATACCTGTATACCATTCTGTGTATATTGAAATACATACATCTAAAGTAAATTTATAGCAGTGCAAGAAACTGCGAATAACAATCATACATAGGCAGACCTACATATACAAAAACATATTTGTGCTAGCCAAACCGTCTAGTGATAAAATGTCTAAAACATCTGGATGTAAAAAAACTATAATCTTTATAGGTTGTGTAAATATGTAGATAGTTTCGCTGGTATGCAATGGGAGTAGTAAAAGGCTTCCTAACAGAAATATGCGTCTGTATGTTTGTGTGTTAAATTGTAACCCTGTCACGGTTGGACCAATTAAATGTAAAGAACGTTTTTCAGAGCTTTTCTCCATCGTCATCACCTCAGCTATAGACTTTAAGCCTTCTCCATTAAGTAGGCTCGTAAAAATGATTTGATTTTGATACAAAAACTAACTTTTGCGAGCAATTTCACCCGGAATCGGGACATGCACTATCACATTATCGCATGTACCTAAAACTAAAATATATTTTTTCAAACCGGAACAATTAGCGTCTTCAAGCAAACAAAGTCTTCAGCTTTGTATTATTATTCGTATACTCGTAGATGAAGGTATTCCCTTCAGCATCCGAGCAAATCTATGTATATCATGTGTTATGGCTTTATTTGTATTTTCTGCACTCAACTAGTACTTAATTAAACTAACGTTGAATTGTAAACAGTTTTCGATACAGAAACAAAAGATCTCACCAATCCGTCCATGCAAATGGTTATAATCCACGTGCGCACGATTCGCAATTTTGCTTACATTACCAGCAAATTAAAACATCAACGATAAATCCGAAAGCATTTGTTTTAACGGTTTTTATGGCCGCCATCTTACTTTGCTTTATTTTTGAAAACGGAATTTTATTGCGGAAATGTTGCTGTCTGAATTAAACAGTTTTTCTTTTTTTTTTGAATAATTTATGCAAATTCTCCAGTTTGATTGTAGATAGGAATGTCAATTGTTTAATTTATCTTATACAATTTATATCGAGTTCTTTGGTTCTATAAATTACATGAATCATTTCAATTAATCAGTCTTAAAAATAATTGCGTTGATTTTTTAATTAGGACACAGTAATGTTTTCGTACAAAGTAATTTTTTCTTTGAAATTGATATGTGACAGAAGTAGGTAATTAATTAGTTAAGTCTAGTTGACTAATTTATAGCTGTGATAAATCTGTTAATTCCACTCATAACAAGGTCTAATACCTACAGTTAAGAGAGAGAGGTGTCTTATAAGTATTTTTTTAAAAATCTAGGAATCAGAAAAATACAGGCTACTAGAATCTAAACTTCAAAATATCAAACAGAAACTCATTAAAAAGTCTTCCTAAAACACCACCTGACACAAAACGTAAAGAGCTTCCATTAAGTTCAAGGTCAAGGTCACAACAAATGACCTTCAACAAGTTCACCGATGACGTACGCCATCGACCCATCTGATACTGTCCTTCATAAACCAGGCCTTTACATTGACCTTTAAAGACAAGGTTTCCTCAAGGACTGTCCTTGGATCGAGGCCGCGGAAGAAGGCCGCGTCCTTGCTCAAGGTCTGAGCTCCGGGAGTAACCTTGTGGCAAGGACGCGAGGTCTAGAGGCCTTGAAGCCAAGGTCACGGGATGTAGGTTTCCGGGGCTGGGATTTCAAGGTTGAAGATTGAGTGAGGGCGTAGGTGGTTACAGATGTAATTATGTATATGTAGGTAATTTTTATGAAGAGGAAGAAACTGATCATAAAGCATATTAAAATATGACTTCTTTTTTGTATTATAGTATAACAGATAAGCTTCTGCCCAATGCCCGTCTCCAGGTAAAAACTACTTCGCGCTCCCAGATAGAAAGTAGACTAAAGTACAGTTCTTCCTCGAAGTAACTATGGGTTATCTGCATCTGGGGTTAGCGCGTTCAAGCAAACAAACTAGCAAACTTCAACTTTATAAATTATTCTATTCTACCTATAAAAAAAAATATACCTACATATCTAAATTCAAACCGTCCGGGGTGAATACACATGTGAGTACTTTAGACGTTTATCTTTTATATAAGTTCATAATAACTAAATGTGATTTTGACATACGTTAAGAAAATACCTACTCGATTGTAGTTTCCTTACAACTCTTTGGAAATGAACTGAAATATTCGATTTATTTCAAAATATCAGTTCTGAAAAGCAGCGTAAGAAAAAAATACAGGTATTTTGACACTTTTAATTTCTTTCCACCTTTGACAGGCGCTTGTCAGTCGAACGTAATAATTTGACAGCTAGTGACAGGTGCCATATTATTTTTATTGTTTACTTTTTCTCGGCTCATTTGTCTAAGTTTCAGAAAATAGTTTTTTTTTATTGTTGCTTCATTAGTGTTGACGTCTTTAAATGATTTTCAAGCTTTTTGTAGCAACGGAGGCACTACGTAATGTGAAGCACTATAATGTATTAAGCATATGGATAAATAATAAAAAATCCCATCATTAAATACAAAAATCCTATCATTAAAAAAAGTATTATGTTGGTTGTTATTTAAATACATCTAAAAATTAGGAGTACATTCAGAATGCAAGTAAACCTTCAGTCTGATTTAGACACTAATTAATAAAAAGAAAATCAATGAATAAAACCACACGGTACTCACAAAGTGCTTTCATTATTATATTATCTAAAACACTAGACGAGTAATAAAGTCAAACTTTTATCCAACTTGAAATACACTTAAATGCCAAAAAAATGACTCACCAAATATCTATAAAGTTCCCAAACAATTAGGTCACAATTATAAGCACTGAACTAAAAACTGGTAAGGTTCAAACTAAGCGTCCTGCATTGCCACAAAACATGGTGCTATGTCGAAAACTAACACACTACTAAAAATAAAACCGGCGTAAGATGAAAATTTCGTTAACGCCCGAAATAATGGCGTAAGTACTATTTGCTTACAGGATATCGGTTTTCATAAATAAACGAATTCATCATGAAGACTTATTAGTATCATAAATCTGTTAGTTTGTCCGTCTGTCACGCTTTCTACCTAAACCGGTTGAACTCATTGGACTGTTCAGTATGGAGACAACTTCAGAATTTTAGTTCCTTGGAATTCGCGAAAAGATTGAACTCCAGCTTAATAAATGCTACATGCTTCTACATATAGTAAGGGATAAGCGTTTTTTCACTAAAATTTTCAGCATGCAGGTCAATAAGGAGTTTATCTTTCTTCCAGAGATTTCTTGACTCTTTGAAAGATTATGATAATTTTCTTATCAAGGTAAGTTCTAATTTACACTGAAAAAACTGTCCCATTTTATCCATCATACAAAAAAAAATATGTTAATATAATTGCGTAGCGTTTATCTCACAATAAATAATGCAAAAAAAAGGTAGTCAGTCATCCAATAAATTAGTCTGTATTTGAAGGATGAAAGTAATTGAGAGTAACGAGCATTGTAGTTCTATGAAATTTTCTGTAAACCAGCCAATTGTTTATATAATAATATAGCATACATCAGTAGCGCCGTTTAAAACTATTTATCATGTTGGAAAATAAATTACATATTATGTTTTTTGTGTAATGTTTATATTACCTATTAAAAGTGGGTCATTTTTTGTTCTTTCAGTGTATTTTGATTGATGTTTTTTACAGATTGTTTCTATTTTTTTGTACCTCAGTATTTTTTTTATTGTCAAATTAAGAATTAACATAATAATATATTTTTCTATATTTACAATTTATTAGGTAATAGGTGTACATAAACGTATCCACTTATTTTAAAGAGGTGAAACTTAAAGTTATTCCCAAGCCACTTTCACTTCTAGTAAAAATCTTAAATTACTCAAAATTGCTTACTGAATTATAAATTCAGCAATACTTTTCTAAATTACAAAGAAAGAAAACTTAACTATTGAAAACAAGAAAGTAACCTTAAAGGCCATTTCATAATATTTAAGATAATGAGTAAGCACTGTTTTGCAGTAAATTAGCGAACCACTGATTACAGACTGAAAACATTGTCTGAGCTTAAAGCGATGACAATTTATTGGTTAAATGAACAAAAGTGCTTTAATTCTTTCAAAAAGAACTTAAGGACAATATTTTTTTAAAAACAGTACTTTGCCGTATTAGCTATTTAGTAATCTGTGACTTTGCTACCAAAAATAAATAGACTTATATTTTAATTTTCGCAATTTCTTTTTATATTTTTGATGTCTGTTCTGTCACCGAATATTTCTTTTCTAATTCTCATAAATGCAATGACAAGATAGTGTTTCATTGCCACTGAAACAGTCAATTTTGCTTACTATATAGAAATTATTAAAAAAATTAGTACAATTTTCAATAAAATTCATGGGTTGAAGCAGTCTTCTACTTAAAACTACAGAGTCTGTAATTTACCACAACAATATTTAAATGCGCAGATTTTCAACCAGAACACATAAAACTACCAAACAGATCGAACAAGTCTCACCAAAATGGAATTGGATTTTAACAAAATTTTCATTATTCCTACCACGGCTTTACGACTTGCTAGGGCCCATCCTTATATACCAAGAGACAAGAAATGGATCCTCCAATTCGTCACCGTCCACTCGCTGTTTACCTTAACATTTCTTCTAATTCTTTACAATATCTTCTGTCATGATTTAAAAGCTAACAATTTCACGCAAACTTGTCAAAATGGCGTTCTATTCGTCGTGTATATTGTCATTTCTTATCAATACGGCGTTTTGCTGACCTATCAGAATACCCTTGTTGGATTAATCGCAGATATGAACAAGGACTTTCAAACTTCCAAAGATTTACCACCAAAAGAACGAGATTCGATCAAGAAGTATATTAACCAAGGATTGTGGGTTTGCAAGCAATGGCTTTTCCTCACAATTTCGGGTTGCGCAATTTTTCTTTTCAAGAACTTAGGTCTTATGTTGTACTATTATTGTATGAATGAGTTCCGATTGGTTCCGTTCTACGAAGTGGTATTATATCCTCCGATAATGGAAGAGAATAGAGATAATATCTTTGTGTACTTGTTAATGTATGCTATAATGTTGTTATTTTCTGCATATTCGGCCTTAATGTATGCGGCATTTGTTCCTTTGGGTCCGATATTTATTTTGCATGCGTGTGGCCAGTTGGTACTGGTGAAGTTAAGGATTGATGACCTGTTTGTGGAGTGTGATGATGAGGTCATTAGGAAGAAGCTCAAGGGTATTATTCTTCATCTACAGTACGTTCACAGGTAACGCCTTTTGCATGTTTTTGAGACAGAATATGGAAAGCTTTTTCTTTGAAATATTCAATTACACTAAAATTATAACTGCCTCGTTGGTCTAGCTGTCGCAAGTGCGGCTGCTGAGCACGAGGTCTCGGGTTCGATTCCCGAGTCGGGCCGAAATCGCTTTGTGGGTTTTAGAAGACTTTCACAAAGCAGCCCGGAGCCTGGAAGTTGGTGATTGATACACCCGTGCATCGGAGAGCACGTAAATGTCGGTCCTGCGCCTGATCTCTCTCCGGTCGTGTCGGATTTGCCGTCCCATCGGGTTATGAGAGTGAAGGAATAGGGAGTGCACCTGTGTCTGCGCAAATGTTTGTGCACTATAATATGTCCTGCGCAATTGGCTGATCTCCTTAAATGAGAACAGCCGCCGTAGCCGATAATCGGCTAGGAGGACATCATCATCATACTGTGAGGAAAGTTTTGTTGTATTTGAACTTTTATATCTACTAAGAATAATAACTTCAAACACCACAATGATAGAGAAATATTTTTATAAATCTGTCGCATTAAATATGACATGGTTATTATAAAAAGTTAATAAATGTCAGTCATAAAAGCTGTGAAATAATATATTTCTGAATTAAAAATATTTTATTGTAATAATATTTCTTCTGTTTCATAAAACAATTTCTGAAGCTTCGTGGACAGAATTCAGCAAGTTTTCAAGATTGGTTATGAGCTGACGTTGAAATTCACTGCGCTTATCCTACCCATCACTATCTATGCAGTACTTGAAGTAAGATATTACTATATCCATTTAAGTAAACCGAACTTTAAGATTATTATTATTATAACTGATGACCTCGATGGCGCCATGCCGGACTGCCGAACCTGAGGTCCCGGGTTCGATTCCCGGTTCGGTCGACATTTGTGGGATGAGCATGTTTGTTGGCCGTGGTCTGGGTGTTACAATATGTATATATGTAGCTATATGTGGTTTATCAGTTGTATTAGCACCCATAACACAAGTTGATTAATAACTTAGCATGGGCCAAATCGACCGTGTGTGAAAATGTGTCCCGACATTATACAACATGTAACTTAATTAACGCACATCCTGAAATTAGTTTGTTCAGAATCGTTTACTGAATCGATTTATATCATTTTTAATATAGGTAATTGTTTATCCCAAAAATAATTAAAACTACGGAAATTATTGTCATATTAACTCTGTACAGTCAAAACAAATTCAAATAGGCCGTAACTCAAGTAATAAGACTTCGTGCATTGTCGGCTTTTTCCGTAGTTTCGTTATGTTGTGTCGAGTCGAGCGGCACGCGGCGTGATATTTGCGTGCGTAGTAGTATGACCAAAAAGTTCTCCAAGATTTGGTATAACTAATTTAGAAAATAACAATGCATATACATGTTAAATTAAAAATTCAGTGTATGTATTATGATTATAACATAATATTCTAATTGGGGTGTTTGAGGGTGTGCGTTAATTACGTTACATGTTGTATATATATTTATTCTGTGTTAAATGGGAAACTATTACAGCAGACCTTACAAGCTTAGCCTTTTCATAATTATGTTGGGGTTGGTTGAGTCTAACAGGATGGAACTATAACTACCAGTGATACAACAACTTTAAATGTGATCCTCCCACGATACCACTTAATAACACTGGTCTTCAAACTTTCTGCCTTTTGAAATCCCGAATTAGCTGGCAAAAAAATACAATTAGCAATCGAGATAATTTTTCCATTCTAGGTCATCATCCTCCGAGCCTTTTTCCGAACCATGTTGGGGTCGACTTCCAGTCTAACCGGATTCAGCAGATTACCAGTGCTTTACATGAAGCGACTGCCTATCTGACCTCCTCAACTCAGTTACCCGGGCAACCGATACCCCTTGGTTAGACTGGTGTCAGACTTACTGGCTTTTCCATTCTAGGTAAAGTATAATTATTTTTTTCAGGGTTTCTACCGCGGCGAAGTGAATGTGGAATTCGTAACTTTCATAGTTGGTGGAGTTATGATCAGCGGCTCACCGTGTTACTATAGCGACTTGCTTATGGAGAAGGTGAGTATTTTACATAGAAATAATCAGTACCCAAAATACATAAGTACATGTTTTTAGTTGCATTTTTAAAAGCTATTCTACCTATCCTTTTTATGAGATGGGAAATTATCAGAACCTCATCTACATATGTATGTATTATCTAGCTAAATGTGCCGCTGGAGGAACTGACAAACTTTTATTAACAAAAACGCATCTTTGTAGTAACGCTTTAAAAAAATACCGCAGCCCACCCTTTCTAACTGCCTTTCCACATTGGCGAATTTTCGGAGCTCAGATTTTTCTTTGCCCATTTATGAATGTCAAAATTTTTGCAGGCGAAGGAGTATATCAAGAACCGCTGTATAAATACTTTTTATTGTCTATAATTTAAATATTTAGACTATTACATTAATTATTTAAAAAAATAATAAATAAATATATCAAAAAACTCATCCGTATCGCTGTCAGCGGGGATCATGCCCAAAGGCTGGCAGAAGGTGACCGAAGTATAGGCCAGCCTTTTCGTCACGAGTGGACTCCACTAACCGCTTGCTGATTTCTCGAAAGTATAAATAATATTCTTCCTCAGGGAGAAGACGTACGCATGTCGCTATACACTTGCGGCTGGGAGCAACACTACGACCGGCGCACACGCACGACTTTGCAGCTGATGTTACAGAATGCACTCAAACCTATTGCTATACAAACTGTTTTTACAGTCATGTGCTTAGATGCTCTCACTGATGTAAGTAGCCAGAGAGACCTACTTCCCGCACCCGAATAAAAATACCTTCTTGTTAAATTATACTTATGCTTAAAAGTCCAACCTGCCTGTATGAAGCTTTTGAACTTATTATGTTCATCCGCTAGAGCAATTGAAAAACTTGTAGGTATCTACTATTACTATTTTGTTGGTACCTACCTACTACTTTTTATGCAGCTGCCAAAATAGGTTATCTTTTAAAAATCCACAATCAATCATGAGAATCATGGCGTTCAGAGACGAAAAGCATGAGTTGTGAAGATGCATTAAAATTAAATATTGTTGAACTGCGAAAGAATTTCGCAAAATCTCACAGATTTCAATGTCAGCAAAATTCATGCAAAGCCACCCACTTTGCAGGAAGTTGTAATAGTTTCAATACTATCATTCAGATCATAAGGGAAGCAGTTAATACTGTTCAGAAATCTAAATCTATTAATGTTTCCTTTTCTTATTAAATCCTATCAACATATCCAAATTCACGCTTGTATTTTCTGAATGGATCGGCAGAGATGTTTTGAATCATGCATTTTATTTTGCGAAATACAACATATTTCGGTCTTATTTGCGGCTAGTTGTTGTTCCTTCTTCACATATCATGTCCTTTAAATATTTGGAAATATTATTATTGCCTAGTAATTCGTTTTTTTTCAGCTATTCCAACAGTCATACGCCATATTCAATCTTATGAATTGTATGTGGAACTAAATGAAGAATCTGGACTTCATATGTTTAAAACATCCATTCGCTTTCTTTACACTACTACATATTATTTTATATTTTATTCCGTTTGCCACGACAGTTTCTTACGTAAATGTCCGTTAAAAGAATACTTTTTCAGCATCTTTGTAGATGAATTCTTGCCCAACCATGCTATATCAATCGGTTTAGGAACAAAAGTTCAAAATTAAACCTTTGATCATTGATAAAGGACTGCTAATAGGGCTGTTTGAATTTCTTGTTTTTGAAAATGACTCTTCGTGCCTGTATTTTTTTTTTAATTTGATCACTTGCACATTTCCATCTTACCATTATTAAATAATTAACTTTCAATTCAGAAATAAAGGCACCTATTAATTACTTGAAGAACCTTTTTATTTAATTACCCAGCAATTTTATAATACGGCGAAGAAAGGTTACCGATTACATTTCATTTTTATTGCAACCGTTTATTGTGCAGTTATTAAAATAATTAACGTTGTAGGCTTTTAAGGAGAAGAGTCGATAGGCCTTTATGCATTAGTTTAAAAGTAAAGGGACAAAGTCTCACAAAGATAAGAAGTAATGGCAAAAATATTAAGTAATAATATGTGTATAAAATATGTGTATAGAATCATAAGATATGTGTCAAAGCTCAACACAATTTGTTTGTTTGTGCTGTTGTCTGCGGTTTTCCCCTGTCTTGGAGAAAATACTTTCCGCACACGAATAAAAGTAATTTAGGCTATGTACCTCACATTATGTGAAAGTATAACAAACTTGACATCCACACAACGAAACTTTCGTGTTTATAATATGTTAAGTATGGTAAGTAGTAGGATATAGCTGTGTAGCAGAATATGTCTATCTTATAACTTTTGATCTCCTGAAACTTTGTTTTCTATAGAAAAACCTGCTTTAATTATCTTTACATAACATTACATCACGACACCCAAATTCCCCCGCATTCACGATCAAACATTCACATAAAACAATTTGACTAAATCCTCTAGGAATTTTCAACTCGCGATACATTCCTGAAATACAACAGACTTAAAAATAGTGCCCGAGAAACAAAATTACGTAATCGCTCTGATTTTGTTGGACGATGTATAAATAAACTGAATTAACGATGTTTGTCTTTTAATTGCAAGTTTGAAAACAAAATTATAAGAGTATTTCTACTTTATACAAAAAATGTTTATAAATTCTCACGTCTTGGAATAGGACCACGCAAACTTCATGGGGAAAAGGACCATAACTGTTAATTTACAGTTACAACAAATAAGTAAATTACGCTCTTCCACTTCCTATGCCGAATTCACATTACTATTATGGATATTCTAAAATAATATCTACTCAGTTAAAAATGAATAAAGAAAGACATAGGAAGGGTTAACCGCAATCAAACTTCCACTTAATGAAATATCAATTAGTTGCGCCTATTTAAGCGATTGAACAAATACTAACAAGCTGAATTACTTACAAATAAAAATCCACAACGTACAAGAGTGCAGTAAAAATGGAAAATAATTTTGAAAATTCACTCAAACTTTTCTTAATACCAATGCGCGTTGTTGGCACACATCCAGAAGTCCCAATAAACTTGAATTGGTTCATTCTTTACTCTTTAACTTATGGTCCTTTCACGATACTCGCAATCATCATAATTTACAACTCTTACTTGAATGCTACCAATGACGATTTTTCTGAAGCTTGCAAAAATGGGATACTGAGTCTCACTTATTTTGGCGCCAGTCTTAACAATATCATCATGTTATGGTATCGGGATTCAATCAAAAACCTGCTAGATATGATGAAGAATGATTACAAAATGGCGGCCGGATTACCTCGCGACGAACAAAAGATTTTTCAAGAGTACGTCAGCAAGAAAACTTTAGTCTGCAAAGTTTGGCTCATACTTTTCACAGTATCCTGCAGTTTATTCAGTGTTAAAGCCATCCTTTTAATGGTCTACTACGCTATAATTGGCGAGCCTAGACTGGTCCATTTATACGACCTAGTCTACCCAGATTTTATAGAAAGCAGGAAGGAAAACTTGTCTATGTATCTTGTTATATACTTCTTTATATTTTCTTATGGTGTTTATGCTGGATTTGTGTTCATGAGCTTTCTCCCTTTGGGCCCTGTCCTCATGCTACATGCTTGCGGACATCTAGAAATCACAAAGAAGCGAATTGAGACCTTATTTACCTCAAACACAAAGGATGTGAACGAAAAATTGAATGACATTGTAAAACTACTCCAGTACACGTACAAGTAAGTATGATTCTTGATATTTTGAGGACATTTCTAATATACGGTTCATTAGAACAGATCGTAAAACAAATTAAGCCATTTGATAATCCAAATGGTACATAAATGTAACGTAAATCATTTAGATTAATTATAAATTTAGTTTAATTTGCAATTTTGTTGGAAGATCCTTGGTTAGTCTGTCTGAGTAGGCTGGAAGAAATGACTGCAAGAAAGGCCAGTGTTTTTGATAATTACCCTGATTTAAGTGCAGAAATAAAAATATTGGTATTCTTCTGGCCAGCTCAGTCTACTGACTGAAAATTAAGTGAAAAACTACCTATATTCTTGACTAACTTTAACTCTTCGATACGAAATTGCTAAAGAAGGTGCTTACCAGCAAAATTATAACTCACCTCTCAATGCATAAACTACAACCAAAGATACAAACAGAAACACCAATAATCGTAACAAGAGAGACTTTACACATACCTTCACAAACAAACTACACAACATAACGAAAACCAGCCAAACTAAAATGAACTCTTACACATAGTAAATAAAACCGTGATTCAAAATAAACAAGACATAACAAGTGTATAATGTTACAGTTTCGTGGAAACCGTGAAGGAGTGCTTCAAAGTATTTTACGAAGCTACGCTGAAATTGTCCGCCCTTGCTCTGCCCGTCACATTCTATGCTTTGTTGGATGTAAGTAATCATCATCATCATCATCCTCCTGCCCTTATCCCAATTTCATTTGGAGTCGGCGCAGCATGGATGTAAGTAAATAAGTAGAATTCATTGTACCGTCATCAACCACGACTTGCACAGACGCCAGTACATCAGGCTACTCTAATCTGTTAAATCTCAGTACACATTGAATCTCGTAGAGAAAGACACAGAGTCAGTTAGACATTGTTTTATGATATCCTAGTAACTCTCTCATCCTGCTGTCTTCATCATCATCATCAGCCTATCGCAGCTGCTGCACAAGGGCCTCTCCAAGTGCACGCCACTGAGATCTATTTATTCTACATATCTATTTTTTCCTGCTGTCTTACTGATTCTAAATTAACCTTTCTTCAACCTTATTCAAATTTTTAACTCGTTGAAATGCTCAGACAAGTTTAAGCACCTAGTCCTCTGTTCCGACCGATCAAATTATAGCATTAACCGCGCTTCCACGAATTCATTCACTAAAACTCAGTATCAAATCAAAGTCTCCATCATGTTGGCACTTCACCAAACTTTAACATCATTCTATTATTTCTCGGTGATTCAACGAAAAAATATCCCAGTACAACCGGACGACAAAATTGAGCTGTAACATCAAATTAATGAGGTTTTATATCGATTTTTAGTTTTTTTTCTATATTTTTTTGAACAAAACATGTAGTGGGTAGACAGTTCTATTGGACTAGAAAACTGGGTGAGTCAGATTGTGAATAAATCACTCGATAGGATAATTTGTCTTCGGCTGGATACTGGAAATCTCATTCCACAGCTATGTCTTAATATTTTCTCAACGTAAAGTAGAGATAAATATATTTAGACAGAGGTTTTCGTTTCTAGGACAGCTGTAGTTTAATTTGATTCGAATCTGAACGGTTTTAACCCGTTTAAAAGTTACATGTCACATAGGCCTTTCAATTCTCTAGGACTTAGTAGACACAAAATAATAATAAGAAGAAAATAAGAAAATACCTCAGTTAAGTGCTCACAATAATCGGTGAATACGAAGAGGGAAGAATTAACTATCTCACATATCAATTATCCATTTTCAGGGATTGCAACACGGTGAATTCAGTTTGGAGTTTTCATCGTTTATTCTTAGTGGCATAGCATTGAGCAGTGCTCCTTGTTACTACAGCGACTTGCTTCTAGAGAAGGTACGATAAAAGTTCGGATAAAAGTTAGCAAATAACAAGAAACTAGCTCAGTTTTCACAAGTGCTCTGCATCTTATTTAGACCTAAGCCTATTTACCTAAGTTTTACCAGAACCTGCCTCACGATTCATTATATTTAAAGCTCAGTCCATTCCGCAATTTTTAACTTATCCATAGAGTCATTTGGATAAGGTTGTTTTAAGAAACTTTAAAATAAAAATGGGCCTTAATATTTATTTCAGGGAAGAGAAGTAAGTCTAGCACTATACACGTGTGGCTGGGAGCAGGAATACAACCGGCGCGCGCGCAGCACTATACTGCTGCTGCTGATTCGTAGCTCACGACCGATAGCAATGCAGACTATGTTCGCCACGCTTTGTCTCATTGCACTCACTGAGGTAAGGCTTTATCAATATTTCTGCATTTTTTTTAATGTCTTATAATATGTGTAATTTTGAAAACTTCTTTATTTAGTTACTAAAAAACCGTTTATTTTTCATTTCAGATGTTTCAGCAGGCCTACACCATATTTAATCTAATTAATGCTGTTTTGAACTGAATTCTACGTATTATTTCTAGATTCAGTCTTATGAGTAATAATTCATCACATTGTTTTAATGTTAAAAAAATTGTACCTACTTTAAACTTTTTGTTCACATACATATACTTGCACTCAGCTTTTAATAAATCACATTAAATGTGTTGATGATCGTCTATCTTTCTTTTCAATTACATGCATCCAAAAGCTAAATTCTGTTACCAATGATCAAAAAAATAACTAGGCACAAGACTATTCAATACCTTTCACTAAAACATGTTGCAAAAAAATTACGTCATTTAAAAACTCTCCTGAAAGAAAGCTGTCAACAGGCTCATTAATTAGTTCTCGACGAACGATGCTTGTAATCTAGACTTCAACGCTCAAGTCTGTAATAATGTTAGGTGACAGATATTACACCTTCATGGTGAAAATTAGAAGCTTCTATACGAGTTTCAATCAAACGATGTCATTTGTAAGTGGGATGTAGGTAATTGGAATTATTTAATGCGAAGTCTGTTGCTGAAGTTTTTTTGCAATATCCTATTAATATTGTAAATACGAAAGTTTATCAAAGATGTTTAGGTATGTCAATGTTTGTATTGGTCTGCCACACAAAAACTGTTGAATGAATTTGGCAATAAGATAGCTTAGTAACCAGAATAACTTCTATCTATGTGCGGAAGGGAAATAGTTCGTTCGGGATGGAGATGAAAACTGCCGCTGAAAAAAACAGCGAAGCCTATATTAATTACGAATTCGAATTAAAAGAGTAGTTTCTGAAAAATTATTTACACTTAAGACTGGCTCTTAACTCTTACAAAAGGTGCTAGGCTTCATTACTATCAGTTAATCTACTGCAAAATTTACTCTTTGGTAGTGACATTATCACATGACCTAAAGATGAAAAATATGGAAGTAAATTACGACAAAATATTCAAAGTAAACATAAAAGCTATGACACTAAACCAGTGTCACCCAGACATACCAAGAAACAAGAAATGGTTCTTCCGTTTCTTCCTAACCCATGGGATATTTTCTTTAGTATTTCTGATAATTATGTACAATATAATTTTCCATGATTTGGCAAATAATGACTTCTCAAAGACATGTCAGGATGGGACTTTATCAGTCGTTTATATTGTCATTACTTTTCAATACACCATCATGGTATGGAAACAAGACTTGCTGAAAGACATGATTCATATCATGAGGAACGATTTTGAAGCCATCAAGGTTTCCACCCGCGAAGATCAGGAGGTGGTTTTGAAGTACGCTCAAAATGGAGCTTGGGTTGGCAAGCAATGGTTGCTTATATCCATTTCAGCATCCAGCATGTTCCCTTTGAAAACCTCCGTAACCTTCATTTACAATTACATTGTTGGAGAATTTGAGTTAATCCCTATATACGACTTAGTATACCCCCCATTTATAGAAGAAAACAAAGATAATTTGTTCGTTTATTTTTCCCTTAACGTTCTGTTAATATATTATGCTATATATGCTGGGTTGATGTATACTTCTTTTGTGCCTTTGGGACCGACTTTTATGCTGCACGCTTGTGGAAGACTGGAGCTGCTAACCAAACGAGTGAATAGATTATTTGAGGATAATAAAGGGGACGCAATAATGATGGAGCTGAGAAATATCTGTGTGGAATTACAGCTTATTTATGAGTAAGTATTCAAATAGTTTTCCTAAGCTTAATGTTAAAACTGCTGAATATACCGTAACATAATACTTATGTAAGAGAGATCTAAAAGGTCCTTGGAGACGAAACCGTCTAAGTTGTGTTTTCTAATGCGTTATTCACATATTGTTATAACAATTGATGTGAATATTTTACTTTTGTTTTTGCAGTTTGGTGGACCATCTCAAAGACACATTCAGAGTAGCGTATGAATTAACCCTGAAAGCTACGACCATTATTTTGCCTATTACTGTATATGAGGTTCTAGAGGTAAGTTCTTTCAAAATAGTGGAACAAACAATTGGTATACAATTTCGAGCACAGCCTGGATGGTTTAAGTCCAAGTTTGCGAAGAAATCAGTTTGCCGAGGAAAAAATGCCACGAGAAACAACTGGTGCCTTTAGAAAAGAAGTTGTTTCCAGCGATGTATGTGTTAATCTAATATATAGGCTATATTACCTACTACGAATAAAGTTTCATCCAAACTTCCAGGTCTAATATTGGCGTGATGTGATGAGCTTCGTGTTACAAATTAAATGCAAAAATATTGAAATTCCTCCACTAAGAATCTTATAAACAAAGCCTTGATTTTCAGATTGACGTGTTTGTTTATACTCGTATCTAATGAATGTTTCCAGTCCTTCGGCCGAGGGGAGTTTAGTTTGGAGTTCATCACGTTTATATTCGGGGGCACTTTGATCAGCAGCTCACCGTGTTACTATAGCGAATTGCTTATGACAAAGGTACCATTTGCTATATTTAAATTAAAGTTTTTGGAAACTAGTTAGTTACCAATATGGTGAAGACTAAAAAATATCTTTTAGCAACGCTTTCACAGATTTACCGCTCGGTTTTTTTACGCGCGACATATTCCAAACGACAAAAAACCGCCCGTTTCAAGTTTCATCGTTTGAACTTTCGAAAAACTGAGCGGGAAATCCGCTGCTGTGAAAGCGCTGCTCTTATCGAATGTTAATGACGCTATGTAAGTGATAAAATATAAAATGTGCATATACAAAGGCTTAACGTTCAGTCAGTCTCAAAGTTCATACAAATCACGTTCCTATTTTAAGTAATCTGACCACACCGAAATAGATCATTAGGACGGCAGCAAAGAGCATAAAGTCAGTTTCCGCGAATCTAGTCAAACTCTTGTTAAAAGTATTCAAATCTTAGTTATAAGTATGTCAGTCCATGTTATCTGTTTCTGAATCTTAGTAAACTAGTTGAGTGAGACACGGTCAGACGGACCGATTCTACTAAGATAATTTACCTGGCACTCTGCCAAACTCTAGCCCTTTAATTTGCAAGCAATTTCACTAAATTCACGTTTATTTTCTTTTGTTGTTTTTTCTTTGTGTTGACACTTTGGTGACAATAAATATGTCAATTTAATAGGCATTCAAAAAATTAACATTTTTGTCGAAACAAAAAGTTTTTCAGTTCTTGTTTCATTTCTTTGACATGAAAATCGACTTTCTGTTACATATAGTTTCGTACTACTAAATTGTGACAAAACTATTCAGGGTAGGAATTGTTCAACAATTTTTTTCACAGCTCAAAAGACCATAATAGAATGGTTGGATAACTTAAGTCATAATAAAGAAGAACAAGTTATTTGCTCCAAATGAGATCGAACCTTTCCTCCAAACCCTCATAGGTAGTTAGTAATATATAGGTATCGACTTCTATAAAAAAATATTCTTAATTTTTTGCGCAGGGAGAAGAATTCCGCCAAGCAGTATACTCTTGCGGCTGGGAGCGGTTGTACGATCGTCGCGCGCGCAGCTCTATAGCGCTGATATTAGAGCGCGCGCTCCGCCCTACAGCTATACGCACCATGTTCAGAACTGTTTGTTTGGATGCATTGGCTGATGTTAGTAATTTTTGTTATAGTATTTACTTATTTATATAATATTCCTTATTTCCCGTGTTAGTACCAAAATATAGTTTGCTTCAACTATCTTTGCTCAGAAGTTAATGATTTGAGACTATGCGTGAGTTTGAAACGTACGAAACGAGAACTTTGGAGTGGTAGAGTTATTTGACATGAGCTGAACGTTAGCTACGCATAACCACAATGTAGTTTTAACGGTTGGGATCAAGCAAAAAAAAAACATCAAAAAAATATATATTTTAAAAAGATTCTGAAATATTAAGAACTTCCTCGTTTTCTGGAAGTCGCTTAGAAGGAATAAAATTAACCACAGCAACGAAAGCCATAGATACTGTTTTCCATGATTCTAAACCAAATATACGTACCTACACATACAAACACAGACTAAATAAACCTAAACAAAACAGTCTGTAAAGTTTTATTTCACAAAAAACATTGTCATTAACTTTTTTTTTTTCAGCTTTTCCATCAATCGTACGCCATCTTTAATCTGATGAACGCCATGTGGAATTAAGACGTAACAGTGGATTACATCATGAGATTTGGAAGCCTCTGAAATCTTCACTAGTAATGAGATAAATATTTAAATATTGCCACGGATATTATAGAGCAATTAAATCATTATTAAATACTCTACTTATTTCCATCGCTCTGTTTTCTAATTCAAACATAATAGTGTCCCTTGTGCGTAATTTATTTATTTTGTGTAAATTGCCCTTTTAGAAAAGCCTTTTAAGTCGTTTTTGGCGGCTGAGTACTAGTATTTAATATCGGGTGACAGCTTATCTGACCTCCTCAAACCAGTCACCTGGTAATACGAATAATACGATAATCATTAGAAGACAGGTTTCTTTACATAGGTACTTATATTACCTCTATATGTACATAGATCTGTTTACAGACGCAAAATGAGACAATCCATAAAACATAATCATCATAAGTAATTGCATTTTTCTGCAACATAGTTGATTTGCTACTTTGTATCGAGACACGAGACATGTGTTGGAAATTAATTTAAAGATCTAAACAGATAAACTAAGTCTTGTTTATTGATATGTGTGAAATTCCGAGAACAGATATTAGGTCATAGATTATGTAGGCTAATATACAAATCGTTGACGAAACCAAACTACAGACAGTACTTGGATCTCAAAGCTCTGTAAAGCTTTAGAACTTTGCCTCTCAGAACTTGGTTACTCTATGTGACCGTGGAGTTGACTCACCAATGTATATGAAGGAAACTATTCTTATCCAATATGGCTGATTTCAGAGCGGAACTTACACAACAACTTTAAAAAGATACACAAAAACTTTAGAAAAAAGTGAAACGTACCAAACTAATGACATCACAGTTCACGGCTCTGCAAGTCTTTCAAGCTATATTTTGCTTCTTATTTAAACGCAGACAACGCTACTTCCACATCCATGAAAAATTCCCCACTTTTATACAACCAACGTTCTACTTCAAAAATAGCCTGTTAAAAGCTCTACTGAATAATAAAAAAGTCTATAAGTGTAACTACAAAGTAAAGTCTCCCTGTACAAAGCGAAAGGATATTACTTACAAACAATTTTCTTAGAAAACGTGAGAAAGGAAATGTGTTGAACAAAGAACTTTGATACCTAATAAGGATTTTTATGGTTTCTACAAAGGGTTACTGAAAAGCTAGTTTAAGTTAAGCTTGTGTAATAGAACTCTAGTTCTCAAAACTTTTATTTAGACACTAGCCAGTGGTGTCACCAGCGTGAGCACTACTGCCGGGATAAAAAGTAGCCTATAGCCTTTCCCAATATCGGGTCGTAAAAGAGAGTTCCCCAGAGAACGAAGACAAACTGCGACAAAAACTAGTGCCTAAGTAATAACAGGGTAAGAATATAAGAAAAGCAGCTACAATCATTTAATTTCACTCACATACATACCTACCTACAACTGACATTAGGCTGCGTACCCACTAACGCGGAAACAGCTAAAGCGATCGCAGTACTAATTGTGAAGCAGTTGACAGGAGTAACGACTCGTAGCGGAGACGATGGGTGGCCAGCATACCTTGATAATTAGGCGTTGACTAGTGCTTATATTTAGGTATTGTATTAGTTTAATTGTTTTGTGATGTTAGGGAATTGGTGTGAAATAAAATAATTTGCGTTATGGCACATGTACTAGGAAACTCGTTCAGACAGGACGCGGGAGAATCCGCCGAAGCTTATACGATCTAGACACACGGCCGTGTGTCCGCCAAGTTCGAGCAAAAAAAGCGACACACCGGCCGTGGGTTATATTACACGAACCATTTCGGGCCAAATTCGACCCCCCTGTAACTCAAAATCTATTTTATTTACGCATATCAAATTTCTAGTATCTGTTGAGACCCCCTCACTTATCTAAAATACAAAATTTCATTAATATACCTATTGTAGGTCTTGAGATATTGACGTCAGAAAATCGCTATTTTTACTATACACTCACTGACTGATTCACTGATTCACTGACTCACTCATCAAAAACCTAGACCACTTCCAATGGTCGTATTGACTTGAAATTTGGCATGGAGGTAGGTCTTTATGTCAAGGTAAAGGGAAAAATCTGAAAATGGCCAAGTGTGAGTCGGTTTCAAAATAATGAAGGTGTTTTATACCCGGTGTAAATTTATACCCCTAAGGAACTAAAACGAACTAAATGTATCTATATTTATATAATATATCTTCGAATGGTACAAAGGTTTGTATTTAGCCAAAGTAAAGTAAAAATCTGAAAACGGCCAAGTGTGAATCACTTTCGAAAATAACGAATGTGTAACTTTGATCCACGAACATAATATATGATAACATGTCATGTCAGTCAGTTGGTAAATCTAGTCCATTTAGTTAATCTAGTTCATTTCTTCGTAAGAAACATAGTGCATATTCAAAAATCTAAAAGATAGTATAAATGAGACATTTCTTGAACTAACTTCATCATAAGAAAAAAATAAAATAAACAACCTTACAAAAATAAATGAAATCCCACCCAAAACAAAAATGTGAAAGACTGCCAAGTTCGATAATATGGGAATGCTTCGCCTATAAAAGAAGTGAGATCTGAATAAGTACCAAGTTCCATACACATACCTCAGTTAAAAATAGTTACTTTTTAATGATGTTACTTGGCAAGTTTTCATACACCTTGTTATAAACCTACTAAACGCAATGAATCAAGTATTTAATTTTCTATTAAAACTTGCCAAGTAATCATCATTAAAAAGTAACTATTTTTAACTGAGGTATGTGTATGGAACTTGGTACTTATTCAGATCTCACTTCTTTTATAGGCGAAGCATTCCCATATTATCGAACTTGGCAGTCTTTCACATTTTTGTTTTGGGTGGGATTAATCATCTATGGATTATACCTAAAGCTTTTTATCTAACTTTTATCGCAATAATACAATACTTATCACATAAGCGATTTCATGGGCGTCTTATAAATAATGGTACGGAACTCTTTATGCGCGATACCGACTCACACACTGCCGAGTTTTTGAGAACAGTTCCTTCGCCTATTCTACTCACCTAATTACCCCACTGTGCCCTCACCCTTAACCTACACCGCTTTCGTTTCAGTCCTACCGTCTATTATAAATAAGCCTATTAATCATAATTCCTCGCTGGACGGACAGACGGACAGTTAAAACGACCCGTGATGACTTCCTCCTCGAGATATAAAGTGGATACACATGTCGCAGGCCGAAAAATATGATCTAGATCTGGAATTATTAGCTAGATTTATTAGGCAGATTTAATATGCAACATAATGTTATGATTGATTTTGTTTTCCCGAGGGGTGTACGCTACAATTCAGACTTCGATTTTACGACTGAATAAGTTTTATGGACAAATCGACACTGACGCTTTTTACATTGAGAAATACAATATTTGTAACTTGGAAGAACTTCTAATTTGAAAGAGATTTTTGTTATCCACACAATGGATGGAAGGCAAACTAAGTGCAGGCCAGGGAAGCGCTGGCACGAAGACCTATGTATCTAGCCTGACAGAAAAGGATGGAAGAATACGGGGATGGACTTTGCCCAACAGTAGGATAATATACCTACTTAGGATTTTAAAACACTGTAACTTATCCCACGCTTTCAATAAATCAACCTACATTTTCCTCACTTTAAAAACCTCATGTTTTTGAACTGTGAAGCCCACACCTTCCGTCCCACAAACAATATGAGTATCCAACACAATATAGATACAATGTAACACTAAGGATGACAACATCACATGACTGGCCAGTGGGCGACTGATCCCACTATAAAACACAAATTATAAATAACTCTTACATTAATTAGCTAACGTATCACGTTTTTAGAAGGTTTATTTTTCAGAAAAATGTTTGTTGATGTAGTCGTGATTTGCTGTAAGGACTGTCTAGCATCCCTTTTTATCACTTTGTAAAAATCTTTATCTTTCTTTCTAATCTTTCACGAAGTAGATCCTACGGGACGATAAGGCTAGTCATCCAGGTTCTTATAAACGCTAGTTTCTACCAGAAATTTCACCCGCAACCCGTTGGAACTAGATACTCCATTTTAAACATTCATAATTGCACTTTACTTCAAAAATGGTCTTGCAAACAAACAACAAAATATCTTAGTGACTGACTTTTCCCAAACATCTTACAATCTGATGCAAGTTTATTTTTTAAAGAATAAATTCTCCGAAGAAACTGGCAACACCATTCGTTAATGTCAAACTGTCGGGTTTTACACGCAGCTCTATTACTTTTCCCGAAGCATATTTAAATGAAACATGCACGCCTTTGCAATGTTTTTGTTGAAAGAGACATACTTAGGTACTTAACTACTGACTGCATCTCATATTATTTTGGAAATGTCGATGAATGATTGAATTGTCGATGGGCAGGCCCATCCACCAGGCACATAGCACAAATAACTATTAAGGAAGATAACACATGCTTTCATATCTTTTAATAAAAAAATAATTGTTTCTTATCTTCAAACGCTTAATAAACTAACTCAAAAACAAGACAAAATAGGTCAGTATCACAAAAAAAAACATATTGAGCGTGTTTAACTAAATGACACGAATCTACCATATCAAAGGGACTTGCAGACGGCAACACTCTATAAATACTCCACCCGGGTAAAGCATAACATTAGCTATAAATTAAATCGGCTAATGTTTACACTGGCTAGAGTACATGATTTATTCCGCCTTCTCAATATTGCGTGGCGTGTGCGCATCTTTTTGACGTTTATTGTACCTATGTTGACGGGTTGTTATGGCCTTTTTAAAGGACAAAGATAGGTTTTCCCTCCTCTCGTCTAAGTTGCCGTGCCCTACGAGGTCCATAATATACTAAAATAACCTATGTATTATCTTTATGATAGATACTAATGGAGTGCAATAAAATATTGCGTAATGAGTTTTAGGTCTTTACTTGAAAGATAAATGTAACATTTTATTGCAAAGCAATCCTATTGTATGGCAAGTTTTTAGTAGAATACTTTAAAGTTTATTATTGTGGAATATATCGATTGACCGATGACGAAAGGACATTTTTTTAAGATGTTATTGTCACATAAGATAAAATTAGTGCCACTATACCATCTTACAAGCTACTTATATATATTAATCCAAAATACTGCAAATATTTAAAACATTTAAAGTTACAACAACTATCGTTTGTACATAAATCGTAAGTAAAATTAACGTCTAGACTAGCCCATTAACGTATTGGCAGACTCTTGTTCTCAATTAGAGGTAATAAATATATGTTAACGAGCTTTGCAGGGTTTAACATACGAATAATACTGTAATTCTATTGGCCCACAACTAGGCGAAGTTTTCATCGCATACGTTAAGATACAACGGCTTATTTCTTTTACAGGGCCTATGTAAGGAAAATCACATTCATTATCAGCCTTGTTATGGTCCCACTGCTGGGCACAGGCCTTACTCTGAGAAGGCTTTGACATTCAGCGTTAATCACCACGCTAGCTTGATGAGAATTGGTGATTTCAGGTTTATACGAGATGGTTGCCTTCAGTTTTAATCATTGGTATCCAATTTACTGGAAAATTACAGTATATACTATTGATAATCCAATTTTTATACTTCTCCAACAAAGGCATAACATTTTCATATCTTTAAACTTGGATAATCTTTACTCTGTGTGCATTAACAAAAGGGTTAGGCAATGTTGCAGCTACAGAAAAAATAATTTAATCATAACTTTTCTAGTCTTTATAATAAGTTTGTTGCCTCAAAGGAGAGGACTAACCTCTAAGACCAGGGAATCACTCCTTATGTACCAGGGTTTATAGCCTAATTTTATTATAGCTAGCATAATTTTCAATATCGGATCCAACATCGCAAACTTCACCTTCATAGTAAATACCTATTAGAACAAGCGTATGGATAACTAATATTGAAACTGCATACAAATTGTAGGAAACGCCAAAATGTCGGCAACTCATTAACAAAGTAAAAACAACACCATTAATTACGACACTGATTTTAGAATACCGTGTTCTAGGTAACCACAAAATGGTTTGAAATTCATCCTTGTCCTATATACCGTTGCTAATTAATTAAGGAACCAGACAGTAACGACGTAAATAACTTTAGACTACATAAATATTGTGAACGTTGAGATATAATGTCGTACGTGACATGATAGGGACGTCGCTTGTCACGTACGCTAGATGAATAACTTGTAAATTTTTCGGCCATTTGAAAGCTTGGAATTTGAATGTTGCTACTAAATTGGGTGGTAAGCTGTCATATTCGTTTCGAAGGACCGAAATTGGAATGGTTAAAACCGAGTTCCATTTTTGAAGTTAGTGGCTGTACTGTAGACAAATATTGCCAATCAGATAACGGTAATACTATCAGTTTTTAAAACTGAACCATAACCTACTCGGTGATTTAGATAAGATGAAAATCAACTTCTGGCCCGGATGCTGCTTTATTTTAATGCTGACAATAGAGCTTCCTGAAAATATAGCTACGTGAAAAACATCCTATTGTTACGCCAGAATTAAACTAGACAAGATTTCGTCGTCATTAAATTGTGAAAGTTTATGAAACAAATCGTTGTTTCAGTGCTTTTCCATTCAACTGCAACTAATAGCTTCATTAAAAAATATTAATAGAAGACGTCCTACACAAAAAATCACGAGGGGATACATTTAAAATAACGGTATACAAGCAAATCCTAAAATAGCGAGTTCAGCTAACCGATTACATCACATCGTGACATTCTCGATCCTACCCGTTTAATATTACTCGTAATTTGTGAGAAATCCAGCATTTATGCCAAGCCCAATTTAATGTCTTTCTGCATAATAATTAGTCCACTGAACGCACTTGGACAATTTGGCAGAGGAAAACAACGATTTAGCAAGCTCTAAAATCATTTTGAAACGTTTAATAACAATGTAAAACCTATTTACTATACCTAAGCTCTTAATTCTACCTTACCTTACAGTAGATTATTTTAATGAAAAAGATATCACTCACAGTACACTCCCAAAAAGGTTGAAAAGCACAAATAAAATAGGCTGTTTAAACAAATTCCATTGCACTTACTTCCGGGGCGGAAAACTCGATAGCGCAAGATGGCGTCAAAAGCGCGCGAAAAGTATTGGGCGGCTTGTAATATCGACGGATAGGGTATCACAACTGCGTCGTTATATAATTATATTATTATCAAGTTTATGAGTGTCGGGTGTTGGAATTTTTATCGCGTAGTCTGCGCCCGTCCAGCGAACATTCGTGACTAAGACGGTTTCACGTGGTTTTAATATAAAATTTAGGTGGCACGGGTGAAATGCTGGCCGAGTAACGATGTATTTTGGATCGCGTCATAAAGTCATGCGACGCTGCTGCAAGGGAACATTAACTAGTCGGTACATGAGCTGAGTCACGGAGAACACCGTTTGTGACATGCACTAGTTTGGGTAAAAACCTTCTTGGGAAAAACTAAAAAAAATATATATTAAAAAAAAAAATTCGGGAAACTCTTACCGGTAGGTACTTTTTTAATTCATTGTTTGGACACAGGACGTAGAAGCAATCGTGGTGAAAGTTCAATCTTCATACGATGAAAAGTAGTTAAGCGAAAAAAAAATATGATAAGAATTTGTGAAGGTTGTATTTTTAGTTCATTATGAACGCATCCTAAGATTAATCAAATGAACTCGAGAAAAAAACAAACCGGAAAAAGGGTAGGATTCTGCTGAAAGAATCGAAATTAATAGCGTAATAAAAATGCAGGCTAAAGACATTTGGTGGAGCATAAACAATTTTACAAAACATTGCCGACAATTTATTACTTCAAGAAATAAATGTTGATGATAATGTATGAAAAAAAAAATTGTATATCGCTTGTACTGCGTCTGAGAGTTTAAGAACAAATAAAGCACAACATTAAGGCGCTTTGCCCACGGAGCAACTTAAGTTGAGGAAACTATCAACATTTTAAAAGTTTCTTGTAAAAAGTTGATAGTTGCTATAACGTTTACGATTGCCGCAATTTTATGGCAATCTGTGAGCAACTTTCATAGCCGAGTTGCTAAATCTACGCAGCGATCAGCGTTCAGTGTGACAGTGGATATCGAAGAAGCAGCATTTGCTCTCAGTTTATTACGTCGTCGCCGTCGACGGCGCCAACAAAGACGGAATAATATTTAACAGTTGCTGGTTGCGGCAATTAGGAACTATCTTAGTCATCGATTACAGCAACGGAAAACTGTTGACGATTACCGGAACTCGAAACTCGAGTTGCTATGTGTGCGCGGTTCAATTGAAATATATGTAAACAGCTAGTTGCCAGTTGCCAGTTGCTCCAATAGTTGCTCCGTGGGCAAAGCGCCTAAGAACTCTCGCAGACTGCAAACTTTTAGTCGGCCGATAGTTTGATCGTGCTCATAAACCAGTACATTATGACCTTCAAAATAAACTGGCAACCAACTATCGGTCAACACTTCAGTCTGCAGGGTCCGGGAGTTCTAAACTAAAAAATATATATTTAATAGTAGATAGGCACAGGACGATTAATCAAGGGCTTCATCGATTGTGGCCTGTGGATAGACCTGTCAGTGCGTTCCCGGGTTTTCAGAAGGTGCGTTAAACTGTCGGTCTAAGCTGTCATTTCTTCATGTCTGGCAGTCGGTACAACCAGCCTACTGCTAAGAGGTAGGTATGTATTATGTTTCCCGGTCGCAGAAGTTCAGAAATAGGCGTGACGACAGGGTTAAAAACGTAAGTACCTAAAGGTCTAATAAGACCGCATTTTAGATTGGCGAAAAATATTTAGGTACTGTTTAAAAAGATATACCATATACCAGAGATACCAGAGCATATTGTCAAACATTTTATACCTGCAGCCTGTGGACCAGCAACACGCAGCGAGTCGTCAGTGCCCTGAGAATCCAATACAATAATGCTTTCAGGTTGCTGATGGGACTGCCTCGCTACTGCAGCGCATCGGCGATGTTTGCAGAGTCGAATATAGACGGCTTCCATGCCATCATCAGAAAAAGAGTAGCATCGTTGGTGCTACCTGAGGCTAATAGCCTGTAAGATTGAAAGTCCCATATGGAGGCATTGGATATTATTACATACATTAAAATAAGCTTACTAACATAGATCTTAAGTATTATGTATTACTTACAAAATATGGACAAAATAAGTCTGAAATAAAGAATTTGAATATACCGTAACAAAGATTGAGATTGGGGGCTCGTGACGTCACGTCTATGTAAAATTTGTATGTACAGTCAACTTCAGGTCAGTGGTAACAGTTTTATAGGAAAATCGTACTTATTACTATTGAGTTAAGGTCCATGACAGTTACCACTGATGTGCGGTCTACAAAAAATTCAAAGAAAAAGAAAATGTAAAACTAGTCGAATATTATGTTTTTTTTTAATAATGCCACAGTGTGCAGTAAACCTTACTTTCTTAAAAGTTTGAAAATTATGATCATTGGGTGAAAGGTACATGAGAAACATGCAATAATTTTAAATTATTTTGCTCGATTTTGTAATGTGGTAGGTAATATCCATTTTTCATAGCACGGAACTTTTTCACGTGCCGGAGCAATCTCAAAATAAAAAAAAGCTATTCTATTCTACATCACCTGACTAATCTTGTGAACGAATAATGGAGTTACCTACTGAACGCTTACTTTTTTATTTATTTCTCGAGCAGATTTTGAAATATTTGTATTTTTTGGAATTCCCCTACAAAATTATTAAACTGTTCTGACCCAATTTCACGGACCACAATCAGTTTTCTTAAAACCATACTTTGACATGATACCACGATGGTCTCCCGTCCTGTCTTCTAATCTTGGTCTGAACCGGCTTGTGATTTAGAGTAAGAATAAACAAAATGGGGCAGCAATACCTATGTATTTTCTTAAATGTTTCTCTTTGATGTAAACGTAAACTTAAAAAGTTACATCATTACATGGAAAAATTAATTTAAAATTAGGAAAGCTAAGTATTTTTCATATAGGTAGGTACCTAAACAGCAAAGTCCAGATACAATGAAAATTTTTGGATTGTTCGGAACCCTCAATCCACGTCTTTAATCTACTAATAGACCAAAAAAAAGTTAATAATACGGTCTACACCCGCTTAATCTCTGACAAACGGGATTCCCGGTAAAAATCTGACATTTATGAGTACTTCAGCTGCGACGCGAAGTATTTTTGGGAGCTTCCAAACGAGCATTTTACGAATGTGCTAACATAACAAACGTTAACATTAATTTTGTCAACTCACGCACGGCTGAAATCATTTTGGCGCGTTCACGTTCAATTTATTGGTCCTTTAGTACAGAATTAATTACTTTCGAATTTTCTGTTGAAGCAAATCCGGTGATAAAAATAATTGGGACATCTTAAGAGATTTTGTATTAAATAAACAGTCTTATACACTTAATCAATGTTTCCTTAAAGAATTCAGACACATTTCCTGCGCGAAAAAAATGTCTACTTAATCTTTGAATGACGCACTCATAAGTATTTAAAAATACATCAAGAAACCAAATTAGAATGTGAAAAATGCACGCTAATACATCTTATTGCTGAAATGTGTCGTTGACCCAAAAACATGTTATGTTAAGAGGACGAATTGGAATTTTTGGCGCCAAGGATGTCAATTTTTCTCAGTAAATACAAAACGGATCAAAATACAACTTGGTTACCTGAAAGTTCATGATATAAACCTTATTTTGTTAGTTGTAGAAACATGATTAGGTAACTTTTATAACAGAGAAAAATATATCAAACATACCTCTTTTTAAAAAGAGATTCACATATTATGGGCAAACGGGACCGATTAAAGCCTCTTAACTTTTTTAGTAGTTGAGTATATACATACTCTTTAAAATTGTAGTAGGATTTTTTATCAAATTATCATTTCTAAATAATAAAATTACAAAACCATTTTGTCGCTTACGACTTTTAGTTATAAGCTAGCGCGCGTATTGTTATCCTCGCCCCGCTCAGACGCTCCGACCCCTTTTGGCGCCTTAGATGCGCGTGCCGGTTATGGAATTATTTTTGACCACTTCCTCGCCTTAATAATGACATTTCCTGTATGTAATATAATATAGCACTCGGCATATTTTATCCGATGACAAGAGTCATCAACACCACAAAACTCTGTCTGTTATTTGAAATCTGTACAAGTTGAAATAAAGGAAGAGTGTAAATTACAATAATAAAGACTGTTTATTTCTCTTTATGTAATGTACTTAGGTATATTGTATCGATTCTAGTCGATATTGCAGATAATTTGCAGGAGAACCGACTACGTTGGTATGGTCAAGTAAAGATTAGACCATCAGACCATGTGGGAAATTTTTCGCTGCAACTTTCCATCCCCAGTCGAAGCTGGCGAAAGGCATGAAGGAGTGCCAGGTGTCCGAGAGCGATGTCACAAACAGAGTGGAGAATACAAATTAGAAAAGCAATAATTAAAGTGAGGTATTGGATCGACTTTTATCCAACAGAAAACATGGACACATTGTACCACCTCGCCACTAACGACATTAAAAAAATATATCCCTCACCCTCTATAAAGTTTATATACCTCAATAAAGTTTTTTAATACCTGATTCACGACTTTTTAGAAAACAACCGGAACCTTCCTCGACTTTTCAACTTCGACTCGACGAAGAATTTTCTTTGCCCTCATCGATTTCACTACAAAGAAGTCCCTATTGTAGCGACTAAACCTCCATCCTATCTCCATCCTATCTTGCTGCTCTTCGATCAGGATTTTTGAAGACTTTTTTTTATTAGGCGCATGTTTTGCTTAAAGTGTTAATGATATAAAATAGTAGGTAAAGAAGAAAAAATTAAACCAACTAAGTATGCTGTTTTGTGTTTTGAATTTTCTTCAAACTACGAAAATATGTATTTTTATCCTTATTTTCTACACAGTTAGTACAGTTAAATGTAAAAATTAAACTCGTAAATAAAATATTATGACTTGTGAGTCGACTATGTGGAAAATCAACGTTTGTCTTGTTATGCCATCTAGCGGTGAATAGACGTATTATTAACGGGGTGTTATTTACTCGGAAGAAATGAGAACGATGACGAAACTTTTGACATACGTTGCTCTTTGCATTAATTAGTAGATACAGATAATATTTAGTTATTTTAATAACCTCTAATCTAAAAATACATGTTTACTTTTCATTTAAATTATTTAAAATCAATTCATCAAATAACTATTTAATTTATTTAGGTCATGGTTAAAATTGTACACCTGCGCGCTACGGAACGTAATGAGTGAAGAGTTGCTATGGAATAATATTAAATCGATTCCATTTATATTTTATTCAAACCATTTAGAAATGTATTAATAAATTCATCAGAAAAAAACAATTTTTCGTAATAATAACTAACTGGTTTCATATGATGAGACATTGAAAGTTGACAAATACACTTGAATTATCATTTTCTATACGATGATCGCGACAGAAGTTAATTTACAAATCCGTTACATCGATGTTACGATGCAGGTGCATCTCTAGAGAAGTCTAGTGTGTGTGATGTTATAGTTGTTGTCTATGTTTGTGTAAATGTATTCAATTTAGTGGAATGAGTCCGTTTTACGTTTTTTTTTTTGTTAAATAATCTAGTTTTTATGTGACATTGCGACTATAAATGAATTTACAGTGAATATTAAACCTGTGCTAACCTGAAGTGTTAATTAAATCTTCGTTGGTACGGTCATTAATTCAATAAAGAGTGGAACAACCTTTAATTAAGTACTGGCTGTGGCTATAAACAAACATCTGTAGATGTGTGCCTACACTTGTTGCACCCACTTTCAAAAATATAGAGATTCAGTTTACCTGTTTGTGAGAAAGTGAACTTATCTTATTTACATGTCATAGAATACATTTTGTGATCATTTACCGTTACGACTGCCTAGTGAATGTGAGAAATGTGGTATGATATTGTCATCGTTAACGTTCGTTACGATGCACCTGCAGCACATATCATTACATTGAGCCGAGTGCATCGCGATTGCTAACAAGGTCTGACGGAAGGCTAATTGAAATCCAGTTATTTGTTACGTGTTCTATGGCGCAGGTAAAAAAATACACGAATCGACAAGTCAGTGAGGAGTCAGTCCCAAAATGACTCATACGTGGTCACTGGCATTCCTGTATTGTTTTGTTTTTACGGAATGCCATATCGATGAGTAAATTGCGAGAAGAATGAAAGAAAAAAGGAATAATTATCTATGAAGATAAGGGAGACAAAGTGTTCTTTATTTGAAAATTTTAAGAAGTTCTGTTTAGTTTGGCGCGAACATGAGTGAATTTTAGCAGTGTTGTGCGTAAAATGTGTTGAATATAGTGTTTTGTAATAAAAATTGCCATGGCTCAGAGTTCTGTGGACTCGGACAGGCTGTCCTCAGCAGGGATCTCCACCCATAGCTCTGGAACTGCAGGGACAGTGGGTGGTTCTGTAGTTGGTGTGAGACCCGGTGAAGCTGTGCTTAAAAGGGAGGATGAGGATGAATATAACCTGGGACCACTGCCTCCCATGTGGGAGAAAGCTTTTACACCCTCAGGAGAGGTGTATTTCATTGAGTAAGTGATAAAACATTCATTAAAAAGTAGTTTTTGTTGTCATCAATTGATTAACGTAGACCAATAAAATTAAAGATATTTAAATTAATAAACACTAGGATATCTTACTAAACAGTCCATGTTGATCGAGTCTGATATACAGAAATATATTGAGTTAATTTTCAAAACAATATCTAAGCTGATAAACGCTGTACCTATTCCCCTATATTTTGTCATTTGGAAACAAATATTTATAAACAATAATAAGAATTTGAAAGGCTTAACTTCACTATCATTATTAAGAAACATTTCTTTGTTTTTAATGGCTCCACTGATTTGAATTTTTTTTTACTTTACTAACACCTTATGTCATCCGGTTATATTTTATCCATGAATGAGAAGTACCTAGTTTCACAAAAATGAAACTGCAGTAAACATCTAGTTTTAAATAATTGTCTACTTACCACTTACTGACATACTTAGTGTGAAGCATTAATTCCAACTTTCAGAATTCCTTGTAGCAACAAATAAATGCACTATTTGCGGTTAGCTAGGAATTTTAACAGTCTAATAGTCAGCCTAGTTGAAGCAATACTTAATGCTTAAATCACAAGTTGGCTACATACTACATTTCTTTATTATCCACTTGTTACTATACCAAAGAGTTCAATATCTCTTTCTTTAGTAATTTAATTGTTTTCTTATACATGCATATTTTCCATTTTTTCTGATATTATTCATTGTCTTTTGCATAAAATTGATAAAGAAATACCAGTATGGTATTTCATTGTATGTGTCTATTCTATTGATTAACAAAGATAAAAATAAACATAAGAAAGGAGTTATAATTACCTGTGTCATAGACTATTATTAACTTAGGTCACCTTCATAGCAGTAGCTGTTGTAGAAATAAATAAAAACACTAGACACTTTTTTGTAAGCAGAGTTTTTATAATAAAACTTCTGCATTCATGGACACTACAGCGTAGTGGGAAGGTCATGACTTTTAAAATGGGTTCCAAGAGCAGTCTCCTTGCGGTGTTTGGTTTCCTGAGGAACAGGGTGGAAGTGGTCAAATGGACATTCCAAACACCGATACTCTGCTGCATCCAGTTCTACAGAAAGCTGACTTTAATTTAGTAGGGAAAAGCCTAATCTACGAATTATAAGACTTTTTACATGTATTACATACTATCAAAAATCTCAAATAACTAATGAGATGTTTATTTGTTACAGCCATAACACAGGAACTTCTCACTGGTTGGATCCAAGACTAGCAAGGGTGAGAAAACACTCCCTCGGAGAGTGTGGAGAAGATGAACTACCCTTTGGCTGGGAACGAGTAACTGATGAAAGATACGGATCTTATTATGTCGACCATATTAATAGAAGGACACAGTATGAAAACCCAGTGCTGCAAGCGAGGAGATTGAGAGGTAAGTTTGTGTTTTGGAAAATACTTAAAATTCTATCTTGATCTATTAATTGCATCTATAGTTTGAACGTGAATGAATTAAATTAGGAATGGTCACTGACAGCTATTTTTAGCCTTCATCGTCTTTAAATGAAGTTTTTATCTGTGGTTTTAAAACTTTTAATTAAATTTTAATACAAACGCTAATTTATCTTCTGCAACAATTTGTATTAACAAAACCCAGACTGGAGAGTAAACAGTTTAACAAATGCATTAATTTTGTCTCCTCAAATTGAATCCACTCCAAGAAAACTTAGACTGTATCGCATTCTAAAAGAAAACAACTGGGTACTATCATAAAACATTCAAAGAGTTACTATCTATGAGGGATTAAAGTAACCTAGCAAGCTGTAAGGCCAAAGACAGTACCAATAAATCTCTTATGTAAGTCTCGGTGTCCATGTAAAATTCAGGAAGTAATAACTCAATTATATATTATGCTACGTTACACTTGACTGGAAGTAATTCAGCCAGAACTTGTTTTGTAACAGTGTAACTCTGCTTATGTAGTACATTTACTTTATTAGATTAACTGAAACCTACATAAGTGAGGACATCTATTGCTATGTGTATGGTTAGTTTGTTAGAAGAGTTTTTTTAATGACCATCATCTTTAACAAGTTACTGGCTATATTAAACTTTTTAGGGGTATTCCCGTTTGATCACGATACTAGCGGGACGAACGGAAACTGATAATTCTTTGGAGTTATTATTGATCGTAATTACATTTCAACTGTAGTTGTCGGCTAATTCGCCATATCTCTGACCAATTCCGCACTATTTCTTTCAGGCAGAAAACATAATGTGCGCCTATTTATTGCTCTAATCTCTGTAATCATTTTGCAGCTGTGGCTTAAATTAGATCTGAGAGAATGTAAACCTAGGTTGAACTAAACAATATGCTAACTATCAATCCTCTATCAAGACAACTACTACTCCAGAAATCTGCCATATGAAAGGGTTTCAATAGTGCCAAGTACCTCGTAATCCGAACGTTTCTAAAGACTCCCATAATAGTTTTCTCATGTGTAAAGGATGAACGAACAAATAACCGAAAATCCTTTGATGCTCACTCGCGTGTACATAATGAGAGGGCGATTATCTAAACGGTTTTGTAGTCCTTGACATAGACACTAGTGGTTTTCGAAACTAAAGGCACGCATGTTGGAAAATGTGCTAAAATTTATTTTTGTTATTTTATAGATGAGCTCAGGGAACGAAGTAAAGTAGCAAAATCGGCTTCCAATTTTTTTGATTTCTGATACTAACGCGAATATAAGACATTTAAATAAAACCACTTTTACGGATTTTATCGCGGTTGTATTAATATTAATTTCTAATTCAATCCAATCCAAATTTTTTCTAGCCAAAATCTCTGTTACTTGGTAGTTACAGGTGTGTTCAAAACTAGACCTCTTCTTTCAATTTCTACGGGTTTTACCTCTAAGTATATTTTCTTAACACAAAATTACATCACAAAATGTTAATTGTTCTAATGAATGATTTACCCATCATAACTGCTAACTTTCAACAAAACGCCTCAATTATGTCTGTTGTTCTCAGATTATGTAATCACTGTAAACATTTGGCTATTTTTGACTCTGTTTGTGAGAGAAACTTCGCCTCAATCGTGAATATATGATATGCAACGCTGGGCTTCCGTTGAAACTATGTTACTTTATATGTATTTGTTTTCATAGATTTCTATAAAACCAGAAACCTTTTAAAATTGATAGAGGAAAGCTTTATGGTGGATGGTAATTAGGAATCATCGTGTATAAACATCGCCGTTTCAAACGAAATAACTTAGTTTCATGATCTCAAAATTTAATCTTCATGACCAAATTGCGTGTTATGGTTAAAAAATAAAAACCTTTTTTTATTTTATCAAAGAAAAGTGCAATTTCACCACACAAAGATAGACTGGTAGAAAACATTTGTGCCTAAGGCGCCAATTCTGCCGTTGTTCACAATTGAGCAAAACGTATTAAATAAATAAATAAAAATAAAAGCCCTCACAATCTGCTGTTATAACATGGAATGTGAAGATAGAATCGATTATTTATCTAAACATCATACTTTCCCATAGTCTCCCATTCAACGAAACATACCGTTTAAAGAGACAATTAAAACGGCAAAATATGCGTGAATTCCTAACCATATTCGCGTCAACTATCTTTATATGGTGTCGACAAGTAAAAGCTTTAAAATACGGGCTCAATTGAGCGTGCAGTAATATCTTTGATTAATATTCATGCTTATTTACATGAATCTGAATGTTAAGAGAAAATGCGGTAAGAGATTGATGCATAAATCAGTTAAAATGGGCCGAAATAGGATGAAGGAATCGCAAAAGAGGCCCAATTTTTATAGGTGACCAATGAACCAATGTGAGCATGCAATTAACCATACCCAGGTCCTTTGTCATAATAGATGCCTGATTTAAATGAATTAATAAAATACTAATACACCCTTATTAAAAAATTGACTTCTGCCCGCAGTTTTGTCCTCGCTTTTCACGTAAGCGTTGTCGCGCTTTCAGGACAATACGACTGAACCAATTTAGAGAGTTCAGAGAGCGAGATATGAAAATGTAAATACATAGTAAACTTAATTTAATTTCAGCGGAGAAATTATCATCGGAACACAGTGGTAACAGCCAGTCTAACGGGCCTACGCCCACTGGGGAACTTCGAGGCGAGAGATTCACACTCACACTCACTAAAGGCACACAGGTAAGTTATGTACCTAACAATCATGTGCCAATGTACCTACCGAATTTGCGGTAAGTTTGTGAATCATATGAAAGGTATGTCTGTTTCCGGTAGTTTTGCGTACCAGGATCTAGTTGTCAATGTCTTATTTTGATATCGTTTTCCAGTTAGGCTATGATGACCACGTGGCTAGCGCCTTTGCAAAAATATTAAGTTGCAACTTTTTTATTAAAATAAACTGTATAACATATGGAATGCTAATAAAGAATTGAGTATTGTGTATTGAAAGAAAAGGGCTTCATACCTGTGTAGTTTATTTATTTATAGTTATAACATTTCTCATAACATTTTCCTATACACACTTATGGTTATCTTTATTAACGTAATTCTATATTCTATCCGTCACTATATTGCCTTTTGGCCCGAGGTAAACAAGGACTTATCACCGTGGTCTAAGTTGTTGGTCCCTCAGGTGTACTCAACCCTAACCGTAACATCGACATGTATAATGGAAAATTTGTTGTTAAAAATTGCTGCAAAAGCGAATAAAATGCTCATATAATGTTCGTCAGGACTTTCTTGCAAAGAGTCCCCGTGTTTCCGTCCTGGGCGCTGAACCGTGGTTGACCCTGTTTATCCTTGCTCCGACACCGTGACGAATGACTTAAATACTGCTACTGTTTCTAAATGTACAGTTTCATGTTTTAATTTATTTCTGTTGTGACTGAAATGAGTGATGCTCATGATTTCTAATTTTATGTAGACCAAGTATGATCACAATTAAAAAACTTATTGCTCTTTACGCTTACTTTCCTACGTGCAAAATATACCTCTAAAATCGCAATCCAGTTTGTAAAGAATTAACGTAATAAGGTAACCCTTTACAAATCTATTTTTTTTTTCTAGGGTCTAGGCTTTACCTTAATCGGCGCTGAAGGTATACCGGAGACAGAAGGTTACCTTCAAATACGTAGTATAGTGCCGCACAGTCCAGCTTGGATTGATGGTAAGACATGGAGCTCATCATACCTAACCATTCTAAGAGTTCTTCGGTAGGATTTGAAATAAACATTCTTTTTGGTTTGTCTAACACTTCTAAATTTTGGAATTTAACCATTTACTATTTATCTACGTGAGGCTTCAATTAGCTAACTTCAGAAATGCAAACTTGATATGCGTGAACTGTAACTTCTCACTCATAATTTCCAAATTAGTCCAGGACAAAAGCGGAAGTCTATTGACGGCACTAACTACTTTTATTTAAAACTATTTACTAATTCTTGACTTTTGTAGGATTATATGGATGATAATTTATATTAAGTTAACCCTTACAGGAGCGCTTCGTCCTGGTGACGTAGTGGTAGGAGTGGGAAATCGCGGCGTGAGAGGGTTATCCCACGCACATGTTGCTCAAATCTTCCAGTCCATCACACTCGGCACTGACGTCACGCTGCATCTTGTGAGAGGTAATTAAGATAAATGTTCTATAGCTAATTAAGTTCAATGATGATAGTAGGCGTAGAGAAAGGGGTAGGACTAAAGAAGCGATGAATGAACTTTAAATAAGACGATATGTCTGGACGATTACATGCTTGTCATGGAGAAAATATGGATTGTGGACGACAAAGGTGGGAGGATAACGAGGATATATTATGTTGAATAGAGTCAAAGTTGGCGTAAAAAAATTATGTTTGATGGTTCGGTGGTGGCGGGACACCCTATCACATCCCTCAGTCTAGATCGAGAAAAAGATGAGGGAAAGTAATTAAAAGATGCCGAGTTTAAGTAAGAACGGTTTAATGTCCAGAGAGCACGGAAGCACAAGAAAGTGAATAAAAACAAGATGTCGGATAACACAATTGACAGCGCCACAGTGGCTAATTTAAGAACTAATTTAACGTTCGGAAATCCTATTTATGTTTACCTAGTATTTCAACATCCTCCCTTAAACATAAATCAACCCCATCTTGGATGAGCAGTACTCCAACTTTGATTGCGGCAACGCCTTGGTGAGTGAGTCGGCTACCATCATGTTGGTCTGCATGTACTTCACATCAATGAGCCCTTCAGCAACTTTATCTCGCACGAAGTGGTGCCTTACATCAATGTGCTTGGTCCTAGAATGATAGCCATCAGTACCTGAAAGTTTTATAGAACTTTGATTATCACTATAAATTATCATAGCTTCATCCTTCAGTTGAGGCCAAAAACCTTCTTGAAATTGTTTTAGCCACATAGCTTCTTGTACACATGATGACAACGACATATACTCTGCTTCAGTCGTTGAAAGTGCAATAGTTGGCTGGCGTCTAGAGTTCCAGCTGATAGATCCTCCCTGAAACAAGAATGTGTATCCAGTGCAGGAACGCCGATCGTCATCTGAGCTTGCCCAATCTGCATCACAGTAACCATGAGCCATACTCTCCTCTGTATTCTGCTTATATCTCATTCTATAGTTTTCAGTGCTCTTTAGATAACGCATTACTCTCTTCAGAGCTAACCAATGCAACATTTGAGGTTTATTATTGTACTTGCTCAACAAATTTATAACGAAACTTATGTCTGGTCTAGTAATTTGTGAAATATACAATAAACAACCAATAATCTCTTGATACGGGATGTCATGTAGAATTTTGTCTTCCTCAGAATTTATAAACTTAGTATTTGTATCCATTGGAGTTTTAACACCTTTGCAATCAGACATGCCATATTTCTGTAGGACTTCTTGTATATACTTCTTCTGGTCTAGATATAAAATTCCCTCCTTCCTGTTTCTTTCTACATGTATGCCAATACAGTACTTAATTTCTCCCAGATCCTTTATTTTAAATTGTTTTTGTAACTCTTCCTTGATATAATCTGTAGAGGCTTTATTATTAGAGAATAAAATTATATCATCAACATATATAGCTAAAAAAACCATATCATTATTGCTTACAACTTTGCTATAGATACATGGATCTAATTTGTTCTGTATTAGACCTAGTCCTTTCAGTTTTGAACTTAATTTTTTGTTCCATTGTCGGCTTGCTTGCTTTAACCCATATAAGGATTTTTTTAGTCGACATACTTGGTCACCATTGCTATACTGAGGTGGCTGCATCATATAAATTTCTTCTTCTATGTCGCCTTGTAGAAAAGCTGATACAGCATCTAACTGCCATATTTCTAAATCATACTTGACTGATAATGCAAACAAATATCTTAGAGAAGCATACCTCACAACTGGCGAATATACCTCTGTGTAATCAATTCCAGGTTTCTGAGAGCAACCTTTAATTACTAGCCTTGCTTTATACTTTACTAATTCTCCATTTTCATTTGTTTTCTTCTTAAAAACCCATTTGCATGGTATTGGACGTTTATTGGCTGGAAGGGCAGTCAGTTGACATGTACTATTTTCTAATAGGGATTGATACTCCTCATCCATTGCAGCCTTCCAATGTTCAGCATCAGTGCTTGATAAAGCTTCCTTGACAGTTACAGGATTTGTAATTAGATGGGCACACATTAAATTATTTCCCTGTCTTTGATGTGACCTTAACGTGATGTTCATAGTACAACTATTTTCACTATCGCTGTCTTCATTTGTACTGGGATAATATGTCTCATCATCTGTCCTTGTAGTAGTCACACAACTGTCAAAGGATGTGTCAGCACTCGAGGGTGACAATATAGCATCAAGTGTCTCATTCGGTGGGATGGCATCAGCAGATGTTGTTTCAGTACCCTGTGTATTATCAGAAGGAATACTAATTAGATGTGGTATATTTTGTGGTGATGGTGATGTCACATTATGGGTATTTTTCTCAATAAATATCACATCCCTGCTAGTTATTGTCTTTTTAGTTACTGAGTCATACAATCTGTAGCCTTTTGTGTTATCACAGTAACCCATAAACATCAATTCTCGAGACTTTTGATCCCATTTCAAACGGTTCTGCTTTGGAATATGTACCATAGCCTTTGAGCCAAAAATCTTCAGATGTGAAATGTTTGGTTTCTTACCTGTCCACTTTTCATAGGGAGTTACCTCATTCAAAGCTCGTGATGGAGATCTGTTTATGATATATGCTGCTGTGACAACTGCCTCTGCCCAAAAATGTTTATGCAGCTTTGCTTCAAATAGCATACATTTTGCTCGTTCAACCAGCGTTCTATTCATTCGCTCCGCTAACCCGTTCTGTTCTGGTGTGTAGGGAGTACTGGTTTGGTGTTTGATGCCGGAAGCTGCTAAAAAATCAGAGAACACTTTATTACAATATTCTGTGCCATTGTCGCTTCTTAGTATTTTTATTTTTCTATCCAATTCATTTTCCACTTCCTGTTTAAATCTTACAAAAACTGATTTAATATCCATCTTGTTCTTCAGAGGGTACACATATACCTTACGGGAATAGTCATCTGTAAAGGTTATGAAATATTTTGCACCTCCAAGAGAAGGTGTTTCCATCGGACCACATAAATCGGTATGAACTATTTCTAGCAATGCAGTTGCCCTCGAACCAGACTGTGGAAACGGTGACCTTGTTTGTTTTGCTTCGCAACATATTTTACAAATGTTGTTAATATCTTTATTAGTGATAATCACACCTTCAGCACACAACTCCAATCTTTTTACATCTGCCATATTTAAGTGTCCCAATCTCTTGTGCCATGTCAAAATATCTGTTTTATTTTCACTTGAAACTACATAAGCATTGCCAGTAACAGTGTTCAGTTTATACATGTTATTGGTCAGTCTCGCAGTTGCTACCAGAATCTTATTGGCGTTAAATATATTACAACCAACATCAGTGAACTCAACTTTACAGCCATTTTTTGTCAATTGACTGACCGACAACAGGTTTGCACTCAATTCAGGAATATATAAAACATTTCTCACCTGGATCTGTTGTTTATCATTACCTGCATAGGTTTGTATATTTACTTTACCCATCTTTTGAACAGAAACAACATCATTGTTCGCCACCATTATTGTAGATATCGGAGGTGGTTGAAAATCATACATCCAGGCATCTCGTTTTGTCATGTGCATTGTGGCACCTGAGTCGATATACCAGTCATCTTCAATCACTGTACTGTAAGCTGAAAAAACTGCAGAAAAATTATTTTGGTCACCTTTTTTTACCTTGCATTGACTTTTAAAATGGCCATATTTGTTGCAATTGTAACAACGGGGACCTTTTCCTTTTGGCTTTGTACTGTTAGTGCTGTTCTGTTTCTTTGTTAAGAATGCGGAAGACTCGGAAATTTTCACCTCCTGTAAAAGCTTTGTCTTGATGAAATCTGCTGAAATTTTTACGCCTGAACTTTCCAGACCCATAATCATTGGTTTATAATGTTCTGGTAAACCGGTCAGCATAATCGCTCCCAGCCAATCATCTCCAACTTCAAAACCGATATTTCGTAACTTGTATGCAGCAGTCATTATCTTATTCACGTAATCTTCCACGCTGGCGCAACTATCTAAGGGCGTGTTGGTGAGATCCCGCAGTAAACCCACTCTTCTCGACAGCCCGGAGTCTTCGAAAGCTTTTTGTAGGTTATACCAAGCTTCTTTCGCCGACTTAGCGGTTCCACCAACAAATTAATCTTAGATTTGGCTTTCACGTCTTTTTTGCTGTCAATATTTGTGCCGGGATCAATGCATTCCCACAAATCCTCGTGTTCTAGGTACGATTTTGCAGCAAATCTCCACGTGGAATAGTTTTCTCGCCCGGTTAACTTCTCAATTTGTAGGTGAGATATAGCCATGTTGCCGGAACGATGCACGTGCGTGCAGTAAGATAATTCGCGAAATATTTTACTATACTTTTACTTATGGACATTAAATATCAAACTATTATATTTAAAGGCATGGGACGGCCCATAACCTGAGGGAAAGTAATTAAAAGATGCCGAGTTTAAGTAAGAACGGTTTAATGTCCAGAGAGCACGGAAGCACAAGAAAGTGAATAAAAACAAGATGTCGGATAACACAATTGACAGCGCCACAGTGGCTAATTTAAGAACTAATTTAACGTTCGGAAATCCTATTTATGTTTAGTATTTCAACAAAAGATATGTGAGAATAGTGTTTTACAGAAAGTTTAATTCATAACACTCCGAGACCCAGAGATTGTTTTGTATTTATATGCCATGATTGTACACACTAGAGTTTTCTTGTGTTTACTATGTTTTTGTTCTCAGGTTATCCTCTATCATTTGACTCAGAAGACCCAAACACGCGAGTGTTGAGCACGCTAGCAGTAGACGCGACCACCCCTGCCACTTCAGATGCTGTTGCCATGCAGCAGCTCACCAGGGCTTTGAGGACCAGGTGAATATCATTAGTAGTAATAAGCCTTACTAAATTACTAATATTTCCAATGCGAAAGTAACTGTGTTTGTCTCTCTATACCTAGTGCCAAAACTGTATTTTATTACCGATTTCTAAAAAAATTTGGTACTCATACGGCATACCTACAGTAAAGGATCATTTTTTATTTGGGTGAGGAAAGCAGTTCAGTCTCCTGACTGAACGACGATTCCGGGGAACAGCTAGTTATTGATAATAAGCATCATCGGTTGATGCCTGATGAATATTCTGATCTATCTAGCTTTTTATCGCTGTGAAATCCACCAGCGTTTTTAAAAGTTCAGTCTTAAAGTGTATCTGTCTTTTGTCTATTTACGAATCAGCCAAGCTTTCTATAAAACCAATTCCTTAGTACCAAGAACAATCTAGAGCCCTACTCAGATCGGCCTACAATTCCAGGTTTAACCTGGATTCTCCGAACCACGAGCCTCCGTCCCAAGTTCGGGACAAAGTGGACAGTGGACCAACCCCCCACAGTCCTGGGCAGAGGAGGATGATGTCCAGGTCCTTTGATCTGGATGAACTGACTATAAATGATGATAATCAGGAGCTTCCAAGATGTCCGTCTTTGGACCATGTGCTGTCTTTGGCTAGTGGTGAGTTTTTTTCATATTATTCAAAGATTCGTCGTTGTATGCTTTCATGATATGAATTTAATGGCTTTGTTTATCTGCCGTAATATTTCCTTTGTTTTCACGTGTTATTGATGATGACTAAATCAATGTATTTGGTCTGTCTTCTAGATAAGCCCGTAAGACTCCACACGTATTTTATATTTTCTCTCAGAAACTAATCAAAACAAAGGAAAAACTCATCATTTGTTTAAATGGGTTCTAGTGTTTATTCATCTTCGAAGAATGTATAATAATAAAAGTTTACAATTTTCCTTAACTGTTAAATTATGTTAATTACATTAATCTCATTAAAAACATAAATTAATCGAATCAAACTGGTTATTTGAATAAAGCTGTTCCAATTATCTAAACCTGTCCTGTTAACTCAAAACTAGCTTTATCGATATATATTTTTTTTATTTACATAATAAACATACCTAAGTATTATTATGGTCACCGTCACCTATTGACAACTGAAATAATATAAGTAATGCTGTCTCATTAAAACAGACACTCATTAAGTCTACCTTATTATAAAACGTGGTTTTAAAAAGTACCGGGATTAGTACTAATTTTACTTAACTACAAGAAGATGGATGCATTGCCCTATAATTACAACCACCACATTTAGATGTCAGTGATGAGACTCCGTCTCGCAAAAGGATCGTAACATTTGCTGTTATTTTTATAATTTTCTTCTTTATGTGCCTTGTTTGTAAATTAATTTATTAAATTAATATTCTATGTTTACAGAACATCAATCTCGAGCAGACAACAGCACTTCAAATGAACCGGGTCGGGAACTAGTGTTAACTCTACGCCGCGGTGCCGCTGGCTTTGGGTTCACCATCGCCGACAGTGTGCACGGACAGAAAGTTAAAAAGGTATAGAAGTTATTTTTATTAAAATATTAACATTAATCTTAAAAAGTTAAAATAAACTTAAAACTAATATATTGTATCAAAAAATATGTAAGAGAAATACTTATTTATCACGAAAAAAGTGAAAACTAAAAATATGCAAGGAATAAAATTGTAGAGATTTTTTTAATAGTACTTAGTAAAGTAACTGTCTGCCGCGCGTTCAAACTAAAACAACCGTTTAAATGCAGACTGCCTACAGTCGTTAATCTATGTATATTTACATACTTACTATGTAAAAAATTAAGAAAAACGTGTATAGCCTGAGAAAGGATCACATCGACTATTTGTTCTTTATTATTTATAACTCCGCCTTACACATGGAAAAGGCGCGAATATTTCATAACAACATACCTTTCCGACAGAACAATATAATATACATTTTTACTAACTATAAATAAATAAATAAATAACATTTATTTAGGTACTAGATCGTAGTAGATGCGCGGGTCTACGAGAAGGGGACTTGTTGCTTCAGATAGGAGAAACTGAGGTCCGTCATGCGCCTCACCAACATGTTGTACAGGTAAGACTTACATAATGTTACTAAACATTATTTATTGAAAGTAAATAGTCAATATTGTATTGTTAAGGATGGGTTATATACAACATCTGACTTTAATTTTCTGGCCCTGGTTCGATTTCTGTATCGGGATGAAATCAAACAGTCTGAAGTCTGAAAATTGGTGATTCATACACTCGGAGAACACTATGTCGGTCCTATTTGTAATCTCTCTCTAGTACCGTCCTGTCGAGCTATGTGAGTGAAGGAATAGTGAGTGTGAAGGGCGGGCGTTTTGGGGGCTGTCTTATGTTTTTGACGTTCGAAAAGTAAACACTAATTTGAATAAACGTTTTTGAGTTTGAGTGCACCTGTGTCTGCGCAAATGCTTATGCCCTCGTCCTGTGCAGTTGGCTAATCTTCTTCGAGATCGCCCAGATAATTTTCTGGATTCATTATCATCATTAATTAAAAAATCGTTCCATCAATTAATCATTCTTAGAGATACCAGCATTAATCCTATATTCTTTGTGAAATATTGTATACGTATTGTATGAATTTGTCCTTAGGTACTAAAAGACTGTCCAGCGATGCATGAGACGACGCTGCGAGTGTGGCGACGTAACAATGCCGCCGCTAGAGCGCCTAGGAGTCGGTCCGCTACGCGAGTACAACCTGTTTCTAGTGAGTATAACTTATTTATTTATGTAAAGTTTAACAAAAGTTACTCTTGAGGTACTGCATTGCATCATATTCCCAAATTATATCTCTTGGTCATTTAAGTATAACTGCACTTAACTAGAACCGTTTCTAGACAAACCTCACCTTAAAATATAATTGTTTGTTACAGCTGCATCAAACAACAATCTAATCAGAAGTAAGACGCCGACTGCAGAACAACTGCGCTCTCCAAATCTTCACACTCAAGACTCCCTAAGAGATCGACTAAATGGCATGAACTCAGGTAAGTTGTAGAATATAATAAATAAGCAATTATCATATGTACCTGAGGACACAAAAGAAGCCTATTTTATTATTTATATCATAGATATACCCAACTATCCCAATTATAACCCATTGATTTGTGAATGATTCTGCTTATATTTTAGAGGTAACCCTTAGCTTTGCATAACTAGTCGGTCTACTTCAAATAAGTTTCTCAAATCCATAACGTTTTGGTCAACAGAAGCAACATACGCAGTCCCCGAACACAAAAACCGCGAACGAGAAAGCCTAATAGACCGGCGACGACGGAGCAGCACTCCCGGGGGACGTCTCACCCTACCCGTCGTCACCCCCTGGACCGAACCACAACCAGACAACCAGTGGCAGGAACGAGAGACATGGGTCGACAACTCCAACATACGCAACTGGGCAGAAAACGCACAAAAGTGGGACGAAAACGGACAAAAATGGGACGAGAACGGACAGAAATGGGAACAGAACGGACAGAAGTGGGACGAGAACGGTCAAAAATGGGTCGAAAACGGACAGAAATGGCAGGAGAATGGGCAGAAATGGGAAGAAAATGGACAGAAGTGGGTGGAGAATGGACAGAAATGGGACGAGAGTGCTAATGGGAATAGGTGGGAGAATAACGAGAGGTGGGGCAATGGAAATTGGGGGGAGGTGCCTACCCCCACTGTGCATGTTGATATGAATGCCGCTTATTGGAGGGGGAACGCTAGTGTAGCAGATAGCAGTGATAATGGAGGTAAGAATGTACAGTTTTTATTTTAATTCAGGAAAAAGTATTTGGTAATACCATCCTTGCAAAAATAATGCTTCATTGTAACTATTTTGTTAAACGTTGATACGTAAAAGCACATTTTAACATCATAGTACACAAAGTATAAATAAATACATTATGGTGTAATATGTATTCAACATATCCAATACATACTACTTACCTTTTTACAAATTTATGTATGTATTAATTCTGTATTGTTTTGTCCAGGTTTTCCAGAAGACGGTATGCTACATTCTCCAACGACGGCGGCTATGGGTGGTCTGACTAGGCAGTCTCCTTCCACCAGCAGAATAAGACCACATTCACCATCTAATTCCACTGGTAAGTACATTAAAGATCATTTTCTGATAAGTGAAACACTACATACTGTAAATAGGTTTCAATCATCATCTTCCTAGCCTTTTCCCAACCATGTTTGGAGTCGGCTTCCATGCAACTGAGTACTAGTGTTTTAAAAGGAGCGACTACCGATCTCACTTCAACTCACAGAAGCACCTCTTCTCTAATTTTCAGCTTAAACGGTTGAGCCATTCATGAGTTTTAAATAGTGTAACTAGCATCACTTTCTTTTATATGTATAGATTGAGATATAAAACAGGGTTTAACTTATTTCTAATGTAAGTATTGACACCAGTCAAAATCAAAGCGTTTATTCGCAGTTATGAAGCATATAAGACACAAAACATACAAGTAAATATACATACATAAAACTGATTGTAATTTTAGGTCGGCTCCGCAGTCACTCGCCGTCCAACACGAGTGCCACAGACCGGCTGCTGTCGAACTCGCCATCCACGCGGCTGCAGAGCCAGTCGCCTTCCAACAACTCTTCTAACAGCAGAATCAAGTCTTCTCCTCTTAGGTAATATGGCTTTACGAATGGCGTTTTAAATAAAACACACCTTCTCCAGAGAAAGCAGAGTTAGTGCGAACACAGGACATTATGCTAAGCGATTAGTTTTTGCCGCAAATATGACAAAATAATAGATTATTTTGTACCTTTGTGGTCTTCAGTATTTTATTTATTGTATAGTTTTACTTTCTTTTGAGTACTGTTATTACTGTAATGACACAAATATTCAGACTTGATTATATTTCGTTTCAGGCTACGAGAATCTTCACCATCCCGTCACATGCACTCGCCAGTGTCGCGGCAGTCGCCATCATGTTATGAGAATGAAACGCAACCCAACACGCTGTATGTTGCCAACTATCCACAGGTAAATTACAATATTTATTTACATTTACAACTTAGTATAAAAATTACACCCATTATCTATATTTTTATCAATAAAGTTATCAGTTTATAGTCAAAGTCAAAGTCAAAGTCAAAGTCAAAATCATTTATTAAAATAGGCTAATACGATTAGCACTTTTTAACGTCAAAATTTTACATGAATGACAGCACCCCCAAAACGCCCCCCTTTCACCACTTCCTAGTGTTATGGCTGGAAAGAAGAAGCGGTGAAGAACAAACTTCCCAGCAACACAGCTGTCTATTACAATTTAATTATTATTAATTTATTTTACAATTATACAATTCAATTTCAATTTCATCAATTATTAATTTAAAACACCGAAAAATACAAAATAAAATAAAGCACTTTTATTCCACTTCAGAGCTGCCATCTGCGTTTATCTGTGAAATAATCATTAACATTATAATATGCCTTTTTAACAAGAATTTCTTTGATTTTGTTTTTAAAAGAACTGTCCGTTAATTCCAACAGATGAACCGGAATTCTGTTATAAATGCGTACACAAAGCCCCACAAATGAACCGTGCACCTTATGTAGACGATAATTAGGTGCGGTCAACTTATGTTTATTTCTGGTATTAAAATGATGTACGTCACTGTTTTTACTATATGAATCTAGGTTTTGCCTTACGTATATTATATTGGCATAAATGTATTGAGACGCCACAGTCAGAATACCAATATCCTTAAACCTTTCCCTAAGGGAGACTCTAGCACCAAGTTTGTATATAGCACGGACAGCGCGCTTCTGTAGTACGAAAACATTCTCGATATCGGCAGCATTGCCCCACATAAGAATTCCGTAGGACATGATGCAGTGAAAATAGCTAAAGTACACTAAACGCGCCGTGGCTACATCGGTGAGAGCTCTTACTTTCCTGACAGCGTACGCAGCAGAGCTTAATTTACCCGTGATGCCAGTTATATGCTCACCCCATTGAATTTTGGAGTCTACTGTTATCCCTAGAAAAGTCGTAGCATGTACCGTTTCGAGTTCCTCATTGTTCAAAATTACACCGGGACCGAGATTTTTTACATTGGGCAAAGCAAATTTAATACATTTTGTTTTCTTCGTATTCAAAACTAAATTATTGGCTGTAAACCATTGCGTTACTAGTGAAAGACAAGAATTCACGTCATCAAAATCTACTCTATTCCTATCAACTTTAAAAATTAGAGACGTGTCATCAGCAAACAATACCACATCACACAATGATTTTAAATAATATGGCAAGTCATTAATATATACAAGAAACAAAAATGGACCTAAAATCGACCCTTGCGGTACGCCCAAACGAACGGGTAGATTGGAAGATTTGACACCGTTAACGTCAACACATTGCATTCTACCGCTTAAATATGAGCTAATAACACTAAGTGCGCTGTCTCTAATACCATAGTACTTTAGCTTCTGGGTAAGCGTTTCATGTTGGACGCAGTCGAACGCCTTGGAAAGATCACAGAACACCCCGATAGCATTCTGTGACTTCTCCCATATATTTAGTTGTTCCCCTTAATCTCAGACTACTGAACTGATTTAAAATATATTTTACTATTGAAGAGTTTGGACTATCTCCAAGTAACATAAGCTATATTTTGCCCTGGTAAATCGAAAAAAGTTAGTCTAGTAATTATAAATTATTACAATATTTGTTTCTGCTTCAATATGCTCTGGAGAGTTTGGAGTGGAGAGATGACACACGATGACTGCGGTGTTATTTAGTTTAATTTTAACTTAGTTACATTAGTCAGTTATAAGAAACAAAATGTGGAATGTAAATTGTAACGTGACTACGTGAAGTCTTTCTGTGCCAGCGTGGTTTCTGTGAGTTGCCAAAAAGTCATTGTGGCCTAGTGGGCAAAGAACCAACCTCTCGAGTATGGGGGCGCGGGTTCGATTCCAGGTCAGGCAAGTACCAATGCAACTTTTCTAAGTTTGTATGTACTTTCTAAGTATATTTTAGACACCAATGACTGTGTGTTCGGATGGCACGTTAAACTGTAGGTCTCGGCTGTCATTGAACATCCTTGGCAGTCGTTACGGGTAGTCAGAAGCCAGTAAGTCTGACACCAGTCTAACCAAGGGGTATCGGGTTGCCCGGGTAATTGGGTTGAGGAGGTCAGATAGGCAGTCGCTTCTTGTAAAGCACTGGTACTCAGCTACATCCGGTTGGACTGGAAGCCGACCCTAACATAGTTTGGGAAAAGGCTCGGAGGGTGAGGTATCTGTGAGTTGCGCGCGCATGCGTTGCCCGTGGAGCGCGCGGCGCGATGGCTGGCTCGCTGTGGAGCGCGGCGCGCGGGCGTGGCTCGCCCCTCCGCCGCCCCGCTCGGTGCTGATGCGGTCATGTTGGCCGACCCGGGCCCGCTGTCACGTCGAAACCGGAACAATATTATTTTGCTCCTATATTTCAATCATGTCTTATGTTCCGCAGGTGGAAGCCGGTGGCGCAGGTGGACAAGACCCGGAAGCCGATGTGTTAGTGCGGTTAGCACGAGGAGCTGCCGGCTTCGGCTTTCGCATAGTCGGCGGCACTGAAGACGGCAGCCGAGTTGCTGTTGGCTATGTTGTTCCAGGTACGTAATCTACTTTACTTTATTAACAAGCTGTTTCCCGCTTTTATATTCTTCCCGTAATTATATAAATATAAATGTCACTCGGAGGCAGCGTAGCTTCTTAAGAGTGAAATATTTTTTTCAAATCGGTTTAGCAATTTTGTAGTCTTCTTTAGGTATAATGTTAGACATGGTTTCTCACCTATAACAGTCAATCAAATCGAGTGATATGTGAGCTGATGCTTGTTCCATACTAATATTGACAGCAGAGCATGACTAATATAATTAATTAATAGAAAGCGCAAGATGCACATAGTAAAATAGTACATAGTTATTCAAGTCTAAGTTATGTATCGTTCCGTATTTTAGTCTACACTATTGCAATTTTATATTTTTAAACTATTTCCAGGCGGTCCAGCAGACGGGCTGCTGCGTCCCGGCGACCTGCTGACGTCGGTGGACGGCATCCCGCTGGGCGGCGCCACGCACACCCGCGCCGTCTCATACGTCTGCCAGGCCGCTTCTAGAGGACACGTGAGTTATCATCTGTATAGCCTTTTCATAAAACTGAGATGCCACTAAACTGCTTAAACATCTTCTAACGTTGTTGTACTCATGTTTTCTATGACAGTAATACGTTTTAGTAGAAGTAACGGCGATGTTAAACTTAGTAAGGCGTGTTCAGCTTTTATTGAATACATTCTGGAAAAGTTCCAACAAAATTGTGTGAATAAAAAACGCATAAGCCTCAGTGCGAGTCCACTGCTGTCATGTGTTCGAGTACAAAGGTGTCAATTTTTAAGTTGCGGATATTGCAGAAAATGTTCGATATTTTTTACTGTTTTGCTGTTTCTGTGCGTCCCTGTGCTGTGTGAATCTAACCTTTCAATGTTACAATGAATTTAATAAATATTATTTACACAGGTAACATTAGGAGTGAGGCACAATCGGGCTGATATTCAGCCTCTGGGTCTGCCTACGATGGTGGCGCCACATCCACACCAACCATTATTAACGTAAGTATACATTTTTACTTTCAACTAACAAAAAAACACTTATTATTGTACAGTTGCAAAGGAAAATCAGTCAGCTTGTAAAGGAAAATAAAATCACATTTCAGTTAACGCTGCAATGTCATAATCTAGAACCCAGAAAGTTTTGCTAAGTACAAATCAAATTGTAAATAATAAAATTTTACACCATCTTTTATTTTCTTGGCATACATATTCCTAAATGGTAGGTACTACTGCTTAGTTAAAAAAAAAATAGCACACATGTACTGTATAAATATTTTGCTTACACGCTAACTTTGGAATGTCAGGAGGTCAGAATACAAAATCTGGCTAAAATCTCGTGCAAGACGCCGATTGAGGTAAAAGGTTAACGTCTAACCCTTTACCTAACACCATACATTGCATATGCACCATGGATCACTAATAATGATTTACCATTCATATCTGTTACCTTAATATCCAGTCACGTCTAGAACATTATAGTTTGGCATACTCGTATGTGACAGTCCGTGGAATCTGAATCGTGTAGCACCCGACAGTAGCGTTACAGCCCTTTCACACGGCAGTCCAGTTTTGCGGGACCGGCATTTTACTGTATCCTGCAAAACTGAACTACGTGTGAACACAGCGTCCGTTTTTGCAAGATTTCCGCTATTTACTGGACGAACGATCCAGTTTCAAGTGACAAAACCAAATCGCACAAATCGACGGGAACAGTATTTTGCAGGATCCTGCATGCGGTTTGCTCGTGTGAACACTAGCATATAATATCTTTTGCGATCAAACGAGATCCTGCAAAAAACGGTATCCTGCAAAAAACTGGACTGTCGTGTGAAAGGGCCGTTAAGGGGCGGATCCAGCCCCCAAAAAGATTGTGAACATCTGCCCATATTACATGGAATATGGTTGAAAATGCACATACATTGACCTTCATTAAATTCAGGTACATGAAGCAGAATATAGGGAGAGTACATAAGGAGTTACATAGCTGGAGTAAATAAGTGACTAGTTTGTAGTAAGAAGTACATAAGGGAGTAGATAGTAAATAGGCCATGCGAGTGTCACAAACGAATTTGTCAAGCTATATTATTATGTATCGATCTCATCAGTATCAACTCAAAGGAGTTTAGGTATATATCTGAAATGACAAATCGACAGTTTCATCATTTTGCTATTACATGCTATTCCTACGTCTATTGCCCTGCTTGCGTTGCTAAAACTCACTTTCCACCTACTTTTACAACTATCTTTATTATTACGCATATCTTCAGAACTAGCCAACGGTTGTAAAGCGGGCTTCCTCTACAGATGAAGAGATTCATAAGGAAGATTTTAACCGAGACGCAATTGATTTTCTCACTCAGGGCAGGTGGGTCACTAGCTAATTAATAACTTATAATGTAATTAATATTATCAACAGCGCGGATCCTGCGATGCATCACAACATGCCGCCTGTTTCATACAACATACTGCACCCCGCGCCCATGTACCCGCCTGCCGCGCATGTACCAATGTGAGTATAACTAACATTTGTTTACTACTCACTAACACCTACATTATATTTTAAAATAAACTAGATCTACTAGATAGAATTAGATATATTTACATTTAAAAAATATATATCTTCACCAATGGGCCCAAAATACGAAAAAAACTACGATTTTGTACAGCCAGTTTCTAACACTGAACACATGGTTTGACCATATGGCAAAGAAGCGCATCCTTACTCTACAATCAGGCAAAAACAGATGAACCAATTGGAATGGAATTTAATATCGATATAGGTTACCCTGGAGATGACTATTTAACTTGCTGATACGAGTAATTTCACCGGAACGCGGGTGAAACCAGTCGCGGAAAGTTTCATTAGCAAGAGCCTTAACTCTAGCTATACTGAATTAATTTTCATCCCTCTTAAACCCTCAGGTACGGTGTCCAATATGACCAAACTACCGGAGGATGGGCATCAGTTCCTTACGACGTGACCGTCACCAGGAATGAAGGAGAAGGCTTTGGCTTTGTCGTCATTTCGTCCGCTAACAAGGCTACCAGTACTATTGGTAAGAATATTTGATTATTAAAGGTTTAATGGATCTAGCCATTGTAGCCATTCTGTGTTTTAAAAAAAATCGATGTGTAAAAGAATTTTGTATGAAAAACTCACCCTGAAAGAGAAGATCAGATTACGCAGACAAATTGCAGCTGCCATTTGGCTAAAATTACGTTTAAAAAATGTTTCAATAATCAGGCGCTTGCGCAGGCCTTTTAGTCACCCATGTGGCTCGCTTGCTCGAGCTTATTTGATTTGTGTGTTTAATGTATAGCAGTAACAATCTGCTAATTATTCAATTTCTTTAACCAACATTCAACTTTCCAGGGCAACTGATCCCGAACTCGCCAGCAGCTCGATGTGGTCTCCTGCACGTGGGAGACACGATAGTGGGCATCAACCACGTCTCCATCCGCAACCTGCCGCACCCTGAGGTGGTGGCGCTCATCAAGCACTCCGGCACTGCCGTCACACTCACCGTGCTGCCCGACGGACGTCACCACTGACACCACACTGACCGACACACAGCACCACGTTCATCAAACTGACCGACGCACGGTACCGCTGACACCATACTGACCGACACATGGTACCACTGACACCAAACTGACCGACACACAGTACCGCTGACACCATACTGACCGACGCACGATACCGCTGATACCACACTGACCGACACGCAGCACCACTGACACATCAACCAGAAACAAGAAGAAAGAAGTAACTACCAATAAAAATATATTTAGTCATGGAAATTAAGGTATGTATGTATCCACTACATATACAAAGACTAAAGTCATACCTTTTGCGGTCAAGTCAGAATTTGGTCTAACGCTAAGCCGCAATCTCTTCATAATCTCAGATTTACATAGTAATCTCAAAAAACTGAATATCAATTTCTGGGTATTCTAAGTACATAATATTTGTTTACAGTATCCCACGATATCATAATCGAAATGAATGCTATTGCAATATTACTACTATTAATGGGTAATAATTAATGAAACATGGGGATTAATCACTTGTTTTACTTATCAATGGTATAATCTATGAATCCTGTATCTTCCATATAAGGGATATGTAAAAGAATTAATGATAAAAAAATCGATTCATACAGAGAAATAAAAAAGCAATATTTGCTCATACATTGCGAAGGTTAAAGCCGAAGCAAAATACTAAACAATTTAAGAAAAATATAGCTTTAATAAAAGAATATCTACAGTAGTTTTTAAGTGATAATTTTAAGTAATTCAATCGTTTATGTATATTGCAACCGGCAGCTAATGTTACGTCCTTGCTCAATCTGTATTTACCTTTTCTAAATAAAATAGGAATATATTTTTAGCAAAATCCTTTACCTATCCTATTTGACATGGAAAGTAATTTTACTAGTTTGTATTTTTTTCATTTCTACATGCCTAGAGTAAAAATGGCGACTTGCAAATAACTTCTGACCATTAGTTTCCAATCAAAGTTTTCCGACTCGTACTTTTGCTGATAGCTCTATTAGTTTTACTGTCCTGTTATCATGCACTCGACTGTTCTCGCCAAACTTAATGGCGGCTCGCAAGTTATTTCCGATCTCAAGTAAACTCATATGGCACATTCGAATTGATATTTTTGGGAAATCTGTTTTTTTTTGCGGAGTTATTCTCTCAAATTTACAAACCGCATTAAGTTTGGCAAGAACGCAGTTGTTTGTTTTTTATACTTATAAGTATGAAATGTAGTGTAATTCATAAATATACACTATAAAATCAGGCTCATATGATATCTTCCTAAGAAACCCGTTGTGAATCTCTTAATCTGTATATATTTACTTACTTAATGTAAGTTAGCTTCTAAGTAAAACTTAGCTATAAATTAAGGCAGTCATACAAAAATCTAGGCAGGTTTTTAAACCCAGTTTAAAATTTGGAGTACAGAAGAATCTACATACATATATCTACTTAATATTATAAGGCTGAAGGGTATGTTTATTGGTTTACTTAAACATGCTAATCTCAGAAACTATTAGTCCGATTTGAAATCGCTGGCAGAAGCTAGTCTAAAATCATAATGGCAGCTGCAATATTACTTGCAAATGAATTGTTTATTGTAATGTTTTAATGTTAGTACATATAAGATATCATGTTGATAAAATGTTTTATGGATTTGTATTAATTGATGTTTTTGGAAATCCCCCATTGGATTGGTCATTGACACGGAACGCTTTCAAAGTAGCGGATTTTTGGCAAGATTTTCTGCACTCAGCAAATAATTGGCTTGTTTGAAAGCGCTCTTAGAAAAATACATATTTTTTTTATATTGTAATGTTCGTAGTAGATAGTCATGGTGACTGATTATAAAATTATTATTTACTATAGGTCACAATAAGAAACTTATTTATAACGGTTATTATTAATTTGGACCACCGAGATTGGAAAAATACTTGTTTTAGATCATAAATTTACTTTTACATCTAGCTTATAATGTTCATAAGGAACCCTTTTATATAATTAGCTACTTATTTGCCAATATTTTACTTTTAATGTATTTGATAAGTTATTGTAAAATTTTAGGTACATATTGTGGTTACATGTTTTAATCGTTTTGTAGGTTTATTATGAAAAGTTGTATCCTACACAGTCCTTGTGTTTTGTGAAGTAGGAAAAGTAGTGTTATATACAATTAAATTTTAATCTAAAAACACTAAGCATGATCAAAATCATTGATGAAATATAATTGGAATTCCCTGGTCAACTATTGCCTTTTAAAATTGTCACAAGAAAATGTTCTCTTAAAACACGTAGTTATAGTTTATTTAGTTTTAAGATTTTGCAATAATCAATGTGCCTTTAATGTAAACATTGTCTTGCCTTACCCAAGATTGTAAAAAATAATAAAAAAATAAACCTATTTGTATAAAACTATATCCAAAGAGGGCTCCATTCCGTTCATGAGATCTGTAGATCCGAATGTATAACGATATTATTAGAGAGATTTACTCAATAAATATTTTTATTTAATTTCTTGGTTTTTCATTTTGGACATTTATTTGTATTTTTTTGCTTTACACGTATATTTTGTATGCTATACATACAGCATTTTGAAAGAGTGTGGTAGGTAATATTTGTTCAAGGAAAACGAAACAAACAGCTATTAGAAAAGGCATATAATTCCTAAACCTAAAACAACTATTAATTCCAAAAGCAGATCACATAATTTTGACACTTCTCCAGATACTCGGCTATCACAATATTACAAGTTAGAATAACTTCATTAAATATTTGGTACTATTTACCGCTAGAAGTATGGTGTAAAATGGCCTTCACACTTCTCAATATTGACTAGATTTCAGTCTAATTTATAGTGCAACAGGAGCAACCCTGATGCCAGAACTGCGGCTATTTGAAGACGCGACTTCCAGGATCCAGTTGGTGTACGTATCGACCCTGGTGAAGACATCAGGGTACTCGTCAGTGAGACACTCTTGGAAGAAGGAGGAGGTTCCGACCAGGGCGTTGCTCATAGCCATGGGAGCCCCGGAGTCGCCGCGGCACATGCCTTTTCCGGGGGCGGCGGCGCATATCACAGCTGTAAGAAATATCATAATTTAGAATGGCAACATCGCACTTGTCGATACGTAAAAGGCCAATTAATCGACTTGTTCTGGATGCAATCAAAGACGCTATAAGTAGGTGTAATAAAGAACCATTCCATACAAGATCTAGAAAGCTACGGAATAAAGTACTTACAATCAGAAACGGTAACATCTTCTGAGTCACCGTAGACAGCCTGGCAGTCCTCCACGCTCAACTTGTTCAAGTTGACGGTCTTCAATGTTTCCAGTTGTGCTCCAGTCTCCTGTAACAAATATAGATTTTTTGAAATAAATTATTAGCCAGGCTCAGGCAAAAAGTCAACTCTGAGCTGACTTACATACTGTCTTTACCTATATCTTAGGTTCTTCTATATTTGTACGTACATATATACACAAAATATTTTTTTATTTATACTTAAACATTTGTGAGTGTGTATGTCAATAGCATAGCAATAGGTACAACTTACGCATCAAATTAACAAACAAGTAGGTAGGATACTATGATCCGGGCATGCAAAGATATTCCCATGGGCCGCGGTTGAAAAACGAGTGGAACAAGCTACTTAAATAATAAAAAATACTGTACTCACAGATTCGAATCCCCAACTAACGACCTGAACGGTTTGACCATCAGGGATGTTAAAGTTCACAGGAGGTAGGTACAGCACGTTGATGGTGTTGGTGATGCCAAGAGCTGAAGACAGGAAGGTCACAGCAATGTCGTTGGAGCGAGGGGTCTCGGTGTATTCAGGGTGTTTCACCACGTTAGCAATTCCTACCACGACTCCTCCAGCCAAGCTGTTTGTGGAACCAGCTCGGATTTGGAAATTTTCTAAGATGGCTCCACTGTGGACAAAAGTAGGTAATTTATATATACATACAGCCTTACAAAGGGCGATTTGTCAGCACGGAGTGGTATAAAGGCATCCCGGTTGTCATTAAAATGGAGCGACATTCCCAAAATCTTTAAGAGCTAGGTAGACGTTAAGTCCTAATAATTTTGTATACCCCATTTTTGCCCCTAGTTGAAATGTCAACAGAACCCAACGTACCCACTTTGCCAAAAGACTTGACTACTCACGTATAACAGAAGGCCGTAGTAATAGCATGGAAAGATGAGACGAGGGTCCCAACACAGCGCTGCACCGTGATACCAGGGCCAGGGTACAGGTAGGTCAAGGAGAGAATGTAGGGGAACTCCTCGATGGTCACATGGTCACCGCCGACGATCCGACTGTCGGGAGCTGCTGCGGCTGCGAGGAGACAACAAGTAGCTATGGTTATCAGGTACGATGAGATTTTAGGAGCACTTGGGAAGTTTACTTTCCTTGGTAGTGGCCGATATGTATGTCGACCTTTAAACTAATTTTTAATTACAGTAATTTTAAAAATTAAATACCAGGTAGGTAAGTATTGATTCTGGTCATAGTTTTATTAAAGTTTTTGAGCATGACACTATGACGTTCTAACGTTTTACAACCTTTATCGTGATATTTTCCGAGCGTTGAGCATTAGGTACTTGCCACTAACAATTCGGGGAAGCCCCGGGTCTCTGAATGATACTATTTAACAAATAATAATTTAACGAAAATACATACCAACCGCTAAGATGGCGAGAATGAAGTACGCAACTGAAGCCATGTTTCAACTGACCCACTGAACTAGACACGTATAACTTACGTGGTCGGCTTTATATCCTAGCCGTCGTAATCCTGCCATTTATCAATGAGTTACTTAGTTCTTGTACAGGGCGTTTCATTATTGTTTATGTACCTATATGATTAGCTGAGTATTTGGTGATTTGAAAAACCTACTGACTAAGCCTAAGTAGGTTATAATAGCGTAGGTATCTATTGGAAGTGGTACATTAGGCACCTATGTAGCAGATAGATAACAATCCTATTTTTATGTATAGATACATAGGTAGGTATTCTATGTATGTATTACTATATATTACTATAATAGTTACTTACTGCGTAACCTATAGGTACCTACTAGCCAACCTGAATAAATGTTATTGTCTTTTATGAAGAAGCAACCTGCGTTGGGCTTGCTATTCGGTAGGTAGCTAGTAGCTGACTAATAAAATAAGAAACAAGAAAAAGGCATCATTTTCTAATTTCCAACAAACATCGCCTGTATACGAAACATTTTGGTAACGAAGTCGTTATTTTCCGATAAAATGCAATGACAATCTGGCACGTACAAATTATCTAATTCGAGCAGAACATTCGATAATACCTACCTATTCGGTAATTATTTATAGAAATTAATTGTACTGAACTGTTGTTATCCAGATTGATTGAAATATGACGGATATCAGATATCCGCAGGCGGATTTGACCTGAATATCTTGAAAATCAATCAAGATAGAAACGATCTAGAAGAGTTTAAATTTTAATCTTATTGTAATAAAGCTTTATTTACTTCATTAAAGGCTAGGTTAACCGGCGACTGATAAAGTCTCTGATAGCTTATCAGAAACTTATCTTACAGATAAGCTGAACATTTTGGTTTTACATGTCTCGGATAGCAATATCTGGTAGAAATTATAAGCAGCCTCTATTTGGCAGATAGCATTACCTAACTATCAAATAACTAGCTTCTTTCTTCTTTATCGGTAACCAGTGGAACCGGGCCTTAGATTTAGGTAGGTAGATGTATCTTTATGTATAGAAATACATATAGGTATTCTATTTTAATCGATTACCTACCTGGGAATTACCTAAGATTATATTTTATACCTTCGTCTAGATTAGGTAAGTATAACTAAATCTGGGAGGAAATTGCTTAGTGCTATCAGTAGGCAGGTAGGTACCTTATCACTATAATCTAGGGAAAGTTACATTTATAAAAGGATATCCTGGCTTGGTGATAATCAAAGGTGGGCATTAACTCGATAATACGTTAATCGTCAATTAACGACGTTAAGAAAACTGCTTACCGAAACTTTACTGGCTATGCTATCATACGCCTATAAGCATATCTTACGCCTTCTTTGGAACCCGTCCACTTTTTGTACAACCATTGATAGATGTCTCAAGGAACCCGAACGCCTCGTTTGTTCACTCGTGACTGATCGTTTTCTTCACTTCCACCGGACATACTTGCCTTATGCATCTTCACTCATCTTTCGTTCGTAGGTACGTTGGAGTTTTTAAAATGAGCTGGGAACTACTGGCATACTTTTAGGGAAGTAAAGTACCTAACTAGCATGTGCTTTGTATTAGGTTTGGGCTTCGTAAAAGGTTAAATATGTAAATAAAAAGGTTTTATAGTTCAAAGACAATATCTACCGCTGGTTACAAACTATGCCACAGCAATTTGAAGAAAAAAAATAGTGTCAAAATTTTGTGCTATTTTTAATTCTCAAAATTATCCGTAATAATATGGGAAATCAAAGTGTAAAAAGTAGCGACTTAGGTTGGGTAGATCCTGAATGTGCAGGAGACACGAAGCTTGATATTGGTCAGAAATCAAAAAATAAAAACATAGAACCCTCGACGAGGAAGTTAAGAAACTGTAGGAAGCCAAGGGTAAAACCGATTACGACAAACAACAGAGCGACAAAAACACGTTCAGAATTTCTGAGACTACGACAACTGTTAGGAGATAAAGTACCGGTTATTTTAGCGTTGCTGTCTGATTCAACCTATCGACTGCGACTTGATAAGACCTCAGTCAGTCACTGCTGTTCAGAACTAAACAACAAGGCGAAACCTTGTGACCAGGCGTGCCGAAGAGTGAAATCATATCCCTGTGCGACTTACTGTCCAAAGTGTGATAAAAAATCATCAATATGCAAGAGACGTTGATGTAAAAATACATAATTTTGTCATGTAATAAGTCTTTTTGTCGTTTGTGTGAATTTGTTTTGTGTTCAGTAGAAATAAATTATTTAGTTTGACTTGACGTTTGTTATTGGGTAAACGTGGTTGTGTTCTGGCAACACCGCAGTGGCGCGCCTTCATGCGAGGTGACTTCGTTTCGCCGTGTGTCACTGGAAATCAAAGTTTATATGTTTTTTCTCGAATTATCGGATTTAAATCCATTTCTAATCCTCGAGTGATATAATTGTGATTATGTGCCGTTATCTTTTGAGTGCCGGAGGTGTACGATAAGGGTAAGATAATATTGTAAATACTAATGTGTTCCGTATCAGGCGGCGCTTCAAAAACTCGTATTTCATTCATACCATGATTGCATTATTTGAATAATTAAAAAATATTAATCTCCGTGCTCATTTTGGATGTTTTGTGACCTTATTGGGTCGACTATGAAAGGCACAAATAGTAATTTGTTTTTTTTCTTGATTAATTTATTGACATTATTTTTAATGTTTTTACTTGTAATTACTAGTGCAGTGGGGTATAACATGATAGGGGCATGATAACAGTTTTCTTAGGTTGTGTCGAGTTATATTAACCTTGCGCACACTTCTTGGAGTCTTATTGGATAAGACAAACTTTTTAACTTACTTTCAGAACAAGTTAAGTTGATATTTTTTCCAATTAGACTTAATTGTGAGCTGTAAAAACTCATAAAAGTACTTTAAAGTTAAATTGAAAGCAGAAATGATTGATTTTATATATTTTTTCTAAAGCTATACCTATTTATGCACTACCTTCAAGTAAGTAATATTCTTCAAGCATCTCTGGAGGTTAAGTTGCAACTTTATGATTTCTTAAAATATTGTATTTTCATTGAGAGACTATATTGATCATGAACTTTAGTTGATCTTGAAAGTCATTCAAACAAACATTAACATTAAAAAACATCAATTTATATATTCAAAACAAAATATAATTTTAAGAATGGACATTAGGTACCTTCAAATTTTAAAATATCATGTTGGTATGGCTTTATTTTACAGATATAATACTGATATAATGCATTTACAAAATGAAAATAACTCATTATTTTGAACAAACTCTTTTTATTATCTAAACTTAACATAAACATGAAATTGTAGAAAGCTAACAATAAAATACATTTAACTTGACTTGAATTTATTACAAGTGTGATTTATTTTGTTGCAAGTATTTATATGAGATAAATTAAATAGAACTAAATCTGTATTATCGTAACACAAAACAAACAGAAGAAAGACAAAACTTAAAACATAAATAGCATCAAGAATAGCTACTCATCACTGTCACCCGGTAGAGTACCTAGCCAAGTATACTATAAGGTTCTATATCTATGTATATTCTAAGTATATACTTATATTCTACACAAAAATTTGACGCAAATGGTACATAATAAGAAGTAGCAGAGAACAACCGTATGACAGTTACTTCAACCACCTGTGCATGTGTGGGGAAGGCATTTAAAAGCCGTGGTTTTGGATTGCCCGGGTAACTTGAGGAGGTCAGATAGGCAGGTGCTCCTTGTAAAACACTGGTACTCCGCTGCCTGTAAGACTGGAAACTGATCCTAACATACTTAGTAAAAGGCTAAGCAGATAATTAATTGCTTTTATTCACCACATTATTTAAAACTATGAAGCGTCAGTGTTTCTATACTCTACTATGTATATGTGTGCAATGTCTTATTGTTACTTCACTGAGGTTATTTTATTGTGCTGAACAAGCTAACTGTAACACATTCATTTGTGATATCTTTCACTTATAATAATAACTTGTGTTTTAGATTTATAGACAGTGGCAACTGCATTTACAACTTAAGGAAATGGTTTTAAAACTTAACAATTGGTCAGCCGTCACAAATGTACTTAGTAGTATTCGACTTGTTTAATCGAAAACAGGTTGGGTCAAGTATATTAATAAAATATTACTATTCAAAACGAATATTACTTGAATTAGTAATTACACTCAAAAATCCAGTATCTGTTTAAATTATTGACATTTATAATTTGAAAAAATATGAATAGCCAGCACATATTAATTAACACAAGTAAAAATATCTCAACAAAATAATCATATTCTAACTATTTTTTAATACAAATAATGAATAATAAGATAGTATCATATGCAAGCAATCGTAGCGGTAACAAGTCAATTTCACCGGCACTTCAGTAATTGGTTCTAATGAAAAGTAAATGCCGTACCATTTATACTGTGAAGTATCGGTTCTGATTTTGTTGGGATCACATCATCATTAAAACAACTGTAGTGTTGTCTGTTTGTTGTTGAAAACCGAAAGCATTGTTATATTTTTTCTAGATGGATATTATTTGAGTCTACATGCTTTATTTTACAATATAATGTAGTTTGGTATGATGTATATATTTAGTTTGTGATAAAAATACTTTATTTAATTACCTGAATAAGACATGGAGTTATACTGGAGAATAGTCCTGTCCCATTTTTGATCACTATAATATTGCACATTGCACAGTACAAACTCAGCCTTCTATAAAGACAACCAGGTCATTGACCTCTTATCTCACACACTTGCATTGATATAAGTATTGTTTCTAATACTTACAACTATAGGAATTAATTTCCTATCTCTCAAACGCTCTAAAATGACCTAAAAATATTATGTAGGTACCTATTTTTATGTTTAAAAAGGTGTGGGATATGCATCACTCTGTTTTTTTTTGTATGTATGTTCACCGATTACTCGGAGATGGCTGGGTCGATTGACGTCATTCTTTTTTCAATCGGTAGGATGCGCGTTTGTAAATCCCAGTTTTTTAACTGCTTTGAATATTTTTAAAATTTTCTAGGTACCTACATGTCAGAAAAATAACCTTTTGGATTCTTATTGAAAAAAAAAATAGAAATCAACAATTTAGTAAAACATACACCTTGAAGTAATAAAACTTGAAAAAAATATTGGCATAATTACTTAATTAATTATTCCGAATTGGAATATTGATTGCGTATTATAATCAACTTGTATTTTGTTATTCTAATTTTCCAAGGAAGACGTGACTTGAATTTAATCCCCGTCATTATTTTGTCGTCTCTCCTTTCTTCCCGTTATTAAAGGGTAAAATAAAATACATATTTCTTAAATTATGGAGAAGACTAGCTTCCAACGGCGGTTCACCTGCGTCAAAAAATTTGTCTATATATCCTTGATAAATGGACTATCTAACACTGAAAGAAATTAGCTCGTTCAATCAAATACATTTACATATTATGTAGGTATGTATTTACAGTATGTCGCCATCCTTACATAGGCAAGACTCAGTTTTTGTTCTACCCTCTTATTTTTGGCCTAATCCTATTACGTTTGGTATTTTCTTATCCATTCTAATCCCTAGTAATCCTACCCATTATAAATGTGTAGGTTTCTGTGTTTGCTGCCCATTTAAGCAAACGTAGCATGTAATTTTAGATATATTTCGCCCACGGCTTCGTTCGCTTCTCGAGGGAACTACATCCCGTACATAGATGAAAAGCAACATTATATCCTTCCTTAGGTAGTTAGACGTGTTTGCATAAAACGTAGACAGTACTTCTTTCGTATGTATAATATTAATTTTCGATATTTTTGTAAACACAGTCTTTCTTGGTCTCCAGTTAAACAACAAGGTTCTTGCTTACCAAACAAACATGGAATATGACAACGAGTGGGAGATTGACTCGTCCCGCTAATTGTTCTAAATGGACGGCGGGCTACGCTGCCGTACTAATTAATTGACTTCAAACTGTTGTAGTACTACTACGATTGGGCTGTTTAGATTTATATTGCGGTAAATGGCAGTGTCAATGAGTTGGTATTTCATTTGATTTTTTTTCTGTCATCATCGGTGTGTTGTCCCACTGCAGGGCACAGGCCTTTGGCGATTTCAAACTTTTTCGTCCATGTTTCTTCAAGATGTATACCGTCACCTAAACTTAGTCATTCGGGTCAAAGATATACTTAGAAAGAACATTTAACTTAGAAAAGTCCCTTCCTGACCTGGAGTCGAATCCGCACACTCATGCTGTAGAGGCTGGTGCTCACGATTCGTTCCATTTTCCGTAAAAATATCAGTTTTTCATTATAATCCAATGGCCCCCTATAGACCACCATAATTTTTCTACTACTACTTTTCATATATTAACCAAAGAATAGCTTCCAAATGGCCATACAGTAGGCATTTTTATCATAACGTAACAGCAAATATACCTGTATAAGCATACATGACCTATACTTACAAACTAAAGTAAATAAAAAAATTACCTTAAAAAAACTACTTATCTCTCGTAGAATAGGATGGCTAATATTCCCGACAGGGAACTCGGTAACAAAACGCTGTGTGTCAAGGAATACCGCTTTCTGTAGCTGGCTAGCAGCTCTTGATAACTCCATAACGAGAGTCTCTTTACACGGCCGACGGTCTTCGCTAGTAGTGTTTGCAAACTATACTTTACTATAGTAATGTACGTGAATGAATATTACGACACGGTAGGTCTGTATTTACATAATACGCGATGAGTGTGGCTGTCAGACGGAGTAAATATTACGGAATTGCATCTACAATTTTTTTATGTAGTGCCTATAAGGAAGTAAAAAAATATAGAAGTGTGATGTTTATGCGTTATCCTTTCATCGAATATTATAGCGACTTTTGTTATCATAGGTTTTTTAAGTATTTGTTCCTGTAGCGGCAACAGAAACACATCGTCTATGAGTATTCCAACACTAACTAGGTATCACGATTCAGACGATAGACAGACGGACAGCAGGATACTCTTTTGGTACGGAACCCTAAAAAGTTTTTAAATAATTAACAAATACCATTTTTAGACAACAAAGCAGTCATTCAAAACATTTCTAAATTCCGAACACAGAGATCCGCAGACGACTTTATTATTATAATAACTGGTAAACGACCTTCACCGTATCTGCGCAGGATCCGAGCGGCGTGATAACAACGCGAATCTATTAATAAATTAGCTCTAAATTGTTTGTTTTATGGGATTTTGTGTTACGATGCAGGATGACCGAGATTTGTGCATTCTTTGAGTATAAGCATGTTTGTAGGTGACGCTCAAACTTGATAAGCCTTAGATGCTCCGTACATACTCATAATATCTCATGACTACCGTAAATATGAGAGACACTCATTCATATTATAGCTGTCATCCGCGACTTCATACGCACTTAAATAAAAATGTAATTCTGATATTTGAATTTAATCAAACTTCGTTCAGTAGTTTGTGTTAAATATTTCAGACTGATGGACATTATAGTAAGGTACTTCAAACACATTTAAGAATACCTGAATTTCAGAATAATCGGGAAACAACTCGCAATACAATGGGTTACGTTTATCTGGTATATTATGTGAGCCTTTTTCCTGTTTCGCGTTAAAATGATACCGTGTAATAAAAATAAGAAAATGCGGAATTTTAAAAATAAGGATATTTTTCCTGTATAACTGAATACTTTGGGGAGGAATGCGAATGCATAAACTTAGTCAATGAAACCTGTGTCTGTGTAGTCCTACCTTTATAGTTTAAAAATCTTTTTTCAGTGTCCTTAATCTTGGACTGTATTTTCTATCCGACTTCTAACAATAGTAATGTTTGATTGTAAAATGATGCAAAACTTATTTCATTTTCATAAAGGCATTTGTGAAGGCGTAGGTAATATTTTTTCTGCAGCTTTATATTTTCACACATTTAAAAACAAAACGAAACCGTCGATGGTCGATTGTTCGTGTTTATTTAAAAGCTCTTTTCCTGGCAGCCAGATAGCAGGCGTCGACCTATGATTGTTGTTTCACTAAATAATCCAAGCTTTATTGATTGATGGAATAAATACTTCAGGATATACGTTTTTAAAGCTTTGAATATTATTCCTGTGTAGTTATAGATACGTATATTCTAGTTTATAATAATTGATCGGCTTGGGGTTTGCGGGAGTCTTCCGGGTATCAATGGTGAGGGATGTAAGTGTGTCACTTACCCGGAAATACTGAAACATTACTTAATTTTAAGTCTCACTTTACTTCAAATCATTTCTATGGCAGCAATTTATGTGCGATCGTCTTTAAAGGATTCTAACTGTTGCCAGTTTTTTTTTATTACTGATGTTTTAAGTTATTCCTCTGTACTTACTGTTTTCTTTGAATATGATCCTGACACATTATACTGTTATTCTGCAGACACAGGCTACAGCGTAATGTCAGTGTTTATCTAATGAGCATATTATAACGTAACATTTATTTTTATGTAACCACGAGCATCTCAATGTAAATAACACATTTACATATAAAGCTTGATAAGCATTAGAACAGCTAAATGTCAACCGGTCTAGATTGTAGATTCAGTTCTCGATAAATACTAGGTCATCATATTTCCAATAAAAAGTAAACAGAGAAACGTATCAGTGACCTATATTGTAAGAATTAAAAAGAGTCGGAGCAAGCGCGACTTGTGTATTTTCTATTTTCACATTTTTAAGGTCCAGTTGGTACCGTTTTCGTGTTCGAAAACATATGTTGCTTTTTGTATTGCTCCTATGAAAAGCAATTTTAAAACTAGATATTTTGAGCTCCAATATTCGCAAGCGAGATCTGTCCTGGGGTATTATAGGAGAGTTTTTAACTCGCCTCAAATACCTTCTTAAAAATTTCTAACATTTCTCGGGCTACAATTTTCACAAGAATCTTTTAGTGTTAAAGTTTAAATAATTTTCTATTATACTTAATTAGTTATTTTTTCATTAGCCAATTGTAGTTTGTGTCGTTGATATTTTTGTAGCTATCGTCATTTTATATATTTAAGTTTAGTTGATCACATTAGTACCTACCTAGTATCGACTTCGAGTAAATAAATGCTAGCTTATACGGAACCATGTATAAATTCTAGTGTCATGATCCACCACTGTAATCGAGGTTGAACCGCTCGCCCCAGTAGAACAAACCAAATGAGTACTGATTTATAAAAGCAAAACAAACAAGTTTGCGACATTTCCGTAACGATATTCAGTATTTAAATGTGGCTGAAAAGCTCATTAATATGGATGGGACCATTTGTTCTGTTTATTGTAGCGATTTAGAATTGTTTTAAATAAAATTCTGTTTTTTTTTTTTGCCTACTCAGTCTTCTTAAAATTGACACTGCAATTCAGACCTACTTACCTTTTATCTACATCAACTTTGTGTAGATAAAGTGATAATTTCACTAATGTTGTGTGTGTCGAGCATCTTCAGCGACAAAAAAAAATTACAAGGGTCCTCTGAAATCCGACTACCCAATGGTACCTACTTGGTATAATGACTGGAACGAATGCAACAATTTCGATAGTAGGTACCTACGTGTAAGCAGGTTGGTGGCAAAAACTAAAAATACCCGCCAATTCCAGATGATGAAGTGCTTCCCGACTGACTTCTTTCGGTACACAAACCAGACGGTATTGACTTGTAAATTGCCAAAGTAAATATTAATTTTGTGCCGGCTGTCGATTCTATTTCATGCATATTGCATGTTCTACTCTATTCTTTACGGGTACGCCGTAGGTTTTTGCTATTCTATTTTTTATATTTTCAAAGTTTTCCTTGTGTTATTTGGATTGGCACTATTGACAAATACCATCCAGGTATTGATCAGACCTTGAACAATTAAGCAATCTCAAATCAGCTATGAACCTGGTTTTCTGGCTCTCTTCTGGAGCGGCCTAATTATTTGTTGGTCTGTGATTGCAAGCCGTCAAAATATCTTCCTGACATTATTTTGATCCTTCTGCGCCCATCTCTTTAGTGCTGTCTTTGCTCTTTATTCATCAATAATACCTGTTGAACCCCACAATTTACACGTATGAACGATTCCCCTAACGTTATTGTACAATTGTGAATCTTATCTCCCGACGTCTTTTTCAGTTGACGTCTCTTCAAGTACCTATCACATCTGTCCGCGCTCAACAGGTTGGAAGGAACAAAAATCGATTCGCAATTTTATCTAGAACTAGCTGGTCTCAATGGAAATACTAGCCATAACGAAACAAACGTTAGAACAATTTTCTATATCAGTTCAGAAGAACACTTGCCGCATAAAAATAACCCTTTTTCATTTTGAAGAGTTCAAGATTTCAAGAAATCGTTACCTACTACCGTAGGTGGGTCTATCAGAGTTACTGCTCTAGTGTAAACTAGGATTATCTGTAACTACATATTTCTCATCTTTATTATCTCATCATTTGTGTACGAACGTTGAACCAAAGAATGGATAGAATCTATCTTTCCTCTGACGTTTAGTACTCACGCCAGACGAAAACTTGTTGATACTGTTTTATTTCTTCATATAAAAGAGAACTGTGGTTTATATCAGTTTGACGTATTGTTCTTGCAAATGAAATTGTAACATTGTCTTGAAATCTGGGATTCGTCTTCTTAGTAAGTTCTTGAATGAATGTTTCATTTTCAGTTAAAAAATAAGCTTTATTATTTTTCCAAACCCTTTAACTGAACCACATATGCTAGAAATGTTCATTCGAAACATCAAACCTTACGCTTTACAATATTAGTAGGATTATCAAGAGTTTCCGTACCTCGGCTTATAATTCCCGTTGTAGATTACCCACGGAAATTGGGTTTTGCGGTGCCCCTGAACGATGAGCGTCTCTACTCAAAAATTAAATTAGGTTTCCAAATTATTTTGGGGTACAACTTTTTACATTTACCCAAGTTTCGGGCTATTATCGCGATACGCAGGTACGACATCGCTTGCTTTTACTTTCCCTGTGTTCCAAAATTGTTCAGACTAATTAGGGCGTTGATTGACAATTATCTTTTTGCCAGAAGGGACTAAAATATAGCATGATATAGAGTTGAATATTTGAAGTAAGAAATTTACTTTTTAAAGTTTCAATTCCTAAGTTAAATAAAATGAGAAGCAACAGGATTATTTCATATTGCTGAAGATAATCCATGAATATGTACTACTCGACGTATAAAGCGCTCATGCAAAATTCTCTTGACTCGAAAGCACTAATTTTGTCTTCAGAATTTTGCATTTGTAGAATTTTAAGTAGGCATTGAATGTACCAAGCAAATCTAGCTCGGTTTTCGTTGAAAGCGGGTCAATCGTGTACTCCGTCATATCGTGAAAGACTGAGAATCCGGGTGTTTTAAAAAAACACTTTTTGTCTGGGAACCGTGCTATGTTTTTGTACCCACTATAATATGAATCAATAGAGTATTTTTGTTTACGAAAATCTCTCTTTCTTCAGTCGGATTTGTAATCTTCCAAATCCTTGGCGATATTGCGTTCTAGTCTTAAAGAATTTTTTTTTGAGACGAGCTAAGATAAAGTAGACGAAACGAATTCATGAAAAGGGACCGATCTTAGAATTTGATGATGATACTGAAATTTATAAATTCTTTTATTTTCCGATGTCTTACTTGGGATTTGTAAAGCTATATTCAGTGTTACTTTCAATCCTCTCTTTCATTGACAAAGTTCGGTGAGTTCTCGCTTATTTATTGAAGTAGCTATTCGTAATTCAATGCAGAGGTACTTTCTTACGAATAAAGATAACTTTGAATTCTTTCATATCATGGCGACTATTTTGATACCTCAACAAGGCATGTTTTTATCAGAAACTTTACTAACATCATTTTCGCTGGTAAATTTGAGTCATCAAGTGATTCAATCAATCCTACAATTCCATTCAGTTTTACCACTATGTATCGTGGATCAGATGAACTTATCCCCTGTTTAGTAAGTATAAAGTATAAACATGTTAATAGAAGCTACAAAAACAAGAGCGCTTAAAAACTCCTGTAAACACTTATCACAGCAGGTATACATGTGTTGGTTAGGCTCCTCGTTTCAGAATATACGACTTGTACTTAAAACGTCCTTTTTGGGTTGGATAAAACGCCGCTTAGTAGCAAGGGAACCCTTGAGGTTTTTTAGGATAATATGACAATGTATTTGTGCTATTGTGAAAATTGTGGGATCATTCAACTTTAATTTAGCGAATTTGCTCTTGTGTAGGCTTTTCTCCATTAAGAGAGTCTTATGTTCTGTGACGTGGATGATGAAATTAGAAATTGTATTTTAAACTTCAATGATTCAGCTTTAAATGCAATAAGAAAGAGACTATAAAATAAGACATTAAAAGTACTTTTATCAGTCGCCATATTTTCCATTCAAAGTGATTTGTCGATGAGACACAAGATACAGATCTCAAGATATCCAACGATAACTTGATTTATATCATTCCATCTTGTTCGATGGCCCGGCGTTGTTATCTTATAATTGGTTCAAAGAAGTGTATTGAGTAGTAATTCCATTAAAATTCTTGTTAAATAATACTCATGACGTGTACGAAATTTGGTAGATATATAGTCCTGTTTAAAACTATCTATACATGAATTGAATGAATTTTTATCTTTGAGAAATGCTGGTAATGTCATAATCTCTTTCATAATCTTAGGTAAGATCTTCCATTTCTCTAACCCTTTTATATATCTAGAAAAGTTTCGTCTGAAAGTGTATCTAAAGCTTTTTCCTTCTCAGTTATGAATTGAAGCGTCTAATAATAACTTTTATCTATACTAATATTTTCAGTATTCAGACTTTGATTGACGTTGTGTTTATAGATGGAGAACACGTTTTTGTTACTATGGCTATAACAGTTTCAGCTACACATCTCGTTTACACATCTTCATTCATAACCAGTCAAAGCAAAAAATCTTCAGTTTTAAAACGTCGTCAGTAGCAATTAATTTGCAGATTCGAAAAATTGAGTTGTCATAAAGAAATCCCTTTTATATACCGTTGGGTTGTATAGTTTTCAACTAGAGTTAATTTGGGAACTTTACCCATTTTTTGCAGTCGGTTAAATCACAAAAAAATTGCTATCTTTGCAAAAAAAATATTTAGATATTTACTATCAAACCTCTATAAACCAACGTTTTGACCTTCGTCAAAAACACGAACGTTTGTTTTACACAAAGTTTTTCTTCTATTTTAAAAGTTGGGAAGATATTACTGGCGTCCATCTCAGCAATTCCATTCGCGTCCCGCCCGTCATTGTTAACTTAACTCAGCAAATATTTAGAAGTTGCCCGTATTTGTTATGATTCTATACAAAAGTTTTGATTCGTTCACCGTTTGAATTCTCTTTTAAATAACAATGAAAGGTAACAAATAATTTATACGTTCCTGTAGAAAGTTTTGTGAGAAATTTATTGCGATTTTGATATTTTTGGCTAGTGTCCAATTTTTGCGGTTTTGGTGCTGTTTTCGCTTGGCGTGTTTCCATAAGAAATTGCAAAGAGGATATACTGAACTGTTAAATTGTCACAAACAAACGATTTGTTTGAAGAAATGATCGTGTTTGGGTGCATTTTAGACAGTGATTGGCGCCATTGCTTTTGAATCTTTAATTCTTGGTTTATATTGTTGGGAACGCAAAACCATTTTGTTCTGATTTCCTGGTGCCCTAAAATAGTGCGATCTGTTACTCGCCATCACCCATTCGCTAGTTTGTATAAATCCGGATTTTCAAGCTGCTATCGAGGAACTGTAAAAAATAATTTCGTATTTTTGTGCATTTTTAACCTATATAGAAAAGCACCCAACCCAAGCTTCAAATATGAGAAAATTCAATTCCCATTCTCTTCGAAACACTTCAATATTTTTATTCAGTTTCAGTACCCGTATAAAATTCTATTACTCAATAATGTAGACAAACTACTTGGGCTGCAAACTCTGCCATTCGCCGCACTCTGTGTAAAACTTAGCTCAAGGAAGTGGGGTATTGTGGCGTGCACTGAAATGGGACCAGCTTGTTAGCACTTTGCAGTGCTACTTTCTGCTGAATTATTTAAATTGATTGTTGAGCCAGTATTCAGAATTTGTTGTTGTTTTTTGGTACGTGAACAGTTGTCATTTATAATAGTTAAAGGAACAAGGTGATCAGACAATCTGTCGCCGGGTAGGCACTGGATGCAGGCCGCTTTTAATGGGGTCCTTTTGGAAATCAATGGACACCTTTTGGCCAAGACGATGACGATAGGAAGAATTCAAAATCTAGAATTTTAGCAGATTACATCGATTCTTGTTGTTGTTAAGTTACCCTAGAGATGGTTCTGCCTACCTATAGAGTATATTTTGCCGTATATAAAACCATCGGAAACTTTGTTTATTTCAAGCCTTGCATTTCCTAAATTCCAGCACGCGAAGCTAGCAACACGTAAAGATTCATGTGACAGTTCCCTATAGCGCTATTCTAGAAATTTCGATGCAAGTCCCACGACGCCCAGGCAATATTTCCTACATACCTTGAACATTTCTGCGTTATATTGTAAAAGGAAGTATGTAAGTAGAGACGGTGTTCTACAGTTTCTTCCTACTCTTAAGGGAAAAGGGAAATTATGCTACCTACATTATATATACCTCTGCTTTTAGGAAGTGCTGAGGTGATTTTTATTGCTTGTGTCACTTTAATACTCACTTGACCTTTTTTGCTGTGCTTCGTGTTATAAACCTTACTCATGAATGTCTCTGTCTATTGAGTGTAAACGGCATGAAAATCCTTGCAGTAGGTATCTTTGGAATTTATCACGAACAGATAGACGTAGCTGAGGTTTTCGTTTTATAAAATGCCCAAATAAAATAACGAGCCATTTCAGACCAACTTTTGATACTGAATATGAAGGAAATTTTCGTAGTTTTCGTGCAAAACCGCGAGCACAGTTACGCATAATTCTCTGAATGAAAGATATAGGCGCATTGTTTAGCATTGTAAAACATGTTACCATGCCCGCATTATTAGTTTCATACAGTTTTATGTCGACAGACAACTGTAAACGTTTTATTAATACAACGGTGTATCATTGCTTGCTTGTTATACATGATTGTGGACTGTGATTTGATAAATCTACGAACAAGATATATGTGTAGATAAGTATTGCTTAATTATTAACGTTATCTTAGTAAGAAGCATGGCCCTCCTTCTGGGAAAATCGGATATAAATGCCAACACATTTCGTATGAAATATTTATCAATTTTCTTTTCACCACACCTGCATGGTTCTTTTGAAAATAACTTCCATTGTATGACGTAACTGTACGCGAAATGGGAATATTTCTGCCTTGTCTCCTGCAGCCGGAGATTCATAAACCTTGTTTAATTTTCATCTCGGTGGGCAATTAAATTCTTTGCAGTCTGGTGGAGTTAGGCACGTATATTGAGGCTCGGTGCAGAGTAGTCAGATAATTTGTATATTAATTGCTCTTTGTCACGCGAAAGGTGAACATAATTGAAATCTGTGTATTCATATTGTTTTCTCAAAGCAGGATTATCTATTAGCCGCTTGCCGCTTTGTGGGGTAACTACTTCCCGCAACCGGTTCAAAAGTAGCGACAACGTGAAGCAACAAACACACACTCAAAAACTTAATTTGGGTGCGAGAAGTAGTTCTCCTAGGAAGCGGGTCGAACCTCTAAGGAAACCTAGTTTACCTCTATAATGAAAATAAAAATCTGTGATATCAATGTGAAAATATCTCAGCACCAAAGATTGAAAGTAGCTGGAAGAGTTGAGTGTGGAAACGGCCATTTTGTCCGACATCAGTCAGTCCGTTGTTCCATCTAATTGGGCTTATTTATGTTCGAGTCACGTCCCGGCGTTACGGAAACTTTCATTATTAGATATCTTGTTAGTTTTGCTCTGTGCCTTTTAGCTTGTGATATTGTGTATAAATATTTTCTCGAACACGTTACGGAGAATAGGTAAATTGCTGGTATGTTTTCAAAAGACGATTTCTCGGTATTTTTTCGTCCCTTTCCACGCGTTCTTATTTCAATTTTTTTCACGGTATAGTCTGGGTATCTAATCTATACTAATATTATAAAGGTGAAGAGTGTGTTTGTTTGAGCGCACTAATCTTCTTTCAGTGTTAGCTAGCCTATTTATTGAGGGTTAGCCATTTATCCGGATGCGTGAAGTAGTTCTTACAGGATGCGAGTGAAACCGCTCGAAGAAGCTAGAGATTAAATATAGCTGTTTGATAAAGCGATAGATGGGACCCTAGAGGCAGCTACACACTACATCCGAGTGCGTGAATGCGTTCCTCGGGGAAACGAGTGAAACCGGAGGAAAACGATAAATATACTTTCTTATATATAAAAGCTGGAAACTACCTGAGCAGCAAAGTAATCACTGACAAAATTGTGTCGTCAAAAGGTTGGGTCTTAGTACCCTTTGTCTAAGAGGGCTTTGACCTAAGTTAGAACAATTCTGGGACCTAAAGAAACAGAATTACATGTGTGTTATTTCTAGACCTAATTTACTTGTGGAAGTTAACGAACAACCCAAGGAACAGGTACAAACCTGTATATGTATTTAGGTTTTCTCGTAGCCGTACAAAATTTCAGTACAAATTATATCCTATATCACAAGGGATTCGGGGATAGTGTAGCTTCCGAACAGTGAAATAATTTTTCAAATCAATTCAACAATAGGTCGAATTAGAATCGGATAAAATAGGGTTATACATTCTAAGTAGCTTTATTGTTTTTGGATAGGATTAATCTAAAACGCTTCACGTCTACATTAAAACGAGTTGAATAATCGATATTATTCACGGTGATTAAGGTCAGCTCCCGCCAAAATTGTGTGTACCATACATAGTATACGTTGTATGACGACAAAGGCAAATTATGTGTAAAATATTATAATAAAGCAAAATTATTATCAACACAGTGCTTTAATGTGCAAAGGATGTAAGAGTAGGAAACCCTATCTGTATAATTTTGCAAAGTCTTTAGAACAAGGTAACTTTTGAAACAGCTGACAGTTTCTTTAGAAGTTCTCTCCTATATTAGTAACGAGAACACGTATTGAACTAATATGTTAATGGACATAAATACGTTAGCATCAGGTGCGATAATCGATCTGTAGTAATCCGCTTATTCCGATTAGTTGTGATATGTACACATTGGTCAAGCTGTATCCATGTTTACAAATGTGCAGTAAATATACAGAAGACAGTGCAGTTTAAAAAGTAAAAGTAGCTTAGATTAACCGATGTCTCGTAATGGATGCTTTCGTTAACGATAAAATATCGTCCACGATACACATTTTTTATTAGCATCCTTTCGTATCATCGTATTCGTATGGAAACGCGCCTCAACCCACGTTCGGTAACTTGTAAGCCACTAGGCTACCCATGTAGTTTCAGACTTGTAGATCACGTAGATTTGTTGTAGAAGTTCCGTTAAAGCAGGTCGAAGTCGGCTTCTAAGTTATTATGAGTTGTACACACATAAATTCGATATATTTCCAAAAGTATGTATGATTACTGATATTTGTCTCAGTTTGATAGGAACATATTTTTTTAGCGTCAGACACATACAAAGACAAATATTGAAAAAAAATATATACCTAAGACTATTCTAAAATTGCAACTCAAGATAGGAATTTCCTTAAAGCTGAACGAGGAGAGCCTGAAATGATGAAGCCTTTTCTTGCCTAAAAAGCAAACGTTAACAATAGCTCAAGAACGCGAGATGGAGAGTTCTTAACGTCCACTTCAGCCGTGTAATAGCTACCATAATCATATCTATCTAGATTTTGCCGATTTTCTTCGCTATTTTATCAGCCAGATTTATGGCGAAGCATTTCCGCAGTTTTCTGCACTTTTCATGACGGCCATACTCATCTTTGCTACACAGGTAATTTCTTTAAAACAAATGAATTATGTTCCTGGATTATACCTGTCTAGAAGTTCTGTAATAATACTTCATCCCTTTAAACTGTTTTGTACGTAAACTCATTGTTACCGAACGCAATTTCAGCAATGTGGGTCATAATTAAATGTTGTATTCATATCTTCTGTCAGATAAAGATGAGAAGGGTAACGTTATTACTGCTTTATGAGCATTAATAGGCTCCCAAGTAAACATAGACCTGAGAAGATTGTTTTAACATTACCTGACTTTTAGTTATCGAATGAATTGCATTACATCTCATTGGCAATAAATTCTGGACCTTTATTGATCCTCGACTTTATAATGTCGCAGAGTTTGATTTCAACATCAAATGTTTTTTTACAGATGCATTTGACATTTTTGATACTCATTAACTGAGCTCAGAAAGGCTAACTGCTGATATAACATGAAAAGTTAAAAAAAAAAAAAATGTGGACAACCTCTTATCGTACAACGAAACTTTTACATTTCATGAAAACTGCAGACTTCTTATATCTCTGATATCTCCAGCAAAATTGATGAGAAGTCTTCGATATTACATGTCGAGAAGTCGTAGTAGAAATTGAGTGATCTTCAGATTACGCCCTCTAGTGCAGTCATTGAAGCGAAAAATACGGTCTAACCTCCGAATTTTTTTACTGTGAACCGATTTGCATGAAATTTTGGAATTAGGTTCATCTTACCCTTAACTTCAAAAGTGAATATGATTTGAACTCCGCCACCCCCCCTGGGGGTGTTTGCCACCCCTTCTTCGGTGTGAATATTTTTTTTGCAAAATAACCTCGGATATCGATAGAAGACCTAATTTTAAGCTAAAGTTGTCTTTAAAGTTTTTTAAAAAATCCAATACTTTTCAAGTTATTGGCAATTGAAAATTCGCAATTTTTTCACGTTTTTCATCGTTTTTTTGCAAATATCTCCAAAAATATACGTTTTATCGAAAATTTATAAAGAACAAAATTGTAGCAGGTAAAACAACGAACAATTTGTTTTTTTATAAAGTGTTCTAAGTGCAATATTAAGCTAGATATTAAAGATAAAAGCCGTTTTTTATTTTGCTGAAATTTAATCGACGTAGTTTATGCCATCTATTATTTTAGTAAGTTGATCAATTTACGAGTTTTATTATTTTCCGGTGACATATATACACATTACAATAGTTGTGACTCTTTATTATACTACCTACTTTCACATTGCTCCAAATATTGACACTCCGAAGTTTTCAGTTACTAAGTAGAAAAAAATATGACAAGTTTTTGGCCCGTAACTCCTTCAATTTTCATTCTATCACAATTTACAAAAAACCACTGTAAAAGTAATTAAGAGAGCTACAACATCCATCATTGCAATATATAGTAAAGAACTTTTTTCTAAAACGGTGAAGCGTTAAAGGGCTTAAGGGAGGCTGTGATTGCACTGCCACGCGCTCTTTAAACAATCATATCTCCGTCAATTTTTGTTCGACAGAAAAAATAAATAAACCAAATTGTTTGTCAAAAAAATACCTAATTTTTTTATCAGTACACTTTTATACGTATCTGTCGTAATTTTTGAGATATTATGAAAAACAAGTGGGTTTTTCTTTAATTTGAAATTTTGTTCTTTTCGTTAATCGTGACTTTTTTGAAAAATATCTGTCCTGAAGCAGCCAAACTGATACTATCTATCAAACTCTTCATAATAAAGTTAATCCTAGGCGGAATACGATTAATTTTAATTTTGGTGGAAATGGCACTTATGAAACCCATTGATTTAAAAGAAAAAATATAAGATGCTCCCCTTATTTGCAATACAGCTCACTTATTTTACGTGCAAAAGACTTTTAATAGTGCTCATCTTAAAGCTTATTTCAAGCACTACAAAACCCATTTGTATTAGAATGTATAAAATGCATCTACTCGCCGCTACATGGCATTGACCACAACGATTAAATTTCAGACAAAATAAAAAACGGCTTTTATCTTTAATATCTAGCTTAATATTGCACTTAGGACATTTTATAAAAAAACAAATTGTTCGTTGTTTTACTTGCTACAATTTTGTTCTTTATAAATTTTCGATAAAACGTATATTTTTGGAGATATTTGCAAAAAAACGATGAAAAACGTGAAAAAATTGCGAATTTTCAATTGCCAATAAGTTGAAAAGTATTGGATTTTTTAAAAAACTTTAAAGACAACTTTAGCTTAAAATTAGGTCTTCTATCGATATCCGAGGTTATTTTGCAAAAAAAATATTCACCCCAAAGAAGGGGTGGCAACCACCCCCAGGGGGGGTGGCGGAGTTCAAATCATATTCACTTTTGAAGTTAAGGGTAAGATGAACCTAATTCCAAAATTTCATGCAAATCGGTTCACAGTAAAAAAAAACGTAGCAATAATGCTTCAATGACTGCACTACTCAAGCCTGCGGGCGGTAGATAGCCATAGCTACACATATAATATTATGTGCCCGTTATGTTTTACGGTCGTCATTTCAACGTCTTTGCTTACTGTTGAGGGCACTTCGGTTTTATGTTAGGTGAGTTTGCTGTTCTTCCTGTTACCTATGTATGAATAAGTTGTCTATTCTTCTAAACTAATGTCTGTATGTTTGTGCGTCGAGAGGTGCTTTAAAATTTTGGGGGAAATCTTTAAATAGTCTCTCCCGCTGTAGACGCACTGCGAGGGAGTATCAGACTTTCACTGAGTAAAATCCACCTTTATTCCTGCCTTACTAAAAACGCACCACTATTTTTATTATAGACGATTTTATCATTTTCTGTCTATAATTGATTAAGCATGATGAATGGAAGTAGGTCTAAATCCCTCGTACATTAAATTAATATTACCTTCAAATGCGTGAAGCGGCAATAATTTATTCTTCCAATGTAAATAAACTTCTATATACTTATTTGTTTTACGCCTAAGTATATGTGTATTCGAATTTACTGAAGAGAGAATTACTGAGAATGGTAGCCGGATTAAAAATATAAACCATAATACCGACTCTCATTTTCCTTATAGGAAAGGAAAAAATATGTTTAGAGAGAACTCACATTTTAAAGGAATGTTACACGTCAACCAATGCAGGCAGAAGCCTTTATAAGGTACACAGTATCAAGATTTCACCATGCAATCAATATCAAATATTTGACAAACGTTGGTTGTTTAAATAATATGGGAATAGAAAAGTCCTTACGGTATTTAGGAAGTGCAAGATATTGAATTTACTTCAAACTATTTAATCAAAAACTCCTTCACAAATGATGTAGCGTTCTAACAAAACTGCATGCGTCCGAAACGCTTAACACACTAACGAATTTCATTTATGTTTTCTAGGAAACGTTTCAGTATTACCACTTATCTCTACTAATAAAGCTGGCAACACAGCTGATGATAATGCTCAGACAGACAGTCAAAATAAACATTTTCAGCAAGGTCCCACTGTACGTCAATCATTGTACGTTGAAACAAACACTGATATTTTTACAAATCCTTTGTAGGGAGACCGTTCATTCGTGTGTTCTGCTCATTGTTCAGTAGAAAGTCTGTGTTTCACTAATTACGTTGTTTTAGAAAATAAGGGAGAAGTGAATAACTTTTAAATCAAAAATATTATGAAAAAGATTTGTTAAATAATATATAATAATAATACACCATCTGCAAATTCTGTAGTGTCTATAAAAAATGTTTCTTTCCAATACATAAGTGATTTAAATAACAAGCGAAAGACCCTACCGCACCCAACAACCCTGAAACAGGATTACACGGCCAAGAGACTGCAAATCCAGGTCACTTGGCTAACAAAAAAGCAGAAATATCTCCAAAGGCTGCCCTATTAATATACCTTACGTCCCTACTTGCCGCTTGATTAAACACTATACGCACCCACTCAGGCCCACATATTGATTGGCTTTATCTCCCAAGCGTTAGCTGCTAACTGCTAGTTCATGATAATATACGTTAACAGATGGCCGGTGTCGCATTTGCATTTTCGGGAAAAGCTTGAAAAACTAGTGGTTGGGTTTTGGAGACCCCTGTTTGATTTACGGATGTTCATTTGTGATTGTGGACTCATTTAGTGCTGTGACATCGAAATGTTGCATTCGGAAGATCATTTTTCATTGCATTTGTACTGTTCTGTGTATTACGGGTATGTTTTATCCTTCCTCATGTAAAAGATAGCGACGTTTAGTATTTATTCCTAAATGGCGATCCTTAATTTATACTTCCCCTTTTGCCAAAAATTCACTCAGAAGTTTATCATGCTCTGGAGCATATTTTGAATATTTCATCGCTCAAATAAAACGCGCCCAAGCTATAAGACCCGTTCCACCGCGCTCAATAAGAAGCTACAAGTACCGATAAAAGCTGGCTACGTTTGGCAACAGGTGGCTCCTAACATCCCTAACCTTGCTCAAACACGAAGCACTTCAAAGTAACATTGTTTAACAATATTATTCCCTTTTATCCAAACTTCTTTCTAACAGCAATTCCTTCAATTTTCTTGTAACCGACATCAAACTTTGCTCCCAAATATCGGATCCGAAAAACATTTTCAACAATCCTATCATACTTACCTCAACATGAGAAAAGAGCGTAACAAACAAGGGGTCTTCAAAACCAAATTTGAATCCAAAGTTGTAAAGATAAGGTCGAAATTCGCATGACAAGTACTTCTTGAACATAGTGCGGGCGTTTCAGATGGTCATAAGTGAAAATCGGAAGATAATATGCTACTGTGCAGTCGGTCTGATCGCGATAGTGGTTTGTTCTTACTACATAGACGTGAAACGCGCGTGGTATAAACTTGTGTTGCATACCTTTTATATTGTCTGTGACTTGCTGAAGCTGCTTATGAAATTGGTTGAACTTGACATTGACTGAAGATGATATGATAAGCGTGGGTAAGTTGTTTTAATTGATTCGTGTGTTTCTGGCAAAAATCTGTGAAGTTCTAACAATCATGCAAAAAATTCCAGGTGTGCATTTAGCCAAAGAGCAATATTATTATTTGCCATTGCGAAACATTCCAAAGCTATTTGATGCGTGTCATCTGAAAATCTTAACGTACAAACACTTACCTAACCTTCCTTGTGTGGCGCAATTGGGTAAAAAAGAAAATGTTTTTCCAAGGAACTAATCTGGTCAGCCCACGAAACTAGTAAAAAGCTTTCTGAACGCCTAACTGATTCGTTGCGTTGGTTTTACTGCAATTTAATGGGCTCTCTGGAGCAAGCTAACCTGCGTTGTTTTGTGTTTTCAGTTTTGGTTGTTATTTGAAATTTTGGTTTACCGTAGTCGAAAACTTGATTTGTCGTATTGAGTGAAACATTCAACGTTTGTTTGTGGCAATATTGTTATGATTTAAGGTTACTTGTTCTCTGTAACTAGGTTAAGTAAATTAGTTCCATTACTTACCTCACCGGTCTAATTTTCCACATGGCTGCTTTCTTTTCAGAATTCATGTCTTCAACTACATTGAGTTGGCATGGTCTAAGGGCTTCTATTTCTTCTTGTATATTGTGTACTAAAATTGCTTGCTTTGCATGCTTTAAATTGCTTTTGCTAATGTACTGTTATATAGCACATTAGCAATTTTAAATCCTTATAAATTAAATTCTTTGTAGATAAATTAATCCAGACTTACGAAATGAGCTATAATAATCCGATTCAGTAATAGACATCCGTTATTTCTTACCATAAGGCCTTGCCATATGTTGGATGAGAATAGCGAATGTTTGCCAATTGAGGAGCGTCAATAAACAGACAAACAGTTGTTGAGTCCGGACATCAAAGCCCGCTCTTCAATTTACGAGCTTTGAACTATCTGAATTGGTTGACTGAAGTTTGAATAATAGCTTTTTTATTAATGGGTACGGGTAAATTCAAGTGTTAAGTCTCTTTGCTGAATTAGTTATTTCAGGTTCAGTAATGAGAATTGGTCTTTTGATTAAGTTTCTTGAATTAGAAAAGATCTAAACTAACTTCTTGATTCACTTCTTAACAAAATTTCTTCCTGCTTCATAATGTTAAAATAGATATAATCTTTTTTCCGAAAGCTTTTTCGTGATTAGATATTCAATCAGGATCTTAAAAAGGGTTCTGGGGGAGGTATCCAAAAGTGCGTGGGAGTTCTCAAGTAAATGCCCTCTTTTATCTTTTTAGGTAATTCATTCAATTAAATAATATAATTCTATTGTTACTGTACTGTTCTCTTTTCTAGAATTCTTGGCCTTTTCACGCCATTGTTCATTTTCAGTATTAGAACCTTTTAATGGTTTATCTCAAAAAGTACATCCTAAAGTCGTCTCAATATTTTCAATAGGTATGCTTGAAATTCTAAAGGAATCTTCAGCATTACGATTCGAAGAGATACGTATGAATGGGGCATTCGTTTCATCTCGAATACGTGGGCGTGGGTAAATAAATTGAAAGCACTTAAATCGTAACGTAAATAACTTTTAGAGCTATTTTTAATAGGCGTTTATGTAGATGTCTATCGGCTTTAGATGTGAATTTACAGTTCTATCGTATCGTCAATCTTATGCTGGGCTGAAATTACAGGGCTGTCGGTTAGTCTGTTTGTTGATTGGCATGGAGTTTGATTGACCAGCCAGTCCAAGATGCATCTATGTGTAGGCTATTTAAATCACAATTACTGATTTTCTTGAATGCTATTATAACAGCTACTCATACCTAAATACGTCATTCTCTACACATACCTAACACAATTGTGTAAGTCAATCATCTTAGGCTGCTTGTCGACCGAAGCGTAATGTGCACAAATAACAATTTATAAAATCTGTTACAGTCCCATAAAATAAATCCTATTTGTCTTCGCACCGCAGCCACGTTGGGCTTCAATGGGCAGGCAGCCTTGAGGTCGATGGAATGCTTTAGTACGCCGATTCCATTTAGAGCGCCCAAAACTGAAGTTTCAGCTACTGAAAGCTTCTATATATCGTCATAGCTTTGAAAACATGGTCCTTTCGCCGATATGGACGCTTTATTTCAGGCTTAGATTCAATTCCAAGCTGGATTTAATTGAACTTGAAAGCTTGTCGTTTTGAGGACATTGATTGTGCTTTTCTATATCTTTAACTGTATTTCCAAAAAAGGAGAATTATGTTTAGCGACTAAACTTTACGCCGTCGTTATTAGCACCATGGTTGCATATAGCTTTTGAATTTAGCCCGTGAATAATTTACCTTCCTGAACTCAAAGTGAGCTGAATAATTTATTGGATCAATCACCTGAGATATGTAGGTTCAAGTGTAATTGAATTTAAGGGGTGAAGTTGTGTTTCGAATTTGTGCAAATATTTCTATTTTTCAGGTATAATTATGTTTTAACGTGGTTATTATTAATCTTAACAAATTCAAAAGTCAGTTTATTTTCATTCACAAAGATATTTATATTTATAGAGTTTTGTAATTACAGAAGAACGTTCACATAAACATTTCGGCTATCAAGCTATTACAATCAGAAACTTTATCAATAGTTATTACGATTTAATATCGCAGTCTTATCGTGTGGTTCTGACATTTCCATGATATTGATCCATGGGGTTCAGACTGTAATCATATCGTTGCCTCACAGAAAGCGTGTCAGGATCACACTACATTTGTCAGACTTAATTTGTTATGGTCTATTCCGTGTTCTGGCAATTTGAAGTTATGTTTTAATGAAATTGGTGTTTGACCTTATTATTTATAATACAAGTGGAATGATAGACGGAGGCAGATATAAGCCTATGTCAGTCGCGATTTTTGGTAGTGCACGCGTGTGTAAAAAATGATTAGGTATTGGTTGCAATATGGGAGATTGTATTCCTAAAATAAATTTTGGTTAGTGGGTCATCTAAGGGACTTTGAATGTTTCTTAAGAAATGCAACAATTAACCTTGATGAACATTCCTTACAGAAGAAATCGTCACATTCTCGTAAAATATTTTATTTGTTTAGTTAACTAAGTCAGTAACCATAACCTAACCATAATTACCCAGTTTATGGCTCGGTTTGCAACATGTAGTATTTCTCCCCTTTGTACTCCCGTGATTGACGGCCAAAATATTCACAGGATCACCTAACCGCAGCAACTGGTTACCCACAAAACCGCGATTTTGGAAGGTTGGTCGGTCACCCTTGTCGACAAACGAAAATGAAAAATATTTGCCCTTTTTTTCGCAAACAAAAAATGCGTTGGCCCGAGTCCATTGCACGCTACACATCCAATGTTCGCGCTCAAAGGTTGCATTTTCGTACTATTTCCTAGAGTTTTAACACGGCTTCTAAAGCGGGCTTGAAATAAATCTAATTACCTAAAGTTATCTAGCTTCCAACCATTTATCTTTAAGCGGTCACGAACAAAACTTTGGGCCTTCAACGGCAGTAAAATAGGACTCCAAAGACAAATATAAAGGAAAACGGGGCCAGTTGACACAAAGAGCTTTTAAACTGGCAGACTTGTGTTAAGTTCACAATCGCTGATAGTTCTTGTCTTTGTGTTTTATACAATGTGTACACTTATGTGCAATAAAATAGAATCAGCATTTTTTTTTTAATTTAAAATAATACCTATTTATAGAAAGTAAAGTAGTCCATTTACTTTTAAATGAACTACGTTATTAACCCTTTCAGTACATAGACTTTTCTAGAAACTCAGAGCTATCTCTCGAAGCACTATGCAAAGCTTTTACCAAAGGTTTTTGCTAAAAGACTCGTCTTCGTTCTTGAACGTAGGTAAATATTAGGAAAGTAACAGTATTATGTTTATAGGGAAGATTGCATACTACTCGGCGCGGGATAACCAGCCTTTTTTAAAAAGTGCTTACAGTGAAAGATTTTTACAAATCGAACGAATAGTTCCTGTAATAAGCACATTCAACGAACCAAATTTTATATACTTTATAATATTAGTGTAGATTTTTTTGTCCTTGTTATTGATTTAGATTGTAATTTATTCCTTGGGTATACAAATAGATGATAACGCAATTCCTAGACAGGAAAAGGCTTTCTTTTTTGTTAGAGGCGCTATTCTTCTTAATCATTTATAACTGTCAGAAACACGTCGGCGTTGGCAAAAACTTTTGTTACTGGCTTTCTTTACCAACCATAAAATGGAGTTAAAGAATTTTGGACTTTACTCGGTTTGGTAATTCCTTTTTTGTACGCTAATCTGCGTTAATATTAAGTTTGAGATATTGTAGGTAATCTCTAGATCTGAATCGTTGTGTTTTTTTGCTGCCAAGGAAGCTACGTTATTTGTGAGTGCTATAGACTTTATTTTATCTCACTATGGGATGTTATGCCCTTGAAATCCCTTAGGATGCCGGGTAAACTGCCAGGTACTTTTCTTTCATATCATTCAGAGAACGCCTAAGTTAAGTCAGCGCTTGTATAAATAAATAAATAATTTGTGTACCTATTTATTTGCTCGATTTGACGGCAAAACGACTGTCGTAATTCTCAAAACGCAGGTGAAGCAACAGAATACAACTAGTACCTATCGAATCACATCCATTGTCAAGTGCAGTTTATATCCCAGAGCCTGGGCGTATACTGGTCATCTGCAATTATTTCATTGGGCTGCATCCCGTTATATGCCCGACCATGGTCAAATATATTTACATACTGCAGTCTACAATCACAGTTAACTTGGATCTGATTACATCACTAGTGTAGGTATCACAGTTATTCAGAGAGTTAGAATGAAAAAAAAAATTATATTAGTTTTTTATGTTTACATAATGTTGAACTGAGAATGCTCCTACAGTGTATCTGTAATTTTTCAGCCTAACTAGCACAATATTTGGCATCATATCGGCATTGGTATCCTTGTACTTATATAATCAAATTGAGTATTACTAATTCCCTGAAACTTTGTAAGATGGTAATCACGTACAGTATGATTTATTAAGCCTAATAATTTGAACGGCACATTACCTAATCCTTTAGCTAAACTTGGTGATCATGTCTCACACATGCGTGAAACGTACGTGTAATTAGCGGAATAATTAACGCGCAATCAATATCGTGTTAAATTAACGGCAGCTCTTGTTTTAATTGCAGTTCAGTATCTTAGTATTTAGAGAAAAGTAGCAAAACGTGAGGAATTCTGCGTGGTCACAAAAACAAATTATTTTTCCAATATGCTTAGTTCGGGGGGCTTCCCGATTAGAAGGTGATTCATTATTACCATATTATTAACATATTTTATTATTATAATACGGTAACCTTTTTTTTTTTTATCGACGTAAAATCATCAAATGACCCCTCCCGCTGTGGGTTAGCAGCGGTGAGGGAGTGTCAGACTTTTACTGACTAAAATCGTCGTGTTCCGTCATAGGCCTTTTATGTACCAGGGCCGCGGTATCTCTTTCGAACAACCCGCAGCCCCGGCAGGCCTTGGCCCTGCTGGGCCCCGCTGGGGTTGCTGACGTCTCTTTGAGGAGCGCGTGGAACAACGCGCGCCGTCGACACGGGTCTGTCGTCTAGGAAGACAGAGGGACGATGAGCCACCCGAACTCACCGCCCACAGACCCACGCCTACGGTGGCCGGGAGTCATCTCTTGACACCCGGCGCCCATGGTGTCTACCTGGTCCAGCGCGGCGGCCGGGATGAGAGGTGCGAACTCTCTGGCGTTCCGCCTCCTCCTTCTCGAGCATGACCGCTTCGCAGAAGGAGGCGACGGCATCCCATTCCCTCTCGCCCCGGACCATGGCCTGAACCAGGGCCGGACGCGAGAGGTCGCCGCCGCCCAAAGCCTCGACGAGGACCCGGCGGTGCCCCTCCCATGCGGGGCACACCTGGACTGTGTGGTCCACCGTGTCCTCGGGGCTGTCCGCACAATGGTGACACCCGGGCGCCTCCTCACGACCGATGCGGTGCAGGTACCTCCCGAAACAACCGTGTCCGGTGAGGACCTGCGTCATGCGGTACGTGAGGGCGCCGTGACTCCTCCCGAGCCACTCCTCAAAGAGGGGATAATACGGTAACCTTTAGCACTCTAATAATGGCCAAAGAAAGCAATATTGGTAACTTCTTTACATATTACCTATGCCATTTCAACCCTAACTTCGAAATCAAGCCACCATACGAGCTATAAATTACCCATTAATGTGTAAGACATTTACCCATTTACACGCATTTATCATGTCGTTAAGGCACCATGCGCTGTCATTACACCCTAAAACGACTGTTTATTCAATGTAATGGGAACCCTATTTTCAGAAAGGTAGGTATCAATGTTTATTGACTAAAAAGTTCTATGACGTCAAAGGGTTTGGTTGGGTATATTGATTTCCTTGCTTGGTTATATTTTGGTTGTATTTCGGATGTTATAGTACTGTTTGTTGTCAATTTATGGGATCGGAAATGTAGGACTAGGCACTGAGACAGTCATATAGGTTTTCATTCAAAACACGATAAAATATTGAATTGGCTAAATCAATTCAATAAGCACCTTCTCGTTTTTGCAATCACAGCCATTCACAGAATCAATTTATGAAATCCAGTTTATCTAGTTTCTGGACTTTATTATTCAAATAAAAGGCTTTGTTCCATAATTCGCGCATAAAATTCTGGACAGAAACAAGGTCACCCATTTATTTATTAAAGGTACACAAAGCGGTATAACTGTTATTCTATTCGTCATGAACCTGAAATTTTTCAAACAACTTCATAGTACAACAAAGAAAAATATTTACAGACATTTTTCAAAATCATACTAAACACTACGTTGAAACGTTATTCAGTCAAGAATATTTTTACTTAAATACTGTTGATGAACAACGTGTATGTAACACTGTCCATGCGTTGCGAACAGATTATTTCGTACAAATAAACGTAGTTCACGCAGATTTTGATAGAATTTGAAGGTAACCCGGCTCCACGGTGTGCCCTAGATTCGTCCAAATCGCAGCGTTAGCACAAATCTTGATACTCCTTAAAGCGAAAGCCTTTTCAGGAAGTTTCTAAGGATCTGGGTGCTCAGAACGAACTGGGTGGGTTTTAGTCAGTAAAAGTCTGTCACTCCCTTTTCCTATCTATAAGTACCATATCTATTATTTCCTATATATACCTACATCCCTTTTCCTATATAAGTATCTTGACGAATTATTTAGTTTCCAAAATAGGTACCTACTAATATGAATTAAATACCAAATAAAAGAATTAATTCTAACAAATAACATATTATGCTACGTGCGGCGCCACATGGAAAATGGACAAACAATGTTGGGCCAACTGGACCTATTAGCAGCGTATCAAATCGTCGATTTTTAGTATCCAAATTAGGTAAAAATAAAAATGTATTAATTAATTCTGACAAATGAGATATGCTAAGATGCGACTTGGCGCCACAGACGAAACTGGTTATACAAAATTAGCAAAGCTTCTTCAATGGTGCGGCTAGTTATTAGTTTTACGACACACGACTTTTGTTTGATCTTTACGGCTAAATTAGCTCTGGCATTTAGATCCAGTCTTAAATATAATCAGCTTATTCCGTATCTTGACAACAAAGTATATGGACGACTTTGTGGCAAAATTTATGTAGGCTGGTAAGTTTGGAGCGTGAAAGTGTAAAACATACAAAGTATCGATAAATTGAGCGAACAGTGTTTATGTATGTTGTTAAAGACTTGTTGTTAGTAGCTCCTTTTTAACTCCCGAAACATATAAGTTAATTATTGTGATGTTTACGATACCAATCTCCATATAATACCATCCATGTCTTTAAAACGCTTCAAAGTTATTGTGGAATACATGAAATAGATCACCTACCTTTTGTATAAAAAGCGTGAAAGTACATCGCTAGACATCTATTTCTGCCCTCACGAAGCGTTGTTGTGTTCCGGCTTGGAAGATGGTGCGGTGTGATAATTAACGACAGATGAGACTTTTCAGCTTTTCCTTTTTACCCTGAAATGTCAAGGCTCCTTACTGGCATCCATTTTTACGGAAGTTGTATATGACGGCGCCACCGTCGATGTGTCAACCGTCGATCTGTCAAAGGTGGACCTTATACAGGGTTACTGGTAAGTAGACCGCATCCTTTCAGGAGGTGATAGTATAGGTCAATACGGACAAATTTGACCATGAGATACACTGGGCAAAAGTTAACCCGTTTCAAGATAATCGAATTGCAAGATCAGTCGTCTAGGTACACGTATGAATTTTCATTATTAGTCAAAAGTCTCGTTTTTGTGTGTTTTTGGATAGAAGATAAATCACTTCATAATAACAAACCATAAAACTGTACAAATCACAGAGGAAATTATAGCGAACAGCAATTACGTTTTTAGTAGCTATTTTCTCAAAAATATTACTCTTCATTTTTTTGTGCAGAATACTTAAAAAACATCTACACTTATCTAGCTATCCAAAAAGGCACAAAATACACAAAGTCCGCAAAAACGAGACTTTTAACTAATTATAAAAATTCATACGTGTACCTAGACGACTGATCTTGCAATTCGATTATCTTGAAACGGGTTAATTTTTGCCCAGTGCATCCCAGGGTCAAATTTGTCCGTATTGACCTATACTATCACCTCATGAAAGGATGCGGTCTACTTACCAGTAACCCTGTATAAAGCGGCGCGCGCGCAAGACTCGGGTCATTCGTTCGCAGACCGTTGCCGAGTGCACACCTCCCACAAATTCGTGATAATTTATTTCGTTAATATTAATTGTAGTGACTAATATTGTGTTAATTGGAATAAACCAAGTGATTGTGTGAGAACCCTCTTGTTTTATTTAACGATGTCGGATCCTGACGCCGACATATACTTACATTGGATGGGATGTCCTAGGACAGGTCTATAGGTCGGAAGTCCCGTTTATGTTTCGATTTCCGTGGTCGCGTCACTACGCGGTTTTCACGATATACATTAATGTACAGCCGTACATTTTTACTGCATCCAAGATGTTTGATTTCTTTCATACGGACTCTTTCGTATGGTAGGGCCATATAACAATGTTTAATAAAGAGTAAGTATAAGTAACGTTTATTTCATACAACTTCATACTTCATAAAGTCGTGTCATAAGTTACATAGTATGAGGCGGAGGGGGGAAATATTACGTGACTTCAGTACGGGGAAGCTTCTTATAATGTGTTCTGACTTGTGAAACTTTTCCTTTGGGTATATTGTTTATTATGATACTAAGTTGAGTAGGTGGGTGAATAGGAAAAATAAAAGACTACGTACAATACTGGAGAAAGAGGGATATCGAGTAGCAGTAGTTTAGTGCTCTACAGTCTCCTAATTTTAAGCTTTGGGAAACTTTGTACCAAATTGGAAACAGGAAGATAGTTTCAAACCGTTCTGAGTGTAACAGACAGGCTTTGTTTATTGTGGCAAGTAGTACCGCAAGTACTTAGTTCTCTAGGTGCATTGTTGAAACCATGTGGAACAGGTTTTTTTTCAGGCTTTGTAAAAGCATACACTACATAAGAGAAAACACTGTTGGGTAACGGGTTATTAAATAGAAAAACAACCCCTATACGTCAGTGCAAACAACAGAACGGGTCACTCTTTGTAAAGGGTTCCGTAGCCGTTTGTGCAAAAGATAAAATCGATTGAAATTGGGGTCGTTGTTTGTAATAAAGTATGTTATAAAGCCATACCTAGTTATTAAAGTAGATCATGACTTGCAGAGTTTGTAAATTGCCTTCATAATATTAATTTTCATATTTATTCACGCCGATACTAAAATGGAACGAACCTGAACCTTCGTCATGCTTCACTTATTGCTCTCTGGTCTTAACTATTATTTTTAGGCTGGTTGGAAGAGGCCCGCATCCTTAGCCAACTCGTCTGTTACCACTCAATCTTGAAGTTTTATGTGTCCAAACTATATCGCGAAGGATCTCTAAAAAGTAACTTTCAGTAAATATTTTCACCGTACCTCACATAGTGTTTCGGGGTAACAAAGCCAATTTTTTGCCATCACACCCGCCCCGGGCAATTTATGTGCTCAGCAAACTTTGTGGAGGCTTCAATTTTGTGGCGTGTCGACCGGGTGATAGGCGTTCCAACTACTGGGGTAAATTGAAGCGATTTTATTTTTGAAAATAATAAAAATGTGTACCTATATACATGCACTAGACTAGATGTACAAAAGGATAGAGGTAGATATCGTCTTTCTTGGAAAATTGGTTTTCCTATTGGTACGTTAACGTTCCAAGTATTGGGGAAGAAAATCTCTTAGGAGCACAATCTTTTTCCTTACCTGATAGGTGTACTCAAAATCTAGAAGTGTGCGACATACTCCTTCTCATTGTTGTTTTTAGTTCTATGTGGTTGCAAAAATATCTCGTTCTTATCTGCTCTCTAAAATGACTTTCATCAATCACACTCTTATTTATTACTGTTGTGGCAAAATAAATTAATTCTATAATTTCGAGATAAACATGAATGGAACCAAGATAACCGAATATATTGATCTATGAACATTAAGATATTAATTTCGATAACACCATTCATAATTCTGGTTGCCAGTAGTTGCTACAATGTTTTTGAGATAAGGAGGCTTGTTTGATACCGGTTTCATTACTAAGAAACACATTTGGGGTCCTTTAATTAGTCTTCTTGCTACATTTTTTGTATAGTGTTTTAGTCTGACCGGATGCGAGTGTCTAAATATAATCATTACTTAACATGGTCCGAATTTTTTTCTGTATTACTGCGCTACATTTTGGACAATAAAGGCTATGGAGGTCAACGGCTAAAAGTTACTTCCGAAGACGAATGGAGTTTCCGTTCGCAATAGTGATTCCTTTGGGCAATTTATAGTGCCCTTTGTCAGGCCTGAAAGCGGAAATATACAAGTTAAAAATAACTCAGAATAGGAAAGGGTAGCTGGATCTAGATTGATGAGCTGGAACCCTGTCATAAAGAAACACCACGTTATGATTTATGTCCATAATCCATGATTGATCCATGAACTTATAAAATAGTTTCACAAAAAAATACATAACTTTATCATAATGCCCTCTAGACATCTACAATTTCTATAAACATTTTCTTTTTGTTCTCAGGTGTTGTTGCATGGTGGGGGTAAGGAGAAGGTGCCAAAATGGGGGACAGTTTCTTGCACCTGGGGGACATTGTCTCCCTGCACGCGGAAGGCACTGTATCAGGATTCCTCAGTACCTTAGGGTGAGTTTCTAACATGTCATCACCGTAGAATTCCTAAGAGCGTGGTTGTCGACCTGGACGCCTTCGAATGAACCAAACGTCCTGCTTGAGTTCTATGGATAATAGTCCTATTCGAAACCTTAAAAATTGAGAAAGTATTAGACCGTTGGAAAGCATAAAGCTCTACGGAGAAGAATAGTAAAGTTTAAGTACAATATGAATTGGGAAATTCCATCGTTATAATTATCAAGCATTGAATTTTGCTTTTATGTAGTTACAAGATTGACCAATTACATAATTTAAATTACATCCCACCAAAAACATTAAATGTAAAAAAAGCCAATCCTCTACGCAATTCCTCCACCGTAAAAAGTTTTGAGATCGCATAGAAGCCAAGTCCTGTTCAACTTTATTTGTAATAATAAATCAATATTTTGTGACCATATCAATAGTTTCGTTCACTTTACAATAATATTGACTTGGCCATGAGCACAATAAACTACAAATATAATACAGCATATCTTGGAGAGCTGAAAGTCAATCATGAAGTATAATATCAGAGAATTAAATACTTTTAGTTTTTTCAATTGTTACTAAATGACCGACAGTCAGTATCATCCAAAATCATGAACTGCACATTTACTATGGCGCATGTTTGGTCCATGGTGATCTCAAATTCCAATCAGTCCAATCGTAAAATCATGTCCATATAGAATGTATCAATTCAATGGTATTTACACATTATTTCAGGGAGCGACTATTAACTTGTGCTCATGGCCAAGACAATATTATTGTAATGTGAACAAAACTATTGATATAGTCACAAAATATTGATTTATTATTACAAATAAAGTTGAACAGGACTTGGCTTCTATGCGATCTCAAAACTTTTTACGGTGGAGGAATTGCGAAGAGGATTGGCTTTTTTTACATTTAATGTTTTTGGTGGGATCTAATTTATTTTTTGTAGGTCTCCTTCTTCTCTAAGTATATAACAAATTAAATTAACTTACATGCAACTAACTAAATATATAACAAACTAAATATGTAGACCTAAACTAGCACGTAAACAACATTTTTTTAAAATAAATTAAACAATTTCGAAATTGTCGAATTTTTTAATCGAATATCTTTTAGAATAAAAGAGATTTATTTCAGAGGTAGATGGCGCTATCACATGAAATTGTTTTTTTTTTTAACTAAAAACCGTAGCGCGATTTAGACCAGGACAACGCCATCTATCGAGCGAGCATGCAGTATTTATCGCACTGCATTAATATGAAAGATTTTATCATTATTCATTTTATTTTAACCTAGCTTTTTTATTCATATGTATGTATATTTAATACATAATAACAATATACCACACTACGTAAGAATAAAACAAATAGTAACATTTTGTACATAAATAAATAACAAAGTTATCAATGCAGTCAAAATTCATACACAATGTTCTTGAAAAACCGCAAATATAAATTTGTTTCCTATTTTTTTATTAAGTTTTAAGGTTTTTATAATTTTCCCTTTATATGTATACCTTTATATGTATACCTTTATATGTAACCTATCTTGGTGCCAAATTTGAAGGTTCTAAGTTTGCTAGAAGTACCTTAGACTTTTGATGATCGGTCAGTGAGTGAGTCAGTGACAAAATGGTGTAACTTTGATCGCTCATAACTCGTAAACTATTTATTCAAATTTCTTGTAATTTTGGGACTGAGCTTGTTCTAATACTTACTCTTGGTCATCGAAAACCTAAACTCCTAGCTTTGTTCACATGGAAGATACAGGGGGCTGAAATAGCCGCGAAACGCTTCGAGAAAAGATGGTACGGCCGTGCCCGCTTTGCTCGAGTCTTGGCTGGGGCACTGCCGTGCCCTCAGATAATTTAACTCTATTACATATTGTAAACTTTGCAATTCAAAAGTGTGAAAAGTGACACTCCAATCACATATTTTTTCTATATCAAAAGCTTTTGCAGACCATTGAACAGTGTGGCAAAAAGGATAACATAGGTATCATAGTCTAGTGACGTTGGTGCCTGCATAATAAAAGGAACTAAAAAACTGGTTTGTTATATTGATTCACGTATTGATTGAATATTTTTGAATGGCGATTCATGAATTAAGTTTCTTAATGCAGGGCATAGCTTAAATTGCCCAAGCAGGTTACAATTCCTAGAGTCGCTTAAAGAAGATGTAATTTTTTTTCCATTATTCATGATGTTTTCCTTGGGGCCTCTAAGATAAACCTGAAAAGTAGTAGGTAATATATTAAGGCGAGGAAGTGGTCAACAATAATTCCATAACCGGCACGCGCATCTAAGGCGCCAAAAGGGGTCGGAGCGTCTGAGCGGGGCGAGGATAACAATACGCGCGCTAGCTTATAACTAAAAGTCGTAAGCGACAAAATGGTTTTGTAATTTTAATATTTAGAAATGATAATTTAATAAAAATTCCTACTACCATTTTAAAGAGTATGTATATACTCAACTACTAAAAAAGTTAAGAGGCTTAAATCGGTCCCGTTTGCCCATAATATGTGAATCTCTTTTTAAAAAGAGGTATGTTTGATATATTTTTCTCTGTTATAAAAGTTACCTAATCATGTTTCTACAACTAACAAAATAAGGCTTATATCATGAACTTTCAGGTAACCAAGTTGTATTTTGATCCGTTTTGTATTTACTGAGAAAAATTGACATCCTTGGCGCCAAAAATTCCAATTCGTCCTCTTAAAAAACGCACACTCATGCTTATATGCAAAAAGATGCGGGCCTCAGAACTTCCGGGCGCCTAGACAAAATGTTGTATTCAAGTAGCCAAAAAACTAGGTCATGGTCAAACTTGTGTACTAAGAAACTGAATAAATTGTTTGGGAGTCTATTTGAAATATTTACTTTGTTCTCTCCAACATTAAACAGAACAGATATTTTTTTGTGTGTTCTATCTATTTCATCGTCATCTTGCTAAACATGCATGAATGACAAGGAATAGGATTTTTATAGGCAAGATTGAAATGTGCTTTTGCGAGTGGAGGTAACATTTGAAAATTCATTGGGAGAGATACATTGAGAAAAAATAATGGCAGCCTACGTGTAGTATAATTTAATTTGTAGTCATGAAACACCAATTTTCATAGTCTACAACATTACAAAGATTTACCAGAGAACTTGAAACTCAGTACTAGAATTAGTATGCCAAAGTCTGCAGAGTTTGTGTTCCAATGAATGCACCAATGCACCTGGGACCGTAAAGCCAGGATTAGTTTGCAAGCAGGGAAACAAATGTGGTTAGGTTCCTTTGTTTAGTTTAGTCATATGAGGTCAGTTCGCCCTCATGATCATACTTCGGACTTTGTAGTACTTCTGGTGTAACCACAAAATGGTCTATACTGGCTTTTGAGTTTTGGCTGAGTGTATTATGTCTGAATTTTATATTGCTTTGATAATTTTTACTTAAATCCCCATTTTAAACCTTTGTACCAAAATTAATTCTATCATATCCATAATTAACATCAAAAGCATACAATATGCAAACAGTTATATAAGATCCCACCTAATTGTGTCGTACGCCGTTATCCGCACACTCTGTATATCGTCGCATCGTTATGCGACCAGTTGTTTACGATATGGCCACTTCAATATAAACAAATGAGTAGCGCTTGCACCGTGTGATCTTTTCAGCAGTTGCACACTTTGATGTCCTGATATTTGGAAGAGTGTATGTAGATAACATTACAAAATATAAAATACTAGCTGTTGCCCGCAACTTCGTCTGCGTGGGCAATATAGAATAGTCAAAATACTACTTATCCCGTAGGTGCATTCTTTCACGTGACAGTATAATTAGGATTAGCACTTAGCAGTCGCATAGATTCATTGATCAAGGTTGTGTTGTGGATGTGACCATTTATCTAAACAAAAGAAGTAAAGTTTGTGACGTTGTGAATATCTCTGGATCTAGTCAGCCAATTTGGAAAATTATTACGTATGGTGCGTAAGTAATTTTCACAGGAAACAGCTATAATCTATGTCTATATGCTTTGAGTCTGACCAAGCTGTCTGTCTGGATAATTTTCTGCAGCTGCTGCGACTAATCAGAAGCCAGAAAGTCTGTCAGTCTTACCATGGATATCGTTTTGTGTAGTTGACTGGATTGAAGATAGGTAGACAGGTAGTCGCTCCAAGCAAAATATTGGTACTCAAACAGATTCGGTGACTGGAAGCATTTTACATCCTTCATCATCCCTTATTTTATCACCCGTGGGGGTTGAATGGGGGTTGAATTAATCAAAATCGTATTTAAGCGAACGTCATCATAAAATTCTGATTCGTCATCAGGACTTCTTCATAAAATCTAAGAAGATGTATACAAACTTTCATCCCCTATTTCATCCCCTCAGGGATGGAATTTATCAAAATCCTTTCTTAAGGGTTGCCTACGCCATAGTAGCTTTATGCATGCAAAGTCTCAGTCCGATCGGTTTAAAATTGACAAAATTTCATACAAACTTTCATCCCCTATTTTATCCCCTTGGGGGTAGAATTGATCAAAATCCTTTCTTAGCGGATGCCTACGTCATAACATCTACCTGCATGCCAAATTTCAGCACGATCCGTCCAGTGGTTTCAGCTGTGCGTTGATAGATCACTATGTCAGTCAGTCAGTCAGTCAGTCACCTTTGAGTTTTATATATTTAGATACATAACAACTATTGCAAAATATAGAGAATAGGAGAGGAAAAATGATGGGACACCTTATACGTCACGACGATTTTATCAAAAACATAGTGGAAGGGAAGATCGAAGGAAAGAGAGGAAGGGGTCGTCCAAGATATAGCTACATCAAGCAAATTAAAGAAAAGGTGAAGGTTGTGACGTATAAGGAAGTTCAGGAGTTGGCGCTAGATAGGCGTAAATGGAAGGAGCTGCACCGACAAGAGCTGGGCTCTTAAATTAATGATGATGATGTAGACATATGTGTGCAATACTGCCATTCACCATATTAGGTACAATATGCGTGACTCTAATCCTAATTATGAAAACTGATTGTTTTACCTTTGTCCACAGGTTGGTAGATGACAGGTGTGTGGTGTGCCCAGAAGCGGGCGACCTGACTGATCCGCCCAAAAAGTTCCGGGGTAAGTCAAGCTTGACCTTATTTGGAAAACTTCACAAACCTATAGCAATAAAGTATTGTACATATTAGGTCCAATGTACCTACGCGTAGAAAGATTATGGATTTGTATTGTGATGAATTAAAGGTTGATATATCTAAAAAAGTTATACAAGAGTTTTGGCATACAGGTGAGTCGCATAAAGGACAAAACGAAAATATAATCGGCCTTCTAGGAATTGCTTCAAGCTGGGTTAACTTTTATAATTTTCTTCGCCTGGAATCTCAAGACTCAGTAAATACCTATTATTATTTATTTATTTATTTATTGCTTAAAAGGTACATTTTACATTATAGAAAATATAATACCTAAAATCTTACAAGTACAATAGCAGCATCCGTTTTCAAAGTAATAATTTATTCAGCATTGTCAACGCCGTTAATTTATGTATGCTGTGATATATCAAGTCTAAGTCGGCTGTCAAGAAAGGTTTAATGTGGATCCGGGTCGTAATGTAATAAAAATTACTAAAGGACAATATTGGTTTTAGGGGGTTTTATATTTTTAAACTTTGGGTGATATTATTATCAGGCTTTTTTAAACTCTGACGTCAAAGGTAACTGATGACGGCGTTCCTTTTGCGTTTGACCGATAAGTAAGTATTTGTGTGTCTTGTCTGTATCTGACGATTTGGATGTAGTTTTTCCAATGAGTTAGCAATAAAGAATTTCTTAACAATTTCTCTCTGTATATTATACAATCTTTGTTAATAAACTTCTCATTCTACACAAGCCGGTAAATTAGTCATTATACATTTAAAAAATATATATGCAGCGGTAAAACACACATTAAACTTCTCCAGCTTCATAATATCAAGAGATATATTAGTGCATTAAATTCTAATGTCCAATTTCGCATATGAAATGTTTCATATTAATATATTACGGCTATCTAGACACACGGCAGTGTGTCCGCCAAGTTCGAGCAAAAAAGGCGACACACCGGCCGTGGGTTATATTACACGAACCATTTCGGGCCAAATTCGACCCCCCTGTAACTCAAAATCTATTTTATTTACGCATATCAAATTTCTAGTATCTGTTGAGACCCCCTCACTTATCTAAAATACAAAATTTCATTAATATACCTATTGTAGGTCTTGAGATATTGACGTCAGAAAATCGCTATTTTTACTATACACTGATTCACTGATTCACTTATTCACTTATTCACTGACTCACTCATCAAAAACCTAGACCACTTCCAATGGTCGTATTGACTTGAAATTTGGCATGGAGGTAGGTCTTTATGTCAAGGTAAAGGGAAAAATCTGAAAATGGCCAAGTGTGAGTCGGTTTCAAAATAATGAAGGTGTTTTATACCCGGTGTAAATTTATACCCCTAAGGAACTAAAACGAACTAAATTTATCTATATTTATATAATATATCTTCGAATGGTACAAAGGTTTGTATTTAGTCAAAGTAAAGTAAAAATCTGAAAACGGCCAAGTGTGAATCACTTTCGAAAATAACGAATGTGGAACTTTGATCCACAAACATAATATATGATAACATGTCATGTCAGTCAGTTGGTAAATCTAGTCATAGTTAATCTAGTTCATTTCTTTGTAAGAAACATAGTGCATATTAAAAAATCTAAAAGATAGTATAAATGAGACATTTCTTTAACTAACTTCATCATAAGAAAAAAATAAAATAAACAACCTTACAAAAATAAATGAAATCCCACCCAAAACAAAAATGTGAAAGACTGCCAAGTTCGATAATATGGAATGCTTCGCCTATAAAAGAAGTGAGATCTGAATAAGTACCAAGTTCCATACACATACTTCAGTTAAAAATAGTTACTTTTTAATGATGATTACTTGGCAAGTTTTAATAGAAAATTAAATACTTGATTCATTTAGTAGGTTTATAACAAGGTGTATGAAAACTTGCCAAGTAACATCATTAAAAAGTAACTATTTTTAACTGAGGTATGTGTATGGAACTTGGTACTTATTCAGATCTCACTTCTTTTATAGGCGAAGCATTCCCATATTATCGAACTTGGCAGTCTTTCACATTTTTGTTTTGGGTTTAATGTTACACAAGACCCATAAATCTGATGTGAAGGAAATTAAATCACATCATGAAAGTTCTGAACAAAAGAATGAAACATGAATCTCTCTCTGTAATAGGATTATTTATTATGTAATGCCTTATTATTTATAGAATGTATAGAACTATTAGTTTGACCCGCGTCTCGTGGCAACTTCGCGCATGCGGACAAAAAGTATCCTATAGCCTTACTTGATAAATGAGCTATAGGTATATCATATAACACTGAAAGTGTTTTTCTTTGACCAGGAGTTTCTGACACTATCGCGACATTAGCAAGCTAATAAACAAACTCTAATATAGTAGATATGCACGGATGCAATACCTTTTCTCGTGGATTTAAATAATGTTTTCTGATATTAGATCTAGAAACATTTTATAAAAGTTTCAAGAATAGACAATGTATTCGTGAATAATACTGGTCACTACCTCGTGGGTACAGTATTAGCCTGCGGCGATAACATCGTATTCTGACCACATAATTTCCCGAAGGGCCGGCCAGACGGTATTCGTGAAATAATGGACCGAGTCCGACTTGTGTTTTAAATGCGGAAGTATTTTTATTAAGGAACAGAACTATGTAAAAGTGTAATTTAATTTATATGAATGGAAATTATATTATTACCAGCTTCTACATAAAATTGTTTTCTATGTCAATTCGGGAGGCCTACACTGCTCCGAAACGATGTAAAGGATTTTGATAGTCAAGAGTAAAATAATGAAGTTTAGAATTTTACTTCCGGTCGCATACGATAGAACATAATTGCTAAGTTTCCTCCAGAAAAATATTCACTCTTTCATGAACAAAGTTTCTTTAATACTTTACTATAATTTTCAGATTGCCTGTTCAAAATATGCCCTATGAACCGCTACTCCGCTCAAAAGCAGTTCTGGAATACTGCCAAGCAATCCGCTAACTCCAACACCGATACAGGACTGCTTAAGAGGTTGCACGTGAGTATAGAATGTGTATCTTCACTATTATACCCTGGACCTGTTCTTCTATATAAAAACCTCTAGATATAGGTACCGTATGTGTCATAAACAAGCATGTTGTAACTGCAATACAAAGGTACTGCATAAACCCGAAAATGTTTTGCTAACTGCACTTCACCGTGGCTATTCAAAAGCATAATTTAGAATCCACTGTGAAAAATAGTTATATTACAGTATTACTAAAATATTTTGTAAGTCACCTGTGTGAAAGTGCACTCAAGTGAAAATATCATATATTTAAGCGCTATAAAATCAAGTATCGCTTCACTATATAAGACCAAAACCGAAGCTATAAATCTTAAACACGGCTCTAAATAACAACGATTACCCATAAACATACAGCTCGTCAAAATATTCCTCGATTTAGATTTCATACACTTTTATAGAGTGGTAAATATGTCGATAAATTCCGAATTATTACGGACCATACACACATAGCGTTGGAATAGCCGCATTGCGTTTTATGAACCGTTTATTGTACACTTTGTGCCAAATGTCGGATTGCGACTTGCGTACCGTGAATAGAGGACTTTATTATATGTAATGTGATCCAAATTCCTATGTTATTGTAGTTATTCGTTCAATTTAGGGTTGCTGCGAATTCTTACTGTTGAATTGTTAACAGAATGCCAAGAAGGGTTACGTTTTCAAGCAATATAGTGGTGTAAGTGTTGGAATTGATGTAGGTACGAGAATAGCAATAGAATTTGTCTCAAAATCTATGCTATCACAAGTATTTCTTAATGAACTTTTACCAAAAAATACTTAGAGGATTCATTTAAAGATGAAATAAATGCGATTTACCCTTGATTTACTGCCCTACAAAGGACTAAAAGGTCTTGACCATTTTACTTGATATTAGGGCTAATTTAATGAAGTAACAGGAGAGCTCAATATGAAAGGGGTCGGTCGCCAGATATTGCCAATTTCCAGTTTAAAGGGTTTGGACTACTTAGGACTTGATTAAATTACTGCCACGTTCTAAGAAGGTTATTTATAGGATATAGAAGTTGAATAATAATAAGATAAACTCAGTGTAATTTACTTAAAATTGTAACTGTAAAATAACATTTAATACTGAGGTGTTTCAAAGGAGGAAAAAAAATGGTAAAGACCCAGATTCCCTTTATCGGTTTTCTTATCATAATAAAGTTTTATGACTGCGATTTCATCTAAAAAATAATATTAGCATGAGGAAAAAATGCTCACTCTTTTAATATTAGTACGCCTTGATCCGGCTTTTTATAAAGACAAATGTTTTAAATATATCTTCGTCACCGAAAGCTACGATCCAGTTTGAAATAACCATACCTAAATAAAAAGAAGATATTAAAATAAATCGTTCTAAACGGGTTAATGTGACTAATTTCCTGTTAAAATCCCATTCAACTGTCACCACTATTCCTTAACTTTGATATGTTGCAAAATAAACCATAAAATTGAATAAATATGAAACTTAGAGCATCCAACCACCTGGAGCCGCCAGAAGCTCAAAACAACCACAAGCTAACTTGACGCACACAGCCACCGATGGTCTCATATCTTTGGTAGAGCGGAAGGTGAGGCATTGGCGTCTCCGGCTCGTTAAATGCTCTAAGATAAGAATGAATTAAAAGAGATTTAATGTATCCGCCACATTAGATTTTTTAACAAGCATTAGTTTCAATGGTCATTTCACATTATATTAATATCTTACGGCTTTAATACTCATTCCATACTTCAGGGTCTATCAAATGAGTTAATATAACCATTTTAAAGATAATTCCTTCCATTTATTGACAATAATGTGGTGTTTATGGCCTCATAAATAAGGGCCATAATCGTATATCAAATGGAGCAAACGAATATAGTCTTTAATGTGGTTATTTTAATATTATCGTTTATCAAACAGTTGATGAATCTCCCGGGATTTTTAACAGATATTCATTTTGTTGGATTTCGTGTTATGTGACAGGAGAATTTTTATATTATGCTGTTATTTTATTTTAATGGACTTTTAAATTAATTATACAGAAGATTTAAATAATTAATTTCTTCCGAAAGTCTTCTAATTTTACAACTTTGTATTTTTTTCCTTATATTTTTATGAGAGACATCGAAGTATTTTTTTAAAGCTTAACGTACATCCCATAGGCAAAAACCTGCCTATTTACTTCTACAAAATGGAATGTTATTTTATCATTACAATATTTAATACCGATTTTTATTGTTTACTTCAGTCTGGTTATCAGTAAACTGTTCATGTTCATTTCATTAGTTCAACTTACAACATCCAAAATATTGTTCATGACTTTGCTATACCTACGTCATTTTCTCTGAAAAAAAAATATACACGGCAATATAGGTTTTTTTCCATGTTAGGTTTTTTTCTGTAAAGATCCCTTATCCTACGTTATAGCAGGTACTTTGTGTAGGCAATTCTAACCCAATCCTTTCAACAGAGCATACAATACGCACACAAATTGGCCTATTTGACCCAATTCCGGGATTCAACGTGATTGCTCCCACAAATGAAGACTAATTAAAATCCCACGGATTACTGACTGGAGAGCTCATCAGGTTAACTGGTTTCCACCGAGATATTGACGAAATTAAGCCTGGTATTTAGTCCCGTTTAACACTGATTTTCAGTACTGAATATTTGGGTATTGGTTTTGTAAATTGTTATGCAGTTATGTAATTTGTGTGCAGTTTGTTATGAAGCTTGTTTTCAGTGATTGTTTTGAAAATAATTCTTAAGTAGTCTAAAGATAGACCTGTCAAACCACAAACACGCTTCTATTTCAAACTACACACAGGTATGTAGAGGTACAATCTCTCCTTAAACTCTTCCTACCCTTATTCCATTCTCATTTGGGTCTTGCATTCCATACTTCTATCTGACGTTATCTAACAAGTAAACTGCCTTGCTAAAAACTTCTGTACGCTTTAGTAAATAGAGTTCATTTTCTGTTGACAGCATGCCGCTGAGATAGAGAAGAAGCAGAATGAGTTGGAGAACAAGAAGTTGCTGGGGACTGTCGTGCAGTACGGCAGCGTTCTACAACTGCTGCACGTCAAGTCCAACAAATACCTCACTGTAAGTACCTGAAACATAAAATCTACAAAAATATAAGTAGCACTTGGAGAGGCCTATGTCCAGCAGTGGACTGCGATAATCTGATGATGATGATGATGATGATGATAAGTATCTCTTATGATATCCATGAGGAATCCAGAACCAACAGTTTAATTTTTCCATTCAAAAGTAGAATATCAGAAAATGATTTGGACGCTTTGAACGGCGATCAAAACCGCACACACTATAAAGCAAAATGATAAGACGTTAACAAAAACGTCAAAAAAATAGTAGGTCCAGTCTAGGTTTATGCCGGACAGCTACTCTGCTTAACGTTGGTTTTATCAACTGGACCTAAGAGGAATTTCAAATGTCAATCATAAAGTAATTGATGTTAGTTTCATGAATGATCTTAACTGTTGTCACACCAAAATTGCTCGTACGTGCAGGTAAACAAAAGACTGCCCGCGTTGCTGGAGAAGAACGCGATGCGCGTTCACCTTGACGCCAACGGCAACGAGGGCTCCTGGTTTTATGTCATGCCTTTCTACAAGCTCAGATCCACGGGTACGTTTATATACTTCTATAAATACAAATAAGTCGGGTTTTCCTTCCTGACCCTATAACTCCAGAACGCACGAACCGATTTCCACGGTTTTGCATTCGTTGGAAAGGTCTAGGACTCCGTGAGGTTTATAGCAAAGAATTTTCTTTATCTTTTAATCACCAAACAAAATGTAACATAAAACGAAGCCATCTGGTGGCGAAACGGAGTTCGCCAGGTTTGCTAGTACTTCTATAATCTTTATAGGTCTTTTTGGATATAAATGGGTCTCCCCATATTTAGCAGTGGACGTCCTATGTTCAACTGCAGATATCTTATGTTGAGTTGTAGAGGAATATGTGATTCATTCGATGTCCTACACTCAGCAGTGGTCATCCTATGGAAATGATGATTTTAGTTAAAGAATATTCTACCATAATAGTAACATGTTTAATTAATCCTTGCAGGTGACAACGTAGTGGTGGGTGACAAGGTGATCATGAACCCCGTGAATGCGGGACAACAGGTCCTACACGTTTCCTCTAACCACGAGCTGCCAGACAATATCGGATGCATGGAGGTAAGACTTTTAAGTTTTTTACGACTTGTCTATGGACGTTATTGTGCAAATTTTTTCAAAATTCAATTACTTAGCTTGCATATTGTTTGTTAACATACACACAAATTATTAAGTTAAAGTGATCAAAGCTGGCACCTTCTTGTTATACGAGGCTTCATCAAACAACGAAAACATTTTACATATTAATTTTGAAGATGCACATTATGACATCATTACTCACATTTTTAGCATGTTGGCTTCAGCCCGGTGTTCGAATTCCAACAGTCCTGGACTTTATATTCCCATATGCATTGCAAAGGCAGGCATAATATTAATAACATTTTCTTACCACGTTTCAGGTCAACGTAGTAAACTCCACAACCTCCTGGAAGGTGACTCTCTTCTTAGAACACAAAGAGAACCAAGAAGAGATCCTGAAGGGAGGTGACGTGGTGAGGCTGTTCCACGCTGAACAGGAGAAGTTCCTGACCATGGACGAGTATCAGAAGCGGCAGCATGTGTTCCTCAGGACCACGGGAAGGTCCAGTGCTACTGCTGCTACTAGTAGTAAGGCCTTGTGGGAAATTGAGGTGAGAAAACTCTTTTGAAATAAACAACGTTGCCCAAAAAAGATGCAAATCTTTGATTTTTAAAGTGTCATTACATTCTACTTTGGTGTGGTGGTGTTATTACATTCTACTTTTTCAAAAAAAAAATTGTTTGTAGAGATGAGTGGAAAAACATAAAAACAACAATCCGATCGTTCTTCGGTCGGTTAAAAGTCGGTTAAATAATATTATAGAGTTTCATTATGAGCGTATTTCATGTCAGTCCACTGTTGGACATAAGTTTCATATCTGTATCGTGTCAGGACCCAACTTGTGTAGACTTTCACGGGTTTTAGCCACATATTCTCCTTGGTTTTAAAAAAATAATTAGTAAATTCATCAAAAAGAAATACAATACATTTCGGCAATAACCCACAGACAACAGTCTGTTTCATGAAGATCCGAATTGCTTTTCGATACGTTTTCAAAACAGAATAATTGCAATCTTTTACTTTGTTACTCAGGTGGTACAACATGACCCATGTCGTGGAGGCGCGGGACACTGGAACTCCATCTTCCGGTTCAAGCATCTCGCGACGGGACACTATCTAGCTGCCGAGGCGTGTAATAGACCACCGTATGTTATAATTATAATACAATACTATTAAGTTATTGTTCTCTGTTTAGTGCTAATAGCCAAGTTGTCTTTCTATAATCGTGAAGAAATATAATTCTCATGGCATCACAGGGGCAATTACGACCTCTATGGCGCAATGGTCACCAAGCCGGACTGCCGAATCTAAGGTCCCGGGTTCGATTCCCGGTTCGGTCGACATTTGTGTGATGAGCATGCTTGTTGGCCGTGGTCTTGGTGTTACAATATGTATTTATCAGTTGTGTTAGCACCCATAACACAAGATAATTAATAACTTACCACGGGGCTAACCAACCGTGTGTGAAAAAGGTGTCCCGACATTATTTAATTATATTTCAAAATACTTTTATTTAATCGACTTAAACGGCTTTAAAAGCCAATTATATAAATCGGAGACGACATACTTTATAACCACGTGACTTATCGGTTTGAAAAGTCATTTCCATATAATGTTTTTAATATAGATTACCATGGTTGAAAGTTATTGGGCCTATCCTGTTATCATGCTATCAGCCGTTTTCTTTGCCTTTTTTATGCTTGTCCCATCAACTAGGGTATGAGTGAGTTAATGACCTACATCTAACCCTGTACCTTGTACCATCAGTGAAGCGCCAGTGGAGCCGTACGAGCCAGCCTTTCAGTTGGTGTCAGTCCCGCACTCATCGGAGATCGCCACGCTGTTCGAGTTAGACCCCACCACCATGACTCATTCCGACGCGCCTGTGCCTCAAAGCAGCTACGTCAGGTATGACCTGCAAATCCGAGACCAAAAATTTGTAAAAATCGAGTAACACAGATCCTACGGTTTGTATACCAGAAATAATAATAATATCGAGTAATAAAAGACAAAACAACAAACGATTTGATTTTTAACCGAATTTCCAAAAAAGGAAGAGGAAGAAGATTGCTCTAGAAAGTGGTGGCGAAATTAGCACAGCAATTGTACCTAGACACCAACTTCTAGAGCGATGTACCTAAAAGTATAAAAATACTTTTTGCATTATAGAAAATGCAAAAAGTATTTTTAGTTTCGAGATTTTGTGGTTTTCTTTTCTTTCCGTAATTTTTCTGTATTGCAATTGTTAGTTCTTCGTATTTTTGTAGGAACGGAAATAACATGGTTTTGTGTTTTTTAGGCTACAACATTTATGCACTCATACGTGGGTGCATTCTACTTCCATACCTATCGACAAGGATGAAGAGAAGCCAGTCATGTCCAAGGTAATATTATTCAACAGACATTAATTCTAAATGGTCAGATCAAAATGTGTTTTGCACGTTTTATTACAATGAATTGAATATTATAAATGCGAAAGTAACTCTGTCGCGCTTGCACGCCAAAACTATTGAACTGATTTAAATGAGATCAGAAAGGATATGTTTTTGTGCCTGAAATTGGCCTTGGATGGTATTATTATAAAACGTGATTTTAAAAACTAGCGGCTACAACCCTTTAATTATATTGGAGATGACGGTTTAAACCTAGTTCCAAGCTAGTACTTTTTACACCACGTTTTATTACAAGGTGGAAAATATTTATCATATACCCTTTTTCTCAGGTGGGGTGTTCCTTAGTAAAGGAAGACAAAGAAGCGTTTGCTCTCATATCGGTGTCACCCAGCGAGGTGCGAGACTTGGACTTCGCGAACGACGCCTGCAAGGTGCTATCCGCCTTATCGACTAAACTGCAGCTCGGCAATATAGAGCATAATGAGAGGAAGTAAGTTTCAGTTTTGTTTGACAACTGATACTATACTGAGTAGTTATTGTTTTTGGATTTTTTAAAGTTTGGAACCTTAAATATACAGTGATACAGTGACAATTCTGTTTTCGAGTTGGTATTCACTACGTCTCTAAAAGTAAAATAATTACCCTCCCTGGGTACTTGACACATAACTCTGCATCGGCAGCGCCTTTGCAAGGCCTAAACCAGAGTCCCTAACTCTCTAAGGGTATATTGATATATGTCTCTATCTATACTATAAGGGAATATCGATATATGAAAATACTAGCTTCTGCCCGCGACTTCGTACGCGGATCCTGTCCCTTGTGCCAGCGACTACGGGGTCAGCAAAATCAAAGATCTGAATAGTCTGATATTGAATTTTAAGGGACCGAAGAGAAACGTTCTATATACTTAATTTTTGTACTTTAACAGCAAAAGCACAGCAGATTAAACAAAACGCTGAGAACTGAACCGCAATAGACGTGACCATAGGGATAAAAGTAGTGATTCTAATTAGTCCGCATTTGTGTGTGGCAAAAATATTACACAAGTATTATTACGTAAAAAAACATTAAATAGATGACAAAGTCGTGGTGACTTAGTGGAAGTCGTGGTGGTTTAGTGGGTAGAGAACCAATCTCTCAAGTATGAGCTGAAGGGTGAGGATACCTCGGTGGACTTTAAACGCAGATTACGCGCTCCCTGTGATTACCATGAGGCACCTACCCTCCGAGCAGGGCTACTAATCCTGCTCTAGCGACTCCACTCTGGACGGCCAAGCCAAACCAGAGGCGTGAGACCTACCCCGTCATGGTTCTAGCTGGGCTCCTGGAGTTCCACATCAGGTGTAGGTGTGGTTCAATTTTTATAAGTCAACAGAGAGTGCTTATCAGATTGAACAACTTTTTCTAAAACGTCATACTTCTATATGCTATAGTCTAGCTGGGCCCCTGGAGTTCCACATCAGGTGTTTTAGATCTTCAATTTGTGTAAGTCAATAGAAAGTGCTTATCAAATTGAACAACTTTTGCTAAAACGTCATACCTGTATATGGTATAGAGAAGCTGGGCTCTTGGGGTTCCACATCAGGTGTTCCAGATCTTAAAATTTATTATCTCAGCTGAAAATGCTCATCACATGAAACAATTTTTGCCATGGCACCATTTTGTATCTCTTATAGTTTTGTTGGTCTGTTGGAGTTCTGCATCAGGTCTTCAAGTTTCGAAGATAAATTATAGCCTATATGTTGACCAGGCTTAATACTGATACAACAAAGAAAAAATCATTGAAATCCGTTCAGTAGTTCGGAAGATTAGCGTGTACAAATCTAAGAAGATGTATACAAACTTTCATCCCCTATTTTATCCCCTTAGGGATGGAATTTATCAAAATCCTTTCTTAAGAGTTGCCTACGCCATAGTAGCTTTATGCATGCAAAGTCTCAGTCCGATCGGTTTAAAATTGACAAAGTTTCATACAAACTTTCATCCCCTATTTTATCCCCTTGGGGGTAGAATTGATCAAAATCCTTTCTTAGCGGATGCCTACGTCATAACATCTACCTGCATGCCAAATTTCAGCCCGATCCGTCCAGTGGTTTCAGCTGTGCGTTGATAGATCACTATGTCAGTCAGTCAGTCAGTCACCTTTGAGTTTTATATATTTAGACTATCGACCAATGATATGTATGACCCACTTTGCCGAAAAATCGATGGAAACTGTCAACACAATACAGACTACCTATTTTACAGTGCATGCTGAATTTCGACCTTATTTGCTTGTCTCTACGAAAATGATCATTTAAGGTGGGTTAAAAATGTCATTGTTTAATAGGGCATCTAAGTACATAAATATTTTTTCCCTACAGAGCCCTTACCTGCCTGCTGCAAGACATAGTGTACTTCATAGCCGGCTTCGAGAACGAGCCCAATAAGTCTGAAGCTCTAGACCTGGTGGTGGAAAATCCTAACAGGGACAGACAGAAGTTGCTCAGAGAACAGTATATATTGAGGCAGCTTTTCAAGATATTACAGGTAGGTTTCTGAATTAACCCCTCTGCTCGACAAGATTTTGACATATGACTATACCGTTGATTCGGCGGGATATTTTGAATCGCGACATGGAAGTCAAAAATTTGTACTAACTTTCAACACATGAATTCTAAGTCCGTAATGCCTGATTAGAAGTATTTTACCTATAACTTTAGAGCTCACTTATTTGACAACAACGTGCAAAGGTCAAATGGGGTCAGTTAATTCAGAAAAATATAATAATTACGGTGTTTTTAAGTCTATCGAAAAGTTAGGCATTTCAAATTTGGTGAAAACTTACCAATAAATAATCGCATCACTTTCTCAAACACAACACAAACGTCATATTTATAACATTTTCAATCCATTGCAATACATTTCGTGCACTTATTTATGTTCAATAACTAAAAAATCAGCACATAAAATACACAATAAAAATGAACAATATTTACAAGATCAAAGTCACAGACAAGTAGAGTTAGGAATAGAGTTTTATTTTATTTTTTTCAATCATCGGTGTGCATTCGATACCTAAATCGGATATTTATTATAAATAATCGAATACCAATTTTATATATTTTTTTTAATAGCAACTTATTTCAATTTTATTTATTAATTTTAAATTATAGGTTCAATTTGTTTTTGTTGTTAAGAAAAAAGATATTTAAGTTTTATGAAAGTTTTTAGCATTAAATTTTTATATGTAGATATTATTTATTTTGGTGTTGCGTCATTCGTAATAATTTTTAACTTTAATTGAATTTTTATTACCTATTACGGAATTTTAATTTATTCTTATATTATTTCTGAACAATTCTAAGATTTTTGTTTCGGCGGAGGGTAAGCCTGCTCATAGAGGTATTTAGCCTACTTCAATCGATCTCAGTGGCGTGCACTTGGAGAGGCCTATGTCCAGCAGTGGACTGCGATAGGCTGATGATGATGATGATGATGATGAGGGTAAGCCTGGTGTTCTGAAATATAATGCAATTTGTAACTACCAAAGTAATGTACTTATTTGATGATGAGAAACAATAATAATAATTGATTGATTTTAAAGTCACCAAATATTTTTAACCGAATCCCAAAACGGAGGTGGTTCTCAATTTGGATGTTTGTTTTTGGTCGAAAGGGTATATTCCCCATATTTGTTATTAGGTCCAGGATCTGATGATGGAAACCTTGAGAAATCGAGGGCAACTCTCGAAAATTGTAAGCATAGATAAGGTTATAACTTGACACTCAGATGTATGTCTGATAACACTATGAAACAGTAAAGGTTTGGAGCTGACCTGATGATGGAGACCAGAGAAGGTCGAGGGATCTCGACAACCGCACTTCTCTCGTCTCCATCTCCTTCACTGTTGCAGAGGCCTCGTAAATACGAATAATATAAGCACAAACACGAGAAAGTTTAAATATTCAGTTGTCGAGTTCCCTCGAACTTCACTGGTCTCCATCATCAGTTCAGCTCAAAACCTTCACTGTTGAATAGTGCTACCAGGCAAACACCTGAGTGATAAGATTTCAACCTATGTATTTCTGCAACTTTCGAAAGTCGCCCTCGATTTCTCAAGGTTCCATCATCAGATCCTGACCTGATGATAACGGGACCACCTCGGAAGTATACGCTATCAAACAAAAAAAGAATCATTAAAATCGATAAATAAATGGCTGAGTAATCGCGTAACAAACATACAAAAAAAACGGTCGAATTGAGAACCTCCGCTTTTTGGGAAGTCGGTTAAAAATAAGTCGGCGGCGGCCATCTTTCCATCTTGGACCAGCTTTCGATGAACAGCGAACTATTTGCCCTTTCAAACAATGAAATCGTCATAAAATCGATAACTACACCTAACTACGGCTCTCGTCAAATAGCTTTGCCGCTCAGTTAAAAAGTTGGAAGTAACGAATCGCCATTAAGTTTGGCAGGTCTACAGGAATCCTGCACATAAAACACCCGAAGAAATAAATAAGTCTTCATTTGCCGTCTTCAGAAACCCTAAAAACCGAAGATTTTTTTTATTCCGGCTACAACGTATTTTCTACCACTGATTCTCTAGCATTTTTTTTCAAAATAAATGAAGTCATTTTACTTTTCCTAATTTATTTTCAGATTATGGTAAGTACCTATACAAAAGTGCAATTTAGTAATATTATAATATAAAATTATTAAATCGATTCTTTATTTTAACGAATCGGATCATTCGATGCAAAACTTCTATCACAGTCGCCATCTTGTCTATGCGTCTTCAAATTTAAAAAAACAACTAATGTAAACAAACATGGCGATTTCGATCAGAATTCCCGGTAATTACGATTGGTTTTTTAAAAGGTATATTTCTAACGGGATGCTAAATATGAAAGGTTTGAATGCGTAAAAATAATTTAAATTTATTTAGTTATTTTATTTAGTACTCACAAATGTGGTTTGATTGGAAAGAAAATAAATATGAGTGTAAATAATTAGGAAAGTGTATGACTGATTCGCAGACCCCAATTGGGGTCTAAACCGAGCTTACGGTGACATTGATGTTCAGACCCCGATTGGGGTCCGCTACGGATTTGACGGTTAATGTTCTTGTATTTATTGTTGTTCAAAAGTTAAAACCAATTTTTTTTTTTTTAATTTCAAATAAACCTATAAAATCTCTTTCGCACCGTCAAACTGCTTGCAAATACATTCCGTCGCAAAATAATTGATTTCTCTTTCAGACACAGACGTAGACGTGTATCATTACCCAGATTTAATTCGGATTAATATAAGGTGTCTCTAGAGATTGTTCTTTGACAGACAGTGTGCATAAATATTGTCTTGTTTGTGAACTGATTTATAAACTTTTATTTAAACATGTTAACTAGGTAACAAATTTTCTTATTTGTAGTAAAACCGTTTGCTTTTGTGTTTGACAAAAATAATGGTTCTTTCAACAAACCTATCTGAACCAGACTTAAGACACCATTTTTTATTATAGGTAGAAAACACAAAACTGTTTGTATCTCATCCGAATATTATTTTAAATAGTCTTGTGTGACCACAAATTAGACCTTAAATTACTTACATAAAGTTAACATCTCCCAGGGTCCATTCCAAGAGACATCAGAAGGGGAAGCGTTCCTGAAGATTGAGGAGTTGTACGACCCTCGGTACGCCGCCTATAAGTACATCTTCCGTCTCTGCTACAGGATACTCAGGCTCAGTCAACAGGACTATAGGAAGAATCAGGTTGGTCTACTTGAAAATATGTATAGTTACTTACATAAAATATTAATTTTGTAAATGCTTTCCCATGTAAGCGAAAACTGTAACAAAACAGAATGAGAGGCAAAGAATAGAGATATAGTCGGTATCTTATCACCCTTTTGTGAGAGGTTAGCCCCTAATTTGACCAGACTAAAAAACTGAAAAATTACATGTTTTAGAAGCCATGTCATTAGATGTTTTGTACCACAAATGTTTCTTCTTAACATACAAAAAGACTTTACATACAAATCTTTATAAATGAAGATATATGAAGTTACTGCTGAGTTGATCTATAATTGAAAGCTCTGAAATTAGTTAAAAAGAGCTACTTCTTTTAATCACAATAAATAGTTATTTTAATGTCTTGTAAGTCCCCAGTGCTATCCTTATTATTTTTTCACAGGAATACATAGCAAAACACTTCGGCTTCATGCAGAAGCAGATTGGTTACGACATACTCGCAGAGGACACCATCACAGCACTGTTGCACAACAACAGGAAGCTTTTGGAGAAGCACATCACTGCCTCCGAGATCGAGACCTTCGTGGGTGAGTACCACCACCAGGAACCCTCATCCGGCTAGCCCTTTCCTTACTGCAGCATCACAGCACTGTTGCACAACAACAGGAAGCTTTTGGAGAAGCACATCACTGCCTCCGAGATCGAGACCTTCGTGGGTGAGTACCACCACCAGGAACCCTCATCCGGCTAGCCCTTTCCTTACTACAGGAGACACGATCACAGCGCTGTTGCCAAACACGACCACTGTGGGTATTATTTTTAGTACATCTGACTACGGCAGGAGGATTATGTTTTCGAGTTACGTTCCTATTTCATTTTATAGGATTTCGCCGGGTTCTGCGTCTTTCAAGCAATTCTTATTAAATAACATTTCTTAACTATTGAAGATACAACAAAAGCACCAAAGACTTAATATCTGTTACGGCTAAAACCCCAAGTGCGGCTACACCCAGTTCTAGCCTATGTACTAGCCGATATACTACTTCTAGGTACTTTGTCTATATGCTGCCTTTGTATACTCCCCTATGTACCTGAATTTAATGAATGAATATATGTGAATTATCAACCCTAACGTATATGATGCATGTCACATCCATCATACATCCATTTTGAGGGCTAGATCCGCCCTAGATTCAGCTAAAACTAAGACTGATTCAATACCAGCTGAGAATCAGTCGAAAGGCAACTTTAGACTCAAAACAAATCCAAAATACTGAACTGAACTGACCTTGTTCTAGTCGATGAGACATAGGATACACCTAATTCTAGCCATGGGTATCCAGTACGTCTTCTAGCCGCTATGATAAAAGCTACACATAGTTTTAACCGAAGATAAGAGAATATAACTAGGTTTAGCCGGCTTGAACTATGTGAAGCCGCATCTTGGCCTATAACGTAACATATGCACTAGCTGTGACCTGCGGTGCCACCTGCGTCCCGAGGGAACTACCTCCCGCAGCCAGATAATATATATATAGTCTAGGTACTCAGGCTCTAGACTGCCAGGGTGCCTAATTTCATTCAAATCGGTTCTATTAGGTTTGGCGTGAAAGCACCAATAACAGAGTTACATTGACATTGAAAACATTAGTCAGGAATTATCGGGAGATCAAATTGGACAAAGGTCTCCAAGAAAACTTAGAAAGTACATTCACACTAACATTCTACATAGCTTTACTATTCGTACATAGCTTTCAAAAGTAATGTAAATTGGTACTTACCGGTATTTGAACTCTTGTACACACTTCACTTTAGACACAGTCGTAGATAATTATCAATTGAGGTCCTTAATTAATATAGTTCCACCCTGACAGCCCAACCCGGGTGCTTTTTCATGTTTAGTTAATTTCAGTATATTTACATTTAACACCATTTGCAGAACTATTTGAATTACACCCAGACACCAAAAAGAAAATCGCATTTCTTATAATTTATAAAAAATACTAAAATAGAAAATTCGCGGGATAAACCATTATTTTCAAACAAGTCAACTATCATTTAGAGCGAAGATATTTGTGCGAACTCTGTATCGCATGAGAACGGTATGATAAATAGTAGCGGTGAATAAAACTTGTGCAATCCACTATTAAAATACGTTGTGCAATAATGTTGTGAAATCGTAAAGCAAATGAATGAAATGTTTTAATACCCTTAACTGCTGAAGAAGTGATCTTTGATGACGTCACTTTTTGAAAAAAATATCCCAATTTTACCCTTTTGATAATAAAAAAAACTGGTCTAAATTAGTTTCTGTTCTATAAATAGCGCGTAATTTTGGCTCGCATCTCAATTTCACACAGCTGTGCATTATAGGTATTGTTTATCAATACTCTAGCTTATCGTGACACCGATCTAAACATGTATTTATTGATTGGTTAAAATTACTTTACTATCTAATCAGAAGTTTGTAAACACTTCGTTTTGGGCTTTGAATGGATGATGAGTCACTACAGGAAAATCCTCTACGCGAACTAATAGTTGTTTGACCTTGTATGAACTGCCATCGATTTACTAGAGTGAAGGTTATGCTATGGTGTTTTGTTTCTATGAGAACAGCTTTATTTTCTGCCGATTTCAAAGTTGAAATATTAGTAAAATGAAATGGATGGAATATTATAAAATTATCATTTACTAGCTTCCTACAGCGATTTCACTTCTTGGACTTTTTGTATAACTTCTTCCCGTACCCGGTTAAAATATAGCCTAGTTATTCGGGGACACTATAACTTCTTTAGTAAAATATTTTTTCAAAATGGATCAGTTATTTCGGAGCCTTTAAGGTACATACAAAAAAAGTTTTACCTTTATAATATTAGGTTATTTACAGCCGATTAAAACAAATAATGGAATAGAAAATCGTTATTTATTTTTGAGCATTTATGGTGTTTTTAACCATCGTCACATATCTAAAGATTTTATTGACTTGGTGAAGGTTCTACAGCATTTATTATTGTATTTGTTATTGTATGTAAATAGGTGTAATTAGGTACCAAAATTACAAAAAAAAAGATTATGTGCCAGTAATAGTTACTACTAAATAATGCAAACACAACATCTAATGTTATGTAAACAATTGTTGGGTAAACTAAATAAATGAAAATAACTGGGCTGAGGAAAAGAGATTGTGAGCTGTTCTTGCTATCTTCATTATGTACCTTATAAGATCTTGTAGGGCTTATAAATGCCATCACATGTGGAGCCTCAAAACCTTATTCCTTAGGTAAACCTCATATAAGTAAGGAACAAGTTAGTAGTTTGTTGAAATAAATGAGTACGATAGTTTCTTTGTCACACATTAGATGTTCAGCTGCTATGTGGACCTTGATGACTTATTTTCATGTTGTTTATTTGATTTACTGTGTTGATGATTTATTAATAATTACCGATGTATTTTCCAATCAATAAAAGAAAGGCTAATTCGTCATATTGCGGTATTAATATTTGTTGTGCAATCGAAAGTGTTTTGCAACAAATATAGTTATCTTAACCTGTCATATTATGATAACTGCGATATTATGAATAATTGTTCGAGTTTTTTATCTGGTTTAACTTAGTGTATGTGTATCGCGTCTGGTTCACAAAATACCGATGCCGTCGACTCGTAGCTTCACATATTCAGCTCGGAGAACGAGTCGACCGCTATAGTGGAAG